>NW_024070210.1:53004406-53481180 GCF_014754425.2 Oryx dammah
GAAAGAAGGGGTTAAGAGTCAGGTGGTCTGGGTTCTAATTCTAGCTCTGTAACTAACTAGGTAAAATGATTTTGTTCCAGTCGTTGCTTCTTCATGAAATCACTTTCTATTCAAATTCTGTGACTTATCAATCTTGATTTTTAAAATGCAGGCAAAAAAAAAAAAAATACATAAGGCAGGGAGGGCCTGGCCTCCAGGAAGTCCTTGATGGTTATCCGTTGAGATCATTTGAACAAAAAATAAAGTCATGCAGAAGTGTAACAGTTAAGAATTTTCTGTCCTCCTTCAAAAAGTTTGACTCTTCCTACCAATGAAGAATAAATTTGAAAGGAGAAAAAAAATTACCATATTTTTGGCACTAAATAAAAGAAAGATCAGCTGGTGCTTAGGGATGCTCTAAGAAAGACAAGGCTGTTGAGAATATGGCAGCTCTTTAATAACCAAGGCACCATTTAAAAATAGCTGAAATTAATTACAGAGCTAATGACCCATTGAAAGGCCGATTTAAATACCAAAGGCAGCACTGAACGATCATGGAAAATATGGTTTAAAAGGGTTTTAGAGAGCAGAAACCAGTTACGGCAATTGAAACAAAAACCAGATTGTCCAAGGACACTAGCTACTTTGGTGAGAAACATTCAGGGTGTGAACATCTCAGGGGAGTTTTCAGACTGGGTAAGAGAAGCCACTGGGATCAAGAGAAAGACAAGCAGATGCCACAGACAGTCACCTGGTTGGAAAAGAAAGGCCTCTATTGAGCATTCACCCTTAACAAACAGCTCCCTCCATCACCCAGACTTTTCCCCATCCCCATCCCAGCTGCTCCCCTACTTCCCTGATATCCCTACCCATCTTTACAGTGCCATAGGATAAAATGAAAATATCCACAGAGAGGAAAACAGATACTTTAATAAGTCTCTGTGCCTATTTTAGAGCTGTTTTATCTCTGTGAGTTTCCTGTGTCTCTGTCCTCTGTGCCTTGCATCCACACCACCATCAGCCAAAGAAGAGATGATAATCTTCTTTGGTGTGCCCTACTTGCCAGGCAAAAGTGACACCACTGCACTTTTGTAGCTTCTCTCCGTACCAAAATGGCCTTTCTGCATGTCAGTACCCTGGGAGCACACCGGGTGGCCAGAGCTGGAAGAGTTTCATTGCTTCATTCATGCCCATTTATTAAGCACATTACTCCTACCCCTATTTACTGCAGCCCAGACGCGCCTTGCAGTTGCCTTGCTGAGTTAAAAGTGCAATGGAATCAAAAGGTTCCAAAGCCCTTGAGATCTCAAGGTGGCGAGGTGGGGGTGGTGGTGAGGCACTCTTGACGTATATTGGTTTCAAGGAGCAAATATAAATTTTAGTATAAATTGCTGCTCACAATAACGCTTTTAAACCCACAATTATTTATACTGTACTACTCGAGGAACCCTATAATTATTCTGAAAGCGCTTGCCAACGTCTGCCCTGTTTCATAATTGCCAGCACAGCCTTGTTGAAAAGAATGAGTGGCTATGTTTAAATTCTGTTTGGTATTAGGTTCTTGTTTGAAACGAGAAGTGATTGCACGATGGATGTTGTGATCTTCAAGCAGAATGGGGCCAATAAAGGAAAAAAGAATTGTGTTCACAGGTGGGAAGAGAGGGCAGACCAGAGAACACTCATATCACTTGACATTTTCTTCTACTGCTTTTCTAAGAAAGACTGTCATCCGTTGAGCAAAATGACTTTGAAGAAACTTAAAACACAATGTTTCAAGCAGTAGTTACTTGAAAGAAAAATGATAAACCCTCTTTTCCATCTTCCCCTCTCCTACCTGTCCAGAGAACATCTTCCCACTTCCGGTCTTTACTTTCAGTGAATCTGGGTAGTGACTGTGGAACCACAGCTTACACATCTTGAAACACCCATCTGTAGGTCACCTGACTTTGTTGACCTATTTTCTGCTATTTCTTTCTGTTACACAAATCTCCCCCACTTGAAACAGGAGTTTGTCTATGTTCCCAAGAAGCACAGATGACAGGAGGGTTTCCCATTAACCGTAATGGATGCTTTTAGAGCATCTGGCATCTCAGATGAGTATTTAGGGGAAAAAAATTGGATACCTCTTGGGTGCTTCTCATTTTTTTTTCATGCTCTCTCTCCTTCAGACCCATCCAATTGTTTGTGGGTGGCGGGGTGGGGTGGGTGGTGCTCTGCATTCCCTGTATATGTGTGTGTGTGTGTGTGTGTGTGTGTGTGTATGCACGCTAAGTCGATTTAGTTGTGCCCAACTCCTTGCAGCCCTATGGACTGTTGTCCACCAGGTTCCTTGGTCAATGGGATTCTCCAGGCAAGAATACTGTAGTGGGTTGCCATGTCCTCCTCCAGGGGATCGTCCCAACCCAGGGGTTGAACCCACATCTCTTACATCTCCTTCACTGGCAGGCAGCTTCTTTACCACTAGTGCCACCTACATTCCCTGCTACGTCGCTTCAGTCGTGTCTGACTCTGTGCCACCCCATAGATGGCAGCCCACCAGGCTCTGCCGTCCCTGGGATTCTCCAGGTAAGAGTACTGGAGCAGGTTGCCATTGCCTTCTCAACTCCAAATGAAATCTATCCTCAAAGCTGAAGGTGCTCTCTCAGTCTGTTCCATCCTCAACGTGGTGCTATGTAATGACTAAAGGGGTGGGATGGGGGTAGGAGGGAGGCTCAAGAGAGAAGGGATTTATGTATACATGTGACTGATCTACTTTGTTTCACAGCAGAAACTAACACAACATTGTACAGCAACTATACTAAACAAACAAACAAAACTGAAGGTGCTGTGGATAGTTTTACGAATAGGAACAGGGAGAAAAAAAATCTGGCCTAAGTGATAACTTCTGATTTTAAACCAGTGATCCTTACCTTATCCCATGCCCCTTCTCTTTCACAAGCTCATCACAGAAACATAGAGAACTAAGATAGTTATCTGAAAACAAGTTTTGTAAAACTCACCTAAATATTTTAGGGAGACTTTTTCCTACTCTGAAGATCCAGGCTATCTCCCTAGTTCTGTTTATTCTGTAGGTGAAGAGAGTACCATTGACTACTCCTCACACTCTGAGAAGGTAGGGCAGGTGAAAGTGCTGCAGGCCCGTCAAAGTCAGCAGCCATGAATCCACTGGCCACTCACAGAGGTCCTCTACACCTAGGACTTCATGCTTTCCCTTTGCTAGCCATCATTCCAGGTTCTACTGGAGACTCCATGTTTGATTCAAACTGTACTTCCTCCAAAAAGCCTTCTAAAATGAAGAAACCTTGCACATAAAACAGATGTTTCCCTCCACCATTCATGGATCCAGTGTGAAGTTCCTTATCTTCCTTTTATGAATGTTACCTTCCCATCTTCCCTCCAGGAACATTTGTTTGTCCACACTAATTCAACGATAAATGACAAGGAACAGATTTATTGGAGCATGCATTTCCTTTCTTTCTTTTTTTTTTTTTAAAGTAAGAAGTGGATTTATTAGAGAGAATCACACCCCACAGTGTGTGGGCCATCACAGAAGACAAGAGGCCCTGAAATATGGTGTGGTTAGCTTTTATGGGCTAGGTAATTTCACAGGCTAACAAATGGGGGGATTATTTCAACTATTTTGGAGAAGGAGTGGACATTTTCAGGAATTGGGCCACTGCCCACTTTTCCTTTTATGGTTAGCTTCAGAACTTTCATGGTGCTGGTGAGTGTGTCATTCAGCCTATGCTAAGGTATTACGATGAGTGTATAATGAAGCTCAAGGTCTACTGGAAGTTGAATCTTTTGTCATCTTAGACCTAGTTGGTTCTAACCAGTTTTTGTCATGTTGAAACATACATTTCTGCAACATCTTCAAATGTCTGAATATCCCCAAATACTTGAACAGCAATAAATACCCCACAGTACCCCTTTAAACAGTCAACTCCAACTTTTAGATTTTATTTTCTTGGGCTCCAAAATCACTGCAGATGGTGACTACAGCCATAAATTAAAAGACATTTGCTCCTTGGAAGAAAAGCCATGACAAACCTGGACAGCATCTTAAAAAGCAGAGATATTAGTTTACCAACAAAGGTTCATATATATTTTCCAATAGTCATGTATGGATATGAGAGTTGGACTATAAAGAAAGCTGAGTGCCGAAGAATTGATGCTTTTGAACTGTGGTATTGGAGAAGACTCTTGAGAGTCCCTTGGACTGCAAGGAGATTCAACCAGTCCATCCTAAAGGAAATCAGTCCTGAATATTCCCTGGAAAGACTGATGCTGAAGCTGAAACTCCAATACTTTGGCCACCTGATGTGAAGAACTGATTCATTGGAAAAGACCCTGATGCTGGGAAAGACTGAAGGTGGGAGGAGAAGGGGACAACAGAGGATGAGATGGTTGGATGGCATCACCGACTCAATGGATACGAGTTTGAGTCAACTCCGGGAGTTGGTGATGGATACGGAGGCCTGGCGTGCTGCAGTCCATGGGGTCACAGAGTCGGCCACGACTGACCGACTGAACTGAACTGAATTTTCTGATTTAATTCCACTGTCACGGGATGTCCTTTCTCCTTTTGTACGAATGAAATTCCTCCTCCTCCTTGCTGGTGGGAAATTTTTTCTGCTACTTGTATTCTTTCTGGCCAGTACTCTGATTCTGTGAAGGCTAAACTTCAAGTTGTCGTGGAAGAATCTGCCTTATTCCTCTACAGTCATACCTAAAATTAACCCACTTCCTTAAGTAAGATCTAAATTGCACACAACAGTTATGGTTACCTGGGAACTAGAGAGTGGGGCTTTTTGGCCCTAGAAAAGGATGTGTAAGATGTGGTTTGGCCTTCATTTGGAAGCAGCAAACATCACAGAGGTCGTGGTTACATGACAGGAAGGGCCAGGATGGTGAACACTGTGTTTTGGCTAAGTTACTTTGTACTATTATGTAATGAAGTAGAAGCTCAGCCTTGCTTGAGTTTAAATAACCAGAGTCAACTGTTACAAGCTCTGGGATGGGAGGATAAACACAGGAAATTCTGTCCTCCATCCTCCCATGTGTCAAGCCTACCATTCATCGGGAACATATTCCTTTGGGCTATGAGAGAAACATCTTACAAATAGGAAACAAACAGAAGTCGTTTTCTATATAGTTCTAAGAAGGCAATGAAGTAAATTCTCCTAACTGCCGAAAACTCTGTGAACATTATGTATTTTAGAGCATCACCAGAGCAAACAGCAATGACTCTCAGCTGATTAGGGCCTTACTGAGTAATTTGGGGTAGTTAAATTTTCTAATAGTTGGAATTTTATCCAAGCAAGCACATAAAAACAAAGGGGACAGTTATTCTAAGTCTTTGTTATGAAATATTTCTAAAATCATGATATATGTCTCTTCTTCTTAGAATATTTAGAATATAATTTGTTCTTTCCTGATGATGAAGTATCATTACAAAACTTATTTTCAAATTTATTAGAAACTTTTCAAAACAATACAAAATTATATGCTGTAATATTAAGACCATTTATGTGACATTTTGCCCCAAAGCTAAATGCCTTAGTCTCTTGTCCCTTTTATAGTTTTTCCCTCTTTACCAGTTTTTTTTTTCTTCCATCCATAGACATATGCTACATGTTATGAGGCCCTCCTTCTACTTCTAATTAACATTTCCTCTTAGAATTAACTATGTGCTTGGAACCTTACCAGATAATCAAACTTGTCAGAGGACTCATATAAAAACCAGTTATAAATAGGATGTATTGGGTCTACAGGGATTTCCTCTGAGTCAAGCTCATGAGCTGTCATGCCTGAACTTTGGGACTCTGTTTTGGCAACCAAAAGGCCTGTTTGCTTACTGCCTAAGTCCTCAGATGGTTCCTGATAGATGAGGTTGCAAAAGGACAGATTTATCATAGGCGAAGTACTGCTATAGCAGGAAGGCAAACAAAGTTATTGTAAAACCATGTTCTACAAGCTACCCAGAGAAAGTGTGTGCAGAGAATATAACAGTCACCTTCTGTTACTGGTATTAGGGCCTGATAATTATAGAAAGATCATTCAGTTTATGTAAGTTTTTCAGACACTTCTCAATGCCTTCAAGTAGATATGTTTTAAGGAACAGCAAATTGATTTGATATTACTTTGCTGCTGCTGCTGCTAAGTCGCTTCAGTCGTGTCCGACTCTGTGCGACCCCATAGACGGCAGCCCACCAAGCTCCACCATCCCTGGGATTCTCCAGGCAAGAACACTGAAGTGGGTTGCCATTTCCTTCTCCAATGCATGAAAGTGAAAAGTGAAAGTGAAGTCGCTCAGTCGTGTCCAACTCTCAGCAACACCATGGACTGCAGCCTAGCAGTCTCCTCCATCCATGGGATTCTCCAGGCAAGAGTACTGGAGTGGGGTGCCATTGATATTACTTTAGCAAGACGAATTTTATGCTCTCCCCAAATATTCCAAGCCAAATATATAGACTTTATAAATTCTGGCTACTGTCTTTTTTCCTTTGTTATAGATAGCATCACTGACTCAATGGACATGAATCTGAGCAAACTCCAGAAGATAATGAAGGACAGGGGAGCCTGGCATGTTGCTGTCCATGAGTGGCAAAGACTCAGACACAACTTACTGACTGAACAATAACAACAACGTAGTCAAAAGCTACTATTGTTGATATTTTTAAAGGGCTCACTTAAATTATAACAAGAAGTCTATGAATGATTTGAATGTGTGGTTTGATTTCATTTTGAACCATATCAACCAATCATCTGTCATTCATACACAGCAAAGCAAGAAGTTTATCAGAAGGAAGTCTTTATGTTTCCTATGAGACTATATTAAATTTAAATCTCTCTAGAGAATCTGACTCACTTCTGAAGGAGATTTAGGTTGAAAATGATTACGCTGTTCAGTTGCTCAGTCAAGTCCAACTCTTTGCGACCCCAAGAACTACAGCACGATAGGCTTTCCTGTCCTTCACTATCTCCTGGAGTCTGCTCAAAATCATGTCCATTGAGTTGATGATGCCATCCAACCATCTCATTCCCTGTCGCCGGCTTCTCCTCTGTTAAAATCTACATAACTTAAAAACACAGAGTAACAGGAGTACTTAAAAAACTTTTTCTTTTCTTTGGGTTTCTTTTTGTTTTCAAGAGTGCTTTCTGAAACAATCAAAAATCATGTGCTCTAACCAGGGTCAAGTTGCCCCAGTCACACCCTTAATATTTTATGAACACAGAAACTGAGCTGCCATTCCATTTTTAAAATGTTTATGCTTAATAACTGTATTCAAGTAGTTATCTTCCCTCTAATGTGGCTGCTTGGGCAATTTGTGGATTTGCCCTTAGCAGCAGCTGCTAATATTTAACTGTAATTTTAGACTAAATCTTTTTTCCTATTTAAAATTTACACAGGCTTACTGAACAGAATTTAGAAAATAAAGTATAAAAAATTGTTTTCACAGTCTTCACTCCTAGAAATAATCAAGGTTTTAAACATGTGTATGCTTTCATGCATATATCTTCACATATACATTGTGATGGTAATATTTTAACATATGAGTGCTCCCATACACACAATTTTAATTTGAACTTTTTGAATATTAGAAAACACAAATATTTATAAATATTGACACAATTGCAATTGTGATAATAAGTGATAAAGATAATTTTAAACTCTTTAACTTTGAAATGAATACAATAATTTCACACAGTGTTGTTGAACCAGGAAAACTTAAGGAAGGTGCTTTAACCACAAGATGGTTCCTGAGGTTTTGGACTTCCTTCCATAGATTCCAAAGTGTAAAATACCAGAGCATTTTTTTTTAAAGGGTCAAGTAAAACAGAAGGAAAGTAAATATAAATCCAAAACTATATCCATAGAAGTTGAAATTCTCCCAAAATGAACACAGAGCCAGTCTACCAAAGCAAATCCAAAATGAGGCGAGTATTCAAATATTCAGACAAAATTCCATTACTGAAAAAAACCACAATACTTGCTAAACACCTACTATGTGCAAGATGCTCACTGTGCAAATATCAGGTGTGCCAGACAATTTCCCAGCCCTTTTTGCTTCTCTCCCTACATGGATACGCCCACCATTTTCCATGTGGGATTACACTCCCTGTATTTTGGCCTAAGTGTACATTTATTCTAATGGACAGAAGATATTAAACAGGCTTTCATTTAGAAGGTATCTCATTTCACTTCAAAATAAAATCTGCTTTCTGTGGTGACCTAAATGGGAAGGAAATCCAAAAAAGATGGCATAGATGTAAGCATATAGCTGATTTTGGAGAAGGCAATGGCACCCCACTCCAGTACTCTTGCCTGGAAAATCCCATGGACGGAGGAGCCTGGTAGGCTGCAGTCCATGGGGTCACTAGGAGTCAGACACGACTGAGTGACTTCACTTTCACTTTTATGCATTGAAGAAGGAAATGGCAACCCACTCCAGTGTTCTTGCCTGGAGAATCCCAGGGATGGGGGAGCCTGGCGGGCTGCTGTCTATGGGGTCGCACAGAGTTGTACACGACTAAAGCGACTTAGCAGTAGCATAGCTGATTTACTTTGCTGTACAGCAGAAACTAACACAACATTGTAAAGCAACTATATTTCATTAAAAAAAAAATGAAATCTACCTTATGAGTTTGATAGGAAAGTTTCATGAGATTTCATTTTAGCCCCTGTGTATATTTTCCATCTATGGTAGTGCTGAAGATCACAGGATTTCTGTTTTGCCACTTATATAAATAGATCTTAGGAAAATTTCCTTAAGCTTTGGTTTCTTCATGTGTAGCATGGGGATCTTTTTTTTTTTTGACAACACCTTTAATTCATGCTTTTCAAAGAATGATGCAGATGAAAAGTATTACCAATATTCAAGGTTTTTCTTAAAAATTCTTTGTAAATACAAATAGCACATCATAAAGAGAGTTTTTTAATTGATATTTTCATACATTTTTTTTTCTCTTTACCATATCCCATAGCCTAGGGGAAAATGTAGAAAGGTGGAAAAGTAAAAAAGAAAAATGAAGAAATCAAGAGGGATATAGCCTGCAGAGCTTTTTTTTTAAAGTTTTAAAAATTTGACTTATAGGGGTATTACCACTCCCTTCATTTCATGGTGTTCTAAAAATAAAATGAGATAGTACAGTGCTTCAGAGAAGGCAATAGCACCCCACTCCAGCACTCTTGCCTGGAAAGTCCCATGGACGGAGGAGCCTGGTAGGCTGCAGTCCATGGGGTTGCTAAGAGTCGGGCACAACTGAGCGACTTCACTTTCACTTTTCACTTTCATGCATTGGAGAAGGAAATGGCAACCCACTCCAGTGTTCTTGCCTGGAGAATCCCAGGGATGGGGGAGCCTGGTGGGCTGCCGTCTGTGGGGTCGCACAGAGTCAGACACGACTGAAGCGACTTAGCAGCAGCAGCAGCAGTACAGTGCTTGTGAGACAAAGGACTCTGAGTAAATGTAGGAAACTGGCTTTCCAGAAGTTCAAATCATGGCTTTTCCTGTGTAGCGACATCACAGACATTGCTTATCAGAGAATGTGGGTTCACTCTGAGTTGTCACTGGGAAATTGGTTCCAATATGGTGGATACACACAGTGGTAAAGTGAAAGTGTTAGTTGCGCAGTTGTGTCCCACTCTTTGAGACTCCTGCCCCCCATGGACTGTAGCCCGCCAAGGTCCTCTGTCCATGGGATTACGCAGGCAAGAATACTGGAATGGGCAGCCATTCTCTTCTCCAGGGGATCTTCCCAACCCAGGGATTGAACTCAGGTGTCCTGCATTGCAGGCAGATTCTTTACCATCTGAGCCACCAGAGAAGCCACATACACATTTATAACAGTGGCCTATATATTTATTCAACAGGGATCATGGCCCTCAGGATTGGGTGAAATGCTCTCATGGTATTTCATGGCCTTGGATCCAGCCTTCACTTGTCTTCTCATGTGCGACCCCCAACTAGCCTTCTAACTTAAGCCTGCTTGTCACCACACACTTCATTCCTTTAGCCTGTGAATTATGTGTCCAGACAATGACTCTGACTGTTGAGAAGTGTGTATGCTTACAATCAGTTCACAGCATGGCTATGGAGACATGGTTGAGGGGCTTATTAGGGGTCAGGCACCCAAATGCAAATCCCAGTTCACAAATCCCTTGCACCGTGTGGCCTCATGCGAGTCACTCTGACCTCTCCAATCCTCAGCTCCCTTCATCTGTAAGAGGGAAGTAACCACAGTTCCTACATAGGGAGCTGTTAAAAGTGAATGTAACCAGGCATGTGGACTACTAAGGCCAGGGCCTGGAAGATAGAAAAGATGTAATAGATGACAGCTTGAGTTGTTACTGTCGCTGACTTTATCCTAAGGTAGTATCACAGCTGGCCCTCCAACTAGGATCTTCTGGAGCTGGTTTTTAACTTGCAGGGGTGATAACTTGCAGAGAAGCCTCCACACTCTCTCATCCAGTTTCTTTTACTTCCACTTAGGAGAGAGCTTGCTAGGGTTAGGAGTACAATGGAGACCTGCAAACAAATTGCCTCCTTGTGTTTGAAGTTTCCTGGGCTGTCATAAATCTGATCTTTTGGTCTCATTAGGACAATCCTCTAACCATGAAAGATAGGGGCCCATGGGAGCAAGTTATCTTCAGCTTGCTGAACTTTCAACAGATGTACTGTTCAAATATATGTGGGAGAATGGGAACCAGAGAGGATTCTAGATTAAATAGTTTTCTCAAAGTAAAATAATGACTACTCTCAGGAAATTATAGCAGAGCCTACAAATACTGATATTTAAATCACTCGATACCCAAATGACACCTGAGTTAAAACCCTACAACCAGGGCAATAATAGCATCATTATACATTTTTGTTTCAGTCTTTGGGGCTTTTAATTTCAGTGCCACAACCGATTGCTTACAGACTGCTATGGGCAAGCAGCATCCTCACCATGAGCTCAGTGAATATTATCTATTGTGTTCTACCAATATCTTAGCAAAGAGCCCACGTGTTCCCAGAAACCTTAGTCTCCGCATTCATCCACCAGAGCTCTGAAGAACACTGTCTTCTTCCCATGTGGACTGATTTCAAGAGGTTATAGAGGTTGCACAGAGGACACTACAATCAAAGTTAGATAAAACTGGTGGATTCCCAAGAATTCTTCCATAAAGGTAAATTCCACAGAAAAGACACTGATCTTTTTTTTTCTTTTTAAAGGAGCTGTTTCTTATAACCGGAAGCTCAAGAACTGTTGCTATTCAAACAGGATTGGTTTCAGACAGCGGTAGAAGTGGCAAAAAATAATTTTCCAAATGTGACTCACAGTGTGCATGCTATATGCAAATCTATTTTTATGTATTCATTAGGCATTTGGAATACCTCACTGCTGAATAATGAGATATACTGCATTTGTCCAATATCTTCCCATTTGTACCATATTTATATTTAGCCTTGAGCCTGAGCCTATGTTATTCAACAAACAACTCTGTCTCCTTCATAATAGATTTTCTCCAAATGAATCTGTTTCATGTTAAAATTAATAATAAAGGTAGTTTTTTAAAGCGATAGGAAGCAGGTGACAGCAACTTCTGAAAGCATAACCAAATGGGGATGACTTAATTATTAGCTATATCATCTACACAGAACCAAGATTGTAATGAAACTCAACTTGGCTCAAACGCATATACCTATCATTGCTGTTTTTAATCAAAAATTTGCTAATTGTGATGTGACCTGAATTGAGAAAGTCAACACATCCCTTTGAACAACCACTCAAACACTTAAAGAAAATAAACTGTCCTTGAATTCAGGCCAGGTATTTGATCTATTTATAAACACCACTTGCCTTCTGGCTTGAAAACAGAAGTTAAGACTGATATAAGTTTCTTGCCCACCTATCCCCTTGATGTTGGTAAATTGTTAAGTAAGCATTCGGGTAATATAATGCAAAGTTAATAACAGAGGTCTATAATTAACATATGCTCCTATATGCACTCTAAAAATAGGGCACCAAGGAAAGTCTTCTTGGTAATATGATCAAGAATTAATTGGTTAATGTCTATATAGCCCAACTATATATAAATAAACTGTATGATTATTATAATTATGAAGAGTACAGTTCAAAATCCACTTTAAGTTCAAAGAATAGTAATTTATATGTCTAAGTATAGACGCAAATACTTAACTATGTAAAAACACTATTTTAATGCTATTTCAAGCGTTTAATAAGTATTACTCATCTCTGAAGTTTTATATTTTTTTCTCTTAATAAAAGGTCTTAGATGATGCAAGAATTTCACAATTCCCTTATTGCCATTAATAACATTATCTGAATGTTATTTTAATTTGGGGGGAAAGCTGGTCATAGGAAGGGATGAGAGAAAGTTTGCCAGTTTGACAGAAATTGCTATGTTACTCACAATGCGTACTGGTGGATGGTTAAGGGGAAGGTGATTTAAATTTACTGAAGGCTAAGTTTACATGCAGGAGAGAACAATAAGTAAAGTTGGGTTCCTAGTCTCCATTTCTTGAAATGGAGAGATGACTGGATGAATATGTGGTAAGTTGTAAAGATCATAACATAAAACACCAAACCAGATTTTTTTTTTGAGACAATTCAGGAAGATTCTTTGTCACTTGATCTGGGCAATGAGTAATGAATATCACAGTTCAACAGACAATGAAAGTTGAGATGGGAGTGAGGGAAAATGCCAGGTTGAAATCCCCACATATGTATGTGTGGTGTGTTCTAAGAAAGGGTGGAGAGAAGCTAACGTCTGGAAGTTAGGTAGCCAGGTTGGTGAGACCTAATCTTAAGGGAGCTTGAACACTTTGCAAAAGAATGTGAACTTATTTTCTAAGTCACTGAGAGTTTTCGAATGGAGCGAGTGGGCAGCCTCTTCAGATCCATGTATTAGAAGAGATTTTTGTCTCATCTGCTCTATGTTCAATGGCATAAAGTTTATGAATTTTAAAATTTGTTTTTAAAAGTTAATAGCCAGGGAATTTCAACAAAAGCCCAGGTCTCCAGTTTTTCTTGAAAAAAGCAAAAGACCTGGTGATGGTAGACCAGTTATTCTAAATGGTGACAGGTGGTCAGAGCCAAGGGAGGTGGCTTTCTCCAGATGGCATATGTGCTGTCCAGTGGCCCAGGTGCCTCTCTCTGCCACCCTCATATCACCTGCCCAGGGGCACTGAGTATTTGAGTCTGTACCTTCCTTTTAAAGAGATGCCCCCTTTCAACAGTACATGTCTTTCTACCACTGCAAACAGCATGAATTAACTTTAATGAGTTAATTTACATTGATGATCTCTGAGTTCTTTGGGGCTCCTCCTGCCAGTGAGGTTTTCCATTTGTACCTTTATTTAAAAGGGAAGATAAATACTTTAAAATAAAATGTACTTGGGTTGAAAAGGCAAATGTCATGTGTGAGGGGCCCACAGTGAACACAGGGTAAAGGACATGCTCTGTGGCAGGATTTCTCAACCTCAGCACTATTGACATGTAGGGCTGGATAATTATTTATTTTGGGAAGCTGCCCTGGACATTGTGGAATGTTTAGCAGCATCCCTGGCCTCCACCCACTGGATGCTAGTAGTACTCTCCAGTTGTGGTAATCAAACGAGTCTCCAGACATTGATAAATGTCCCCAAGGAGTTAGAATCACTCCCTGCTGAAAACTGTTGCTCTATAGGGAGAAGGGTTTCCAGGAAAATAGGCTCTGGATATAGGAGTTGGGAAGATCTGGAGGAGGGTATGGCAACCCACTCCAGTATTCTTGCCTATAGAATCCCATGGACAGAGGAGCCTGGTGAGCTACAGTCCACAGGGTCGCTCAGCATCTGACATGACTGAAGCAACTCAGAACACACACACAGAGTAGTGCTCTGCTGGAAAAGGGATAGGATGATGCCCTGTACCTCCTGCTGCTGCTTCTGCCTCTGTGCACCCTTCCATCCTGCAGAGATAAAGCTTGCCCCAACCACTGGGAGGCAGAACAACCAGGCAGCTTCAGTGAGTGATGCCTGAATTGGCCCCTAAGGCCCCTCCTACCTGTGAGAACCTTCAAAAATCTCCAGGAGGTGGTGCGGCAGCGAGGGCTCCTCTTTCTATGCTCTTTGTTACTGGGATAGTTGAGGGAAAGAAGACAGGAACTGACATGATTTACTCTCAAGGCCCAAACCTCTCCATTCTCATACCCTGGCCAAGTGTTAGAAAGCCTCTGAGGACAGAGGACACCTCTTCACCCCAACAAGGTAGTGGCGAGTCCACTCTGGGTGTGACCAGGGAGGGCAGAGCTTGCTGCGTTAACTCCTGGGAGAAGCCAGGTACAATCTTGGAACACATTTGACCACTTCCAGGGCCTCCGCATCTTCCAAATCTAAGGCCTCCGACACAGAGCTCACTTATCTGAGAGCATCCTTCATTTTTCTGGGAATATAAGTTTATCTTGCATCTAAGCCTTATCCTCCGATCAGCAACCTGTCAGGGTGATTTTGCATGCTTCCCCAGTATACATAAAAAAGAAGCGCCTCTTTTGCATGGTGGAAGAGTGGGCAACTTTTGAATGACAAAGCCAAGAAGTAGGTAAAAGTTGATGGGAGAGTTTTTATATTTTTCACATGGATTTTTCCAGGTGGTGCTACTGGTAGAGAACCTGTTTGTCAATGCAGGAGACATAAGGGATGAGGGTTCGATCCCTGGTTTGGAAAGAACCCTGGGGGAGGGCATGGCAACCCACTCCAGTATTCTTGCCTGGGAAATCTCATAGACAGAGGAGCCTGGCAGGCTGTGGTCCACAGAGTCACAAAGAGTCAGACACGACTTAAGTGACTTAGCATGCACCCGTGCATGGATTTCAGGTTGGATTGGTTCTGAACTAAGAAAAAAAATACTAAGATTATGACATTTCCTGGAGTATAAAATAGAGTGTAAAATAAGCTGATGATATGACTTACAAAGTCAAATTTTTGTGGTTAGTGCTTTTCACACTTCCTTCTTTTGGCATATAGAATCTAATCTAATTTCTCTCTGGGGAGAGGTATTATACAGAGAAAATTGGTTGAATTAAATTAATCAATGAAAGTGGCTTGCTCATTGTGCCCTCCTTCTCAAAAGAAACCAAAGGCTCCATATTTTACATAATTCAAGTCTTCCCTTTAGCAAATAGGGAGTAGATACTCAATATGGTTTAACTCATGACAATAAGGTCCTCATGATAAATTTGGGGAGGGGTGATGGGTAAAAGTAAAAACTGGACAACAGCAAAGAAAAATGACAATTGGCCTTCTCATTCAGTAAATAATAAGTAAATGAAATCTCAGGCACCTCTGCAAACAGATATCGTGTTGATAGTAATGACAGTCCAAAAGGATGAGCCAGCTTGAACAGGAGGAGGATGAACAATACAGGGGTAACAGAGGGACAAGGACAAGCAGGGTTTTGAGTAAGTTAAACCTACTGGTGACAAAGAAGGGACAGAGAGCAGGGTTGGCCAGCTGAAGCATCCTTTTATGCACAAATCAATGGAAGCTATTCAATCCAATATGGTTTGATTTAGCAGATATTAACTGCAGCTAAAGTGATGCAAATACGTCAGCGAGTGGAGAGTAAGAGAAACAGGAGAAATCCACACTGGCTAGAAAGGAAGAGAACAGAGACTGACATTTAGAGACTAGATTAAAAGGACAGGAAAATGTAGAGGACAGTGAGACGATGTGAGCACGACATCCTTAGACAGAAGGGAGGTGAAGTGGACAGATCCAGTGATCCCCTTCCAAGAAGAGAGAGAAGATAACTGAGCCAGGACCACAGGTCACACAAATACAGCACAGGCACTCAGTAGGTATTTGTTGCATAACTAGACATGAAAAGTTCCTTCCTTTCTGGATCTGATGACAGCTTACGATTTTACGCAATATCAAATTAACAAGTTTTTGCCCTTTGGAGATGATTTTAAAACATCTATCTATTTAGAGACATTTCTATGAGCCTCATCTTGTACCCCTGACGCCACTCCTGTCATAGATTCAATTAGGGGGTCATGCTACACTTGCTGGAACACTGGACTGACAGGCAGGAGACCAGAGTTCCAAAACTGGCTTTGCTGTGAAGCGTATGAGGCTGGGCCAGCCACTTAACCTTTTCGAGTTTCTGTTTCCTCTGGAGTAACAGGAGCGGCCCAGATCAGATAACGCTCAGGACCCTCTTGTGATCCTGAGCATGCGATGATGCGCTTTATCATGTTAATCACGTCTTTTGCTCTGTTTCGCTCCTGCGTCCTAAGCCCAGAGTTGAATGGCAGAGAAAAGTCATCTTTTCCACTCTCTCCTCATTTTGCCTGCTCGTGGCTTGTCAACAGTATTTTATATAATCAATGCTGGAAATGTTTACCCATCTGTATTATCTGAGGGTTGTTATTTACTGTTCCTGCTATTATTTCTTTTCCCCCTTGGGGAGGAATTTCAATGTGCCCCTTGCCAGGAGACCACAGCAAACAATGAGGATAGATTTTCACAATACTCAGCAGGAAGGGACAGAGTGCTGCTGGCTTCTCTGACACAGTCTGAACTCATTGTGATGGTGTATTTGAAGCGGTTTCCTGTGTTTTTCTGTGTTTTAAAAAACTAAATGAAAGCCAAGGGCTTTTCTGTGATGCTGCTGTTAGCTGGAATTAATTTTTGTTCCTTTTCTATGAAAATACAAATAATGAGGCAAACGGGCGTTTTGATAAAAATGAGTGGCCTTCTTACTAAAGAGTTAAACAGACCCATCACATCACTCATACAGCCCTTTCTGATATAAGATTATTTCCAGTAAACTCTTTGCAGATTTCTTAAAGAAACACAATCAGTGAAAACAATTCTAGAAGAGAAGTAAGGAGATGCTGAGTCTACTTAATCTGCCACTAGCTTATCCTGGGCAGGGCATTTCACCTCCCAAGGACTTGCTGTGTAAAGTAAAGATTGGAGATGATTTTTGAAGTTGCTATGTGTCAAATATCCTATAAAATGCCTGACTAGCCAAGGGACTGTTGTTTTTAGCTATGTCACTTTCCACGATCAGAATTCTGCTTCCATCTGGGGAGTTATCAAAACTCATCAGAACACTATGCCAACTCCTAAACTGACCTCACTGCTTTTCTCATTAAAATGTAATAATCCATGCAAAATGGCAGAGTGTGAGTTATATAAATAGGATAATGCCCTAACTTACATATACCAGAGCATGCTGCATGGGTCATAAATTCCAGCACTGAGATGGGGAGAAGGAGGCTTCAGCTCTAAGTTCCATGCATGAGATTCCATAGATTCTGCAGAAAAGATGCTAAGTGTACTCTCCTCTGTTTCTCAGTACCCATAATCTGAATTTGGGGGTTTACTTAAAATGACATAACGAACTTGAGTAGCCTTAAATGTAGAAAGCAACTCAGTATAAAGTCGGTTTAAAGCGAATTCACTGGTTGGAGAAGATGCTGGCCTGCATTTCACGTGGCTCATACTGGGCAAACGGGGAGAATGACTTTGAAATTTGTATGGCGAGTGGAAGAACCCACGAGAAACCAGTCACAAAATGGGCATGATACCTCACATTTGCAGATTCTACCAGGACTTTCTCAAACACTTGGATAATGTGAGCATATTATCTAACCACCAGAAATGCAGGAAGTCTAACTCAAAGAATTTAATAAGCCCATGGCTATTACAGGTAGCTGGACTATTCTGCCCTTATCAACAGTAGCCAGAAAAAAAAAAAAAGGATGGCATGTAAGTCATACTCCTGCCCGCTGTTTAAGAAAATTTATAAACAATAAAATTAAATTACATTAGGGATAAACAAGGTCCTATGGTATAGCGCAGGGAACTGTATTGAACATCCTGAGATAAAGCCATTGCATCTGCATTCAGTTGTGTCCAACTCTTTGTGACCCCACGGACTGTAGCCCGCCAGGCTCCTCTGTCCGTGGAATTTTTCAGGCAAGAATACTGGAGTGGGTTGCCATTTCCTACTCCAGGGGATCTTCATGAGCCAGGGATCAAACCCACATCCCTTGTGCCTCCTGCATCAGCAGGTGGATTCTTTCCCACTGGCACCAGCTAAACAATAATGGATAAGAATAGTACTTTTAAAAAAGGATATACATATAAGTGAATCACTTTGCTATGGAGCAGACATCAACATAACATTGCAAATCAACTATATGTCAATGAATACATACACTGAGTCACCTTAAAGAGACACTATATTATGAAGCACTCAGTGATGGGCCAAGCACCAGAAAGGTATTATCTCATTTAGTCCTCAAAACAATCCACTGACGGGGAGGTTATTATTATCCTCACTGGCAGATGAGAGCTGAGAGAGGTCAGTAACCCGTTTTCAGGTCAGGGAGTCAAATTCCTCTCTTCTGGATATGGCTACCCAGTGCCAAATGTTGATCTTGAATCCATGAAGGAGAACCAACATGAGAGGCAGCTGGCAATGGTATTTACTGCTTCACAGTTTGGGCCTAAGTTCTGACTAACACGGATTCGATTACCAAGTGTATCTTTAAATAAACGTGTGCTCCAGCCTCTTGAATTCAAACAGCAGGCGTCCGTGTCATAATTACGCTGGCTGTGACACGAGCCTAGCTGAGAGTGGATTTTTATTTTAACAAGCTTGAGTAGGTGCACGCGTGTGGGCTGAGCTTTTGCTTGCTAGTCAATACTTGAAAGCGGGCTCCAACCTTTAATTTAAGCATTCGCTTGTAGCACCAACAGGGCTACAGGGTTTCTAGTATCAAAGACACGCTCCTCCATCCTTTCATGGCCCTGCTTCTGTAAGCAGCGTGATTGAACTGCGGCACCACAGAACCTTGTTTTCCCTCCTCCCGGCAGCACAAACACTGCTGTCCCATTCATCTTGGCGACATCATAATGAAGTCGCCGAATCAATTTCTAACAAGCAAAGCTCAAAAATCCACCGAAGGAGTATTTTGGCAGATGCCTTTCATATATCAACAGCTCACAAGAGGTGAAGTCCCTGCATGGAAACCCAAATTGTACCATAGAAGTGTCTTTTGCTACATCCGAAAAGTGTTTGGTTTTTTTTTTTTTCCTTCACTGAAATGATTGAGAGAAAGGAAGATACTGAGAACATCTGATTGTTCCTAGTGATTCCATGTGCCTTAAAAATGCTGGGTGACCTCCCTCTGTGGTTTACCATCACCTGTTTTAAGAGAACAACCCCCTTAGAGTGACAGCTGGGGCCTTTCATGGTCTGAACCCCACCACCTCCTCTAGCTGCTTCGTCTCCTGCAGTCCCTGCAGGCCACTCAGGTACCTGCTGCCCCCAAACTCACCTCCCTCACTGTATTGCCTTTGAGAATTTTCACAAGCTCTGCTCTTTGTTGGAAATATCTTCCTTCGCTTTACAGCTCAGCTAAGCCTTGGCCTCCTATAGAAAGCTGCTCCTGACTCAGTCTGATTCTGGCTGCTCCTGTGTGCTTCCAATAACCCGCTCCCGATTACTCCAATCTGGCAATTAAACTGTATCACGATTTTATTTCCACCTTGGGTTCTCACTGGCTTGTGAGCTCCTTGAAGGCAGGGACTCCATCATCCCTTCTCTCTGCTTCTAGCGCTTTGTACTGCCACACAGTAGATGCTCAATGAATACCTGTGCAAATTTTGCCTACCTGCCACTCCACCCAAGTGCTCTGATGGAGCTCACAACCCAGTTTGCTAGCAACCCAAGTCCAGAGTCTGGAACAATTTATCTCTGTGAGACCCCCTTGGTGCTGTGCTTTTGGGTCAGAGTAGCAAGGAGGTTCAATGCATGGGCTCAGGAGTCAGATAGGCTTGACCTCCAAAGGCTGCTATGTGCTAGCTCTGTGGTTGTAGGTAGGCAGCCCTGCCTCCAAGGGGGCATGAAAGGATCACAGGGGCATGAAATGTGGGAATCCATTTCACACAGCTTGGCACTTTAAAAAATGACAGTCCGAGGACATGTATCACAGTTCACAGTGGCAGGGCTTGGTTGGTGTAGAATTAAAAACCTCTTAGGCTGTATGATGAGAAATACCATTGGAGTTTAACTTCCATCAGCCCCTTTCTGATCAGCTCACATAACTCATGTCTTTGGGCATAAGCAAAGGCCCCTGGTAAAATGCCAGCGTGTGTCAGCTGAGATCAGATGGGATGAAGTCATTACCCTGACTTTAAATTTGTGTACACAGTGTGCCCCATTCCCCCATGTGATATGATGTGGATGGCATTATTTATCATAATGTTTGTTCACTGCCTATGACGGGCCAAGCACCTCTTATAGTGAAACATTGTAGAAAACACCTTGGATGTGTTACTTTCTACTTTCCAAAACACATGAGGTTCATGTTATTATTTTTTAATTTTACAGTTGATATAATTGAGGTATATGTGTAAAACAGAGAGCTAATGGGAAGCTGCTATATAACACACTGAGCCCAGTCTGGAACTCTGTAATGATCTAGAGGGGTGGGGTTGGGAGGGAGGCTCAAGAGGGAGGGGGTATATACATATACTTATGCTGATTCATGCTGTTGTATGGCAGAAACCAACACAACATTGTAAAGCAATCATCTGCCAGCTTTAAAAAACAACAACAACAACTGAGGTTTAGAGATGTTATATGATTTGCCTAAGATCTTTCAGCTGGCATGGCATGCATGCAGGATTACTGGGACTTAAACTTTCTACTTGGAAAAATTTCCAAATCCATCCATGCTCTTATACTAATGCCAAATTTCTTATATTCCTTCTTTATTCGTTTCCCTCATATCACCTGCAAGACCTGGGAGAGAATGGGATACAAGATGGAAATACTGAGTTTAAGGAGAGGGAAGAGGAGGTGGTCTGGAAAGAGGCACCACTGGTCTTTAAGTGCTGGAGGGCAGGGGCAACTTTGCCCTTGGCTGCTGAGCTAGGTGACCACTGGGAGCACTGAGAAAATAGATGATACACTTGGAAAACACAGCCAGTGGGCTCAGCCCATCTTTACCTAAAACCAGACCCTTCAGTGAAGAGCTAACAATACTAATCGTCTCAACTGATTCACTTTCTCCTCCTATCTTCCTCCTGGACCATTCAAAAGCCAACATTAGGAAAAAAGGAAAAGAAAAGAACAATGTAAAGGCAGCTACTGTGGTACAGTTATGACTCTGTACACACATTTGAAGTCTACAAATGCCATTGGTTCTCCTTGCATCAGGACATAGATTGAGTCTTCTGCTTATGAAGTGGTGGCATGAAGGAATTGAGAATAAGCAAAATGTGTGTTAAATGAGAATGAAAAATCCCAAAGCTTAGAGTCTCGAGAATATTTTCAGCACTGTGAGCGTTTTATTTACAAAAGGGTACTAGAGTGCCCCCACCTTTTAGTAAGTTTTTTATTGAAGTGCAACATACACAGAAATAGGCCCGACTCACAACTGTAAGCTTGATGAATTTTCACAGTAAACACTCTCAGATCAAGAAAAAAAAAAAAATGCCTTTTGGGTTTTTAGTTTTTCTATGCCTGGGTCAAAACTACTGACTAAGGCAAAACTAAACATATAAAATTTATGATCTTAAGTTAGTAGGAAAATGTTAGAAATTGAATAAAATACAATGTCTATGAAGGGCCATTTTACTTCAGAGAGAATTAATTATCTCAGAGATTTGGAGGCAATTTTGTTTTCTCTGTAACCACGAGTAGGCCTGCAGTTGAATCTCTAACGCTTCTGACAGAGGTGAGGACTTGGCCTTCCCCACAGCTTTTCTAAGGAAGACAGGATGCTACCTTCGTTTCCTTCCTCTCCACTCCCATCCTCCCCTCACTCTATCACTGTGTGTTGTTCTGAAGCGAGATCATCTTACTCTCCTGCTCTTCTCAGCCCTCCTGACTTTGAGCAGATCCAAGAGGAAATGAGGTGATCTTTCTTCTGGCCAGGCTAGCTCTGGACCATTGCAGAACCTCTATTTACACATGTTTCAGCTTAACTTTAATTGGTTAATAAAACCACGGTGGGAGTGAGGGGTCCTGATTACTCTGACACTGAGCTGGCTCTGCTGCTGCTGCTGCTGCTGCCAAGTCGCTTCAGTCGTGTCCGACTCTGTGCAACCCCACAGACGGCAGCCCACCAGGCTCCCCCGTCCCTGGGATTCTCCAGGCAAGAACACTGGAGTGGGTTGCCATTTCCTTCTCCAGTGCGTGAAAGTGAAAAGTGAAAGTGAAGTCGCTCAGTCATGTCCGACTCTTAGCGACCCCATGGACTGCAGCCCACCAGGCTCCTCTGTCCATGGGATTTTCCAGGCAAGAGTACTGGAGTGGGGTGCCATTGCCTTCTCCAGAGCTGGCTCTAGGGGCACCAATTCCTCTCTTAGCTGCAGGAATGAGAAGAAAGACCCTGGCAATGCAGATCTGTCAAAATGCCTTTGCTCCCAGTCAACTGACCATCTGCTGAAAGGAAACCAAATGGAGCCAGGACCTATGTGCCCCTTATTTGATAACAACAAAGAGGCCGATGGCCCAGCAACAAAGGGCCATGATTATAACATTAAGAACAAGCATTTGGGCATTGCTTTCTAATTATTTTTCACAAGAAGTTTCAGGGAAGGTCGGACTTTCCTATAGTTCATCAGTATAATGGAACTGATTCTGCCAAGTACATCTGAAGGTAGTTGAAGGCTCAGCCTTCTTGGCACACTCTAGGTGCCAATGGCTATCTGGGCAGAACGCTTCTCTCTTGGAGGGGATCTATGGGACTGGTGAACCTCAAAGGAAGGGACACATCACTTGAGGGGTGGCAGAATCTTGCGAGTTTTCCACCTCTATACACAGCAATAAAATTCTCTAAAGCACTCATATTAATGACAGACATCTCACATCTACCAGGACTTGAGATCCTTCCGAAGTTGTACTCATTGTACAAATTTTTTTCGCATATTTTTTATTAAAACAAGAGAGAGAGAGAACAAAACGGCCACCATAAGCAATGGCTGTCCACAACCAATAAAGAGAAAGATATTATAAAGAAATGGGGATTAGAAAATTTGTTCTTGAATTTACATTTGAAAGTGCTTTGTTTGATATATAATCTGCGGTTTGTCTGCTAAATTCTGCCTAAATATAAAGTCCATGTCTATTGTTACTTTGTGCTTTGTCACAAAATCTTTTATGCCTCTTAAACTATAGAGAACAGTTTCAAACTCTGGCTGTCTGGGTCATTTCATGCTCTTATAACAGCTTTATATCAATACCATATAAGAAATTAAAACTGAAAAACACTAAACAATATGTATCTATAATTAATTTGAAAATAACAGTAATAAACTCATTACATATTGACACAAGGTATTTTTATAAAAAATAGATATTTACCAAACAAAGGGTTAGTAAAAAATGCCGTTATTTTTGCATCTTTAATTTCTGGCTTAAGTAACTCAGGTATATTCTCATACCTGCTTCTGCATTGGATTTTGTTGTGTTCTTTTGGTTGAAGTAGATGAAGAAAATCTGCCCTCACACAGATATGAAGGTGGAAAAGAGAGGAGCATTTTAATAGTCTTTTCAGGTAACTCTGGATTTTCTGCTTTGATACTATACCAAAACTCAACAAGTGGCAGTTTCTTAAAGGTTAGTTGAAATATGAAACCTGAAACTATATCAATAATTTTCTACACCCTCTATTAAATTCAAATACATTGGTATATTTTGTACTTTGAATGAGCTATTATATCCATCCATATTGTTATAATAACATGCATTGGTCCTTTGGATTCTTTACCATCTGAGCCACCAGGGAAGCCTGTGAAAGTATCAGTATTAGATAAATGAGTTACATAGCTCTTTTAGATGCTGACATGTTGCATTACCTAATTTCATTACCAAATGTAATTATATTCAATAATCACATTTATTGATATCACCACCTACATTAACAGAAAACTCTACATTTCGGGATACTGTGAAGTTCATGGTGTTGGGTAAAGGTGTTCCAAAATTTGAATATTTGCCTGAAAGTTTATATCTACTGGTAACAGATACTGTCAACTTTTTCTTGAGGGCTTCCCTGGTGGTTCAGTGGTAAAGAATCTGTCTGCCAATGTTAAGAGATGTGGGTTTGATCCCTGGGTCGGGAAGATCCCCTGGAAGAGGAACTGGCAACCCACTCCAGTATTCTTGCCTGGAAAATCCCATGGACACAGAAGCCAAGTGGGTTACAGGCCACAGAATCACAAGAGTCAGACATAACTTTAAGACTAAACAATAAATATTTTTTTTGAAATGATGGGTTTACTTGATTAATTTTTGAGAAAATGTAGGACGTGTATGTAAGTCTGAGAACTGTAGTCAGTTGTTCTAATAAGAAAATGGCCTGGGGTCGCCTGCATTGCAGGTGGATTTTTTAACAACTGAGCTATCAGGGAAGCCCTTAAGAAAATGGCATTCCACCAAAAAAGCAGTGAGTTCAGCTTTTCTTTTTTTTTAAAACCTTTTGGCCATGCAGGATCCTAGTTCCTGGACCAGAGATTGAACCCAATCTCCTGGCATTGGCAAGGTGGAGTCTTAACCAGTGGACCACCAGGGAAGTCTGAGCTCAGCTCTTAACTCAAATAGTGGTATAAGTACGTTTCCCTGGAGAACAACATCCTTCTTTCGTGAGGAGCAGAAGCGCTCTCTGTGCTTTCTGTGCACTTCCCATTTCGTCAAAAAGACTTGTACTCAAGGGTCAAAATTTAATAAACTTAATAATTTTTACTGCTTCATCAGGACAGCCTCAAATGAACTTGCTAATGTTTTTTTTTTTTTTTTTACCAGAGAGTCCATAGTAATAGTGAAAATGACTACTGCCTTGATTCCTGCAAAGGCACCAAGAGTTTTACCTGCTTTGGCACTATCAATGCAAATGGCCAGTACAGTCAAAAGGGCAAATAATGTTTTAGTATTATTATGCAAAGAGTTTTAATCTCTTGGAACCTCTGAAAAGACCTTGGGGACCCCCGGGAGTACCCGGATCACACGTGGAGGACCACTGCTGTAGAGGATAGCATTGGTATAAATCCACTCTCTAATCCGCTCAATGCTCATGTCCTTGTGGGGTTCACAGAAAGAAGATTTAAAAGGTTTATTTCTGTCTCCACATTCCTGTACTCCCCGCTTAAAAAAAATTCCATTGTGGCAATCCAACATAAATTGTGTGTATAGAACAAAGAAACAGCAGTACTCTTGAGTTCATCAGCATTTTTCTCCCTGACAAAGAAAGCTACTCTAACAAGCTACTGGGAAAACTATGGCGAGTTATAGGAAATACGACATGCTCAGTCCCCCCTCTATCCCATCTAACTCCCAAACCACCCAAACCTTTCACTTCAGGGATATTTTGGATGAGCTCTTCATAGTGTCCTCAGAAATAATTGGGTGTCCTAATTCAGCCACATGCAAATTAATGCTCCCCTAAAGAGGCCTTATTATAATTTCCAACCCTTGATGTCTACATAATCCCCTATAGTTCTTTAACTTCTTGCTTTCTAACTTCTGTTTACCGATGCACTACTTTTGTCAGCTCGGTATAGCATCAATTAGTAACACAGTTGTGTTTATTAGGTCTCCCTAGAGCCTTGAGAAAGCTGCTTTGTATTTATTAATGATTACACAGAGCACTACTATTTTTCAATAGCATTTAAAAATGAGTAAATTACTGAAGATGAACGATAAAAGAACTCCAGATTTCAAAGGCAAGCAAAAAAAAAAAGCATATTATTTCAAAATACCCATAATGTTTGCATAGTTAATTTTATTTTCAATTTAATAACAAGGGGGGAGGGAATCAAATCTAGACTCTTCTTTCTGTTCTACTTTTGGTATTTTGGAGGACAAACCATTGGCTTTAGAGATTGAACTACAGATCTGGTGATTAATGAAGAGCCGGTTTAACAGGTCTAAATTTCATTATCATACACACCTGTTAGGTAACACACACCTGATTCAGCAAAAATCCACCCACAAGGCGAATGTTGAAAAAATTTGAGAGAGAGAACTCCAGAAACTTAGGTCCAGCTTTTTGTCAAGCATAATTCAAAACAACCAACCTGAAATGTATCCAATTTGTACTCTCTTATCCTGTGAATAATTCCCTGGACCCTATTAGGTGAAGTTAGAGCTGCCCATGTCGGTATGGAATTTGCTCTTTAAGGAAACCAGAGGGACCAATCTCTCCAGCGGTGAATTTCTCCTAACCAAACTTAGAGTGATGGGGAGCAATTACAATGCTCATTTGCCCTCCTTTCACATTCCTGGTCATTTATGAGATGAAAACTATGATCGGCAAAAAAAAAAAAAAAATCACTTTACATTCAAGAGAGGAGCTCTGGGAGCTCCCCGTGAGCATCTGGCTACCAGGCAGAAACATACCTCCGTGCACTTCCTTTGTCTTGTGCTCCCTCTTTGATGTGCAAGTCACTGGTGGAGTAAGCTGTGATCGCTTTGATGTTGAACTTCTAGACTTTATTGTTACTAGCATGCCTACAAGGAGAGCTGTCAGTCATGTCTTACATCTGAACAACCATGTTTCTTTACGGCACCTCTTTACAAGCATCAATCCTTAAGTACATGTTTTCCCATTTCTGCTGATTACCACACTATCTTTGTTGGGGGAGGGCTGTGCTCAAATGTAACTACAGCACCCACATTTTCTGTAAACACCCTGAGGCGTCATCAGATGGCTGGTAACCAACCTTCTTCAACAAGAGAAGCCTGAGTGCAAAACATATTTCTAGCAAATGAAAACATTTTGAAAACACTCAAGCCATCTTAACAGTCAAAATGAGGAGTTTAGCCAATATTTCCCCTAAGCAGCCATTGAAATCACATGGAAACTTCTAAAAGAGATTCTGAATGCAACAGCAGCAGGGGGCTTAGAAAGTCTGCCAAAACTTTGAGACATCTTAACTCATATTAAACGACTTTGTTTCTCTGCAGTGGTGGAAACAAAAACACTTCTGTTCTACATGATTATGCTTGTGATAGAAACATTGCTTTTGAAATAGGTTTCTGCCAATTATTTTGTAAAATGGTATCATTTTTCAGAAGGTGCTTGCTATTATGGATACAACTTCAGTTACAGGAAGATGGTGTTCCATAATTTTCTGTTTTAGGAGAATAAATGGATGTGTATCATGTGTGTCCAATTTCTGAAATACATACATGCAAAACAAGCAACGTGCTTATTCTAAAAAAAAAAAAAAAAACTCTGTTGAAAAAGACAGAGCTCTAATTTCATGTGCCAGCTCCTATGAGATTTACTTTTCAAACTCCTTTATCACTTGTGCAACTGCCTAATATTATCAAACTCCACTGGGAGATTCCATACAAAAAGGAAATAAAGTTAAGGTGCATACATCATACCATGCTGGTTTATAATGAACTGCTATCTTTCTGAATAAATGTTTCAATGAAACCCAAGTTCTTAGAGATACAGGGTCACAGATGAGGAAGTAAAATGATATTTTTCAATGACAGACTTTAGTTCCATAGTTCTCTTATAAGCTGGCAACACAGGAGATACACTGTTTCTGCTTTTTTTTTTTTTAAAAAAAAAAGGAAATGCAAACAATATAGGGAGAAGACTCAATGTCTTTGGATTTCTGGCCTGGAATATTTGGTAAGGAATAAAATTTCTGTGGTGTGCAATGGTTAAGACTATTCCAGGGTTTCCATTTTTAAGCAGTCTCTCTACCCCAACCTCCTCGGTTTTAACTCAACCATCAAAAATGGAAAAGGTTTTTGGCTAGAATTTGATAATATATGACTGTAATTTACCAGAACTAAATCTGAGCATTAATAATAATGAAAGTTTGTTCATTCTTAAACTTGGTTAAATAAACAGCAAGAAGTAATCACCTCTTTTCTACCTTAAATTTTCACTCCCCAAAGGAACTGATCAGCTGATAGAGGCACCCCTAGCAATGAGGAGATAAGACAAGGAATAAGGAAACTAGAAGGGAAGTGTTACGGACAATAAAAGTGGCCCTTTTCTTATTTTAGGAAACATTTCCACAGAATGGGAGAGTTGGAAAAGCTGTTGATGGCTATCACATTTCCCCAACTTTACAAAAGGGGAAAGCGACCAGTTGAGGTAGTCTGACAAGAACTGAGTAGCTGACTTGGGAAGAGAATCCATGTGTCCGCCCGAACCCTGTGGGGTGGGGTGTGTGTTGGCGGGGGGGAGCTGGTTTCCACTAGCCAACACTGCTGCCCTGCACTGGGACGGATGACTCACATGTTAAGTGAGGGTATTGAACCTTGGAGGTTTCTCCACCACAGTCATCTGGACAGTTTTTTTTAACACATTATCAATACTTGAGACCCACCTCAGACCAATAAAATCAAGAGCTTCCAGGAGTGGAGCCTGGGCTCGTATTTTTCATAAAGCTCTCTAGCCAAGTCTAATGGGCAGACAAGGCTGACACTGAGAGAACAGATGACCTCTAAATTCTCTCCTGGGTTATGGCAGAACATTCACCACCTGTTAGAAAAAAAAAAATCTCGGATTTTGTTCCCTCCTGTTCATCCATGAGGCCATAAGCAATTCTAAGCCATTCCACTTTCTGTGTTGGCCATGCAGTTGTCACTATCTGTATTTCTCTAGTTCAGTTACGTTTACTTAGGTATCATCTGGGCTTCCCTCATAGCTTAGTCGGTAAAGGATCTGCCTGCAATGCAGGGGACCAGGGTTGATTCCTGGGTCGAGAAGATCCCCTGGAGAAGGAAATGGCACCCCACTCCAGTATTCTTGCCTGGAGAATCCCATGGACAGAGGAGCCTGGCAGGCTACATACAGTCCATGGGGTTGCAAGAGTTACACACGACTTAGCAACTAAAGAGAGAGAGGTATCATCTGCCTCTTTCCGTCAGAACAGACACTCACAAGACCACAGACGAACGTTGCTGTGCTCGGCATCGCTCCCACAGCATCATGTCTGCAACACGATGGGCTATGGCGCCTATATTTTCCAAGGAAGGAGGGGGCTGGAGTCGGTGTGGAAGGGGGTCGGCACAGTTCCACTTGTATCTGTTTCACCAGACTAGAATCTAAGTTGCACGAAGGCGGGGTTGTGTCTGTGACATTCAGATTTTGCCATTCTAGAGCCTGGGCACTGGCGGATACAAGCAGGGTGCTCAGGGTTTCAGAAACACCATCTTGTAAATAGGAAACATTTGTGAGCTTTCAGGGCCCTAAAACCTGTACTTTGTTGCTGGAAAAAAAGCAACATAGAAAAAAGTCATCACTGTTTCCACTGGAGTCGGCCTTGACTTCTGCACACAATCCTCAGCCTGCCCCCACTGAGTGGTCACCTTGGTGGTGGGACCCAGCCCGGTGGCTCACTGAGGGCTAGAAAGCCAGAGAAACTGGTTTCATCTTTCTGATAGAAACCCTGAGCAAGATTTCTGAAGAGGAATATGGTCCTCTCCCGTTTGGGCCATTTCAGGTAACAGACTGGGAGTCTGACCACTTGTTCCTACCCACTAGTTGATAGTAAAGCCAGAAATAAACTATCTCAAATGTGTCAATAACATGCACACTACGGCAGAAATTACTCATAGTGGGCACCTCTTCCACTTTGAAAGGAGACTTCAGTGGCCTCAAAACCAAAGTGTCTGCTTACCTTAATAACCCTGACCTTCTAAGTATCCTTACCTCACAAGGACGAGGAGAGGGTGAGACCAGAGCAGCAGTTTTCAAACATGTGAGATCCTCAGTCCCCAAGGGGAGCTTTTACAAGTTCAAATTCCTTGGCCTCAGCCCAGACCATCAGATTCAGAACCAGGCAGGTAATGATGGAAACTGGGCATTTATTTTTTAAATGTTTCTCAGCTAACTGTGAAGACTGATGATATTTGAGAACCATTGAAGGGTTGGAGGACTCCACTGCCCAACTGTGCTCTGATAGCAAGAGGGAAGTTTTGCAGAGAGAGCGAAAACCATCTGAACTGGCAACACCTGAGACACCTTTTAAATACTCACTTTCCCGGCTGAGACCAGGCTCCCCAGGAATTTACCGTTGTAACTCTCCAGGTTATGGGTTGCTCTCAGAAGTTTCGGAGCCACTGCTTAGGCAGGATTTTAGAGCTACTCTGTGGCTTATTTGGAAGGAAATCATGTTCACATGTAAACTGAAGAACTAACTTTATCCAATTACATTAATGTTTCATTGCATGTTGCAAAGTCTTTGTTATAAATGGCGTGGAGCTCAGAAACTACAAACCTATAAGCTCAGTAGTCTTACAGCAGCTTTCCCTGGTTAAGCACGGCTGCCAGTTTCTCAGTATGTCTTTAAATGCTGATTCATGGCTTAAGATGGGGAGGGAGGTGTCTTTGTTCTATTATGAAATCACACGGGTGGCACCTGAATAATGCAGCACACAGTAGGCACTTCATAAATATTTGTTGAGACAAATTCAGTTTGTTATTTATATCCAGAGTTCTACTGAAGATATGACATGAGATAAAGAAAAGATAAAAATAAAAAACCCAATGACTGAAAAATGAAAATAACATTCTGTGAAAAAGAGGATATTTCTCATGTGGTGAAAGAATCACACTTCTGGGTGGCGCAGTTTGAAAAACGGTCTGCTTTGAGACTGATCTGAGACTTAACCACAAGTCTTCACTTCTGAACCACTACCTTATTTCTATGATGAAAAAGTTTAAACAGTATGTTTTCCTGGCTTTTTTTTTTAATTCCCTTCCTTCTGTTTCACGTAAAGATGAAATTTCATCTTTCCAGTAGGAACAAGCGAGCACTGTCATCCTTTAAAATCCTGGTGATTATCTGTTATTGTGATCACTCTGGTTATCATGGCTCAGCTCAGAAACCTCGACTACTTAAGCAACGCAAAATTCACGTAAACTTGCATTCTCCTCTCTTCCCATAGCACCAGTGGCAAATGATATTTAAGGAAATAGAAAAATCAATACTTATTTCTTTGATTCTGATACAGAAACTGGATTGTTTCATAACTGTTTCACACTCAACAGACCACAGAAATCTAAGCACACATTTCATTTGTATTATCTATTTATCCTGAAAATGACACAAAGGAATGCTTACCTCTACTTCATGCAGTGTTTTAAAGCATATGTTATATAATGTTATATAAACCTGTGTAATAAATTGCTCAATTTCTTTGGCAAATTGTGTATACTTAGGTGAGCAGGATGCTATAGCACTAAATCTTCAGAAACAAAAAAGGTTAATAGATGTGCATCCACTGATAAACTGTTTTATTGCCAAAAAGAGCTACAGTAGTTTACTTCTAAGTGTCTCCCTTTTTTGAAAACAAACAAAAAACTCCCAAAGCTTTAGATTTAAAAAAGGAAAATGTTGGATTTCTCTGATCAAGATGACTGACAATCTCTATTTTAAAAAAATATTTAATGGTTGGAGAATAGAATTAAGATTGAAATTCTTTTCTTTTTTTAAAAAAAAGGATTACCACAAAAGTCATAATAATTGTTTACTCACAAACCAAATATCACTTAAATATTTACACTTAATATGGAGCCAAATGAAATTTTATAAATCATCTTTAATCTAAAGTTTTTTAAAAATATACCCTTACTTTCTTCAAGAAAACTTTAAAAATTTATTATCTGTACTACAGATACATTTCTATTAACCATGCACAACGATAAATTACACTTTTGAATCTGATGTAGAATGCCCCACAGCAATCCAGAAAATAACTTCAACCTTTGACCTTCTCCACTAGCCTGATGGGAAATTCATTGGCACCATTACCTCTTTCAGCGTTCCATGGGAAAGTACCCACTAGAGGGCAGCCTTATCTCAGCTCTGACACTGGAGAAAAACACCTCAGAAATGCTCCAAATGTTCCTTTATTTTTTCAATAACCTTGATTTTCTTGGATATTTAATATCAACTTCAGTTCATGTAAAAGTATTTCTAAGTAGGTCAAAAGTCCACTTCCAAAAATTACAGTGGCATCACAAAAGCCATTCATGACATGGTCAAGAGATACAGCCTAGGTCATGTATCTCAAAGAAATTAAAACAAAATTTAAAATCTTTACTACCTAGTGGGTTAAGTGCTGAGTCAGTCATATCACAACTAGGACTAGGGTTGTGGTACAAAAACTTGGTATAAAAATGTTAAGAAATTCTAGACAAACTGAAATGTGTTTGAGGAAGAAATTAACCAAGGATGCTGGAAGGCTGACTGTGAATAGAATGGAGAGGGAAAGCAGAGACTGAGAATGTAGTGTGGGTGTGTTTCATACTCAGACTTCAAATAACTGATAATCTTTCTTTCATATGAAAGATGGATTAAATGTGTTGTGTATTAACTCCAAAGAAAGAATCAGCATAGAATCAAAGGATTAAAAGTACAAAAGAGACAGCTACACTTGATATAAAAAGAATTTTCATATTCAAGATGGAATAAGCTTCCTCTAATGATAGTGAGCTCCCCATCACAGGAGGTGTTCAAGCAAAACCAGACAATTATCGGCAGGAAGGCTGCAGAGAGGAACCGAATGCCGATAGGGTGTGTATCGGATGACATTTTAGGTTTCTGCTCTTCCTGGGACTCTATGAGATGATGCTTGTTTGCTTTCAGGCAGACAGCTCAATCCAGTTGCCAGAGAAATAAACCCCAATCAAGTGAGAAATGAGCTTTTGCAGATCTATCTACTTGGAAACTTTGACTCTGGTTTCCTAAAAGACAACAGATTTCTCAAGACTACATCCATGATCGTGCCCCTTAACTGTCACGGAAACAACCAGGACAGCACTCACAAGCCCAAGGAATCAAGAGCTTTCTACTCCATAAAGGGATGTTAAAGATGTGTCTGTGAATGCTTCCTTTGCCTAAAGATATGTAGACGTATAGATAAATCTCCAGCTTGATTCTACCATGATGGAGACAGGTTACACAGGTTAGCTGTGTATCATAGTATTTCATATTCTTTAGGAAAATAATGCTTGCATTTCACCCAGATCCTCTTACAACATGCAGACTTAATGAAAATTGTGGATGAAGAGAACTAATGGTAAGCAAATAAGAATAACCCCATTTGTACCAAATTGATTTTATTAAATAGTAATTTAAAGATATTAAGCTCAGCAAAGCATTACATAATTGAATCTTTTTCCTTATAAATGCCAGAGTTATAATTTCTAGTAACTAGAGACAAAGTTATATACAGGACATTTTCACAGCTTCCTCCAGGAGAGGCAGCATGAAGACAGCAGAAATTAGGGCTCTAGCCCTTGCTTCACCATGTACCAGCTGGAAGAGTTTGGCTATAACAAATAACCAACAAAGCCTCAGTTTCTTCAAGTAAAAACCAGGACAGAGCCAATGACTTTTTAGGGAGGATTAAATGAGACAAGAATGTAAGCCATAAAGCAAAAAACAAATATAGATTAACATCCTCCCTCTATTTATGAAATGTCTCATAAATTTCAGAGGCAATGAAATCAAAAGCAAAAAATCAAATTGCTAGCAAATCTAGGGAATACGTTTGACATTACTTTTTTTTAAAAGTATCTATTTTTTAATTGAAGGATAATTTAATTGCTTTTCAGAATTTTGTTGTTTTCTATCAAACCTCAACATGAATCAGCCATAGGTATACATATGTCCCTCCCTTTTGAACCTCCCTCCCATCTCCCTCCCCACCCCACCCGACATTACTTCTTATACAAAGATTTTAAAGTTATTGGGTTACTTCCTTATAATATGATGAGGGCTAACAAATGTCACTTAAAAGAAGAAAATCTAGAAACAAAAGATTTCAACTGCTTTCTTGTATTGATATTTTGCCTGTTGGCTAATATACGCTATTGTCTGTCAGTTTAGACCTCTTATCTTTGGATACAGCGTTCTGACAATGAAAAAACATGTTCCATCATGGTACAGACGATACAACAGATATAGAAAGCTCTGACTGCAAATCTCTAAGTCCATGCCTCAAAGGCTGATGTGAAAGGGAGGTATCCTTAGTGGAAGAGCTAGAGGGGTGAGAAAGAATGAGTAAATCATTCATCAATGGGTCAATATGTGGTCTCTGAGATAATATCAAATATGAATTCACACCTGTGTTGTCACTGGTGGACCTCTCCAAATTATTATTTTTAAAGCACAGAAATATAAATACAGTGTAGCTGCTAACTCTGAGCATATAATTATGATTTATAAAATTAATAAATATAAAATATATAGGTTAAGGTAGGCTTGATTTCTTATTAAACACTGAAAATTTAGAATCCATGCAGAAAACATTTCTACAGTGAAGTATTTATAGATTTGTTCCACTCATGTTCTTTATTTTATAAATAATGTTACTTTTACTATTTTTTATTCTTTTTTAAAATTGGAATACAGTTGTTTTACAAAGTTGTGGTAGTTTCTGCTGTACAGCAAAGTGAATTAGCTGTATGTTTACATATATCCCCTCTTTTTTGGATTTCCTTCCCATTTAGGTCACGGCAGAGCATTAAGTAGAGTTCCCTGTGCTATACAGTAGGTTCTTGCTAGTTATCTATATTATACATAGTATCAATAGTATGTGTGTGTATATATATATATATCTCAATCCTAATCTCCCAAATCATCCCACCTTCTTTTTCCCCAAGGGGTTTTATTGATCACTAAAATAACTTCAGAAAAATTTTAAGATAACTGAACTCTACCTCTGCAGATCTATCCATTCAGTAACTTTTTCTCCCATAAAAGGTCATTTGTAAATGTTATTTTTTTAGGTGCCCCAGAACAAATTACAAATAGTTGGGTGCTATTGCAGATGCTCTGCAATTATCTACTTGCTGATCTCACCCATTTTATTGTGATTCACTTGACTGGGAGGGAAAGGTGGGAGAAAGAGAAGTCTGATAAGATCTATTCCTATATTTACCTATATATTTACTAGATAGTAAAACACCCTAACATTTAAATAAATATATATGTACATAGGCATATTTAAAGGACTAAGTCTATTAAAGACTATATCATTTTATAACTGGGCAGTATTAAATAAATTATACGGTACTCAATTCAAATCGATGGCAAAGTGGTTTACTTGAGCATGATACTGCTTTGCGTTTCAAGTGAAGTGACTGAAATACATAAAATCAAGAGACTGCTCATGCAAACAGTGCTTCTAAAATATTCTCAACTTCATAGATGGTCTGAACTCCCTCTATCACGCATGGGCAAATGAACTCAGAGATCCTCCTTGTCTATAAAAGAAGTGACCTCTCCTTGCCTGCTAAGCACTCTGCTCACTGGAATAACCATTTGGGTTTTCTCTTTCTAAGATCCAGCCATTACCCTCTCCCAATCCTACCCATCAAAGGTCATGAAAGTGGAACAAAAGTCCCAGCTGAGGGATACTACTGACACAGTGCTTAAAATAAGATGAGGGATAAATTCAAACTTCATTTGGGAAAGAGAAAGTCCACACTCTTCAAAACTATAAAATCACATTTATTAGAGTTGGAAATACCCCTAGTCACTCACATATACAGTATTTTCAAAGTAGTATCATGCCTTGTGTTTGCACACGGATTGTGCACATGGAACAATCTGTTATGGGACAGCCATTCCCCTTAAGCCTCCCTTCACTCTCCTAACTCCATTTACATGAACACTGGCTGAGGGCTCCTAGGAAGCAAAGGGGGCATAATCTACTGAAACTGATGAGGCACTCGCATTTCCTTTCAGCACTGGCTGCCGCCTGACATTTGGCCAAAGCACTTTTGTGATGAGCAGAACAAGTGCTCCCCTGATTATAAATGTTATCGCTGGCTCTCTCCCTTTGCCCAAGAAGCCATCCAAATGGTATTGGAATTCTGTTGTTAATTAAACAAAAACAAAACTGAAAGATGAGACTAGAGTTGCTCCAATGAAGATTTATTACTTCTAAGCATGAATCCACTTTAAGCCTAAACTTATTTGACAACGAACGCAGAGGAAGGATTTTCTTCTTTCGTGAGTTCAAAAGGCCTGATTTACTGATGTTTAAAAAACATCAGTAAATCAGCCAACAAAGCGAATGTTTCTCTTTTATGGTGGCTTGTTCTACCCTCCCCCTGCTACATGCATACACATACTGAAAAGCTATATTGTAAAGAGTGTTTCTGTTTTGTATGAAAAAAATCTAATTATACAAACTCCCTTCCATATGGAACCAATTTAACTATTAAAACTGAGAGGCAGCAGGGAAGTATTTAATATGATTCTGGGCCAGTTTCCGCCGCTCTCTTCACCCCTACCCCCCCCCCCTCTTAAATCTGATATGGAAATATTTACAGCATTCCTTATTTTCCCAGAAACTATTTCTCTTCAGTTTAAATATGCATCAGAGCAAGATAACCCTATTAAGACACAGGATATTATGATACTTGGAATGAAATATTCTAATTGTCTAGATGCATCACCCCTTTCCCCCCCTGCCTCCCCTCCTCCAGCTGAGCTTATAGAAAAACTGCATTGCCAGTGTATCTGAGCCACTTTTCCCAAAGCACGATACTCTGAATCTATTATCTTCTGGCAGCCAGAGGTCACTCCAAGACAAATGTGTGGGCTACAGCTCTGGGGGTATACGGTGGTGGTGTGATTCCCGTGATAATAATCACTAAGTGATAGTATGGAACTTCATTTTGTACTAGAACTACAAAAGCAAAAGCCTAAGTACTTAGAAACATCAAAGTTAAGTTAAAATCTTATAACGCACTTTCCTTATTGTTTGGTGGTTACTGTTCATTAGAGGAAACAGTCTCTGCTTCTTACCCTTCCGCAATCGACACCAATTATATAAAATAAAATAGATAAGGACTAGGATGAACACCTCCCCAAATCTATTTCATGCCGTAAAGAAAAAAAAAAAAGGAAGAAAATGTCTTAACTACAAAGGCTGTCTGAATCGTTTTACAGGATTAATGAACTGCAGGAAATAGCATAAAAGTTTTTTTGAGAGGGAGGGGAGGAGCATACACTTCTACAAAAAAAGTCGGTAAGAAAATCTTAAAATCATTTTGGGAAGAAAAAAAAAAAAAAAAAAAAACTTCAGGCTTAAGAACGTGGATCACCGGAGGGTCTCCTCCCTTTTCCTTTATCCGTTGCATATTCTAAAAATGATTAAATTCCATTTCCCTCAAACCACCGGGGAAAGGACAAAAATTTTACTCTGGGCACGTCGGATAAGCAGATTTCATCTCAAGCAGCTCATCTTAGCGTCCAGTACGTTTCGGCCTGTTAATAATTAATAAAAGAGATGCCACCCAATCTCTAGTGAAGAAAGGCAAAGCTCGGTGATCCGAAAGTAAACCTAGGCCAGATACCGAACCTGTTTCCTTCATCCAGGATTGCAACAAAACCTCCACCTTAGCAAACGTTTAACGAGCGCCCCGCGCCCGCTCTGATGGGCAGACCCCGCAGGACTGTCTAGGTCTGAGAAACTGCGGCGCGTTAAGGGAGCCCGGTCCGCAGGAAACAGATGGGGTTCTAAATCCCCGCTCCCAGCGGCCGGGTCTGCGAAGCCACTCGGGCAGATTAACCACCCCGAAGAACCTGCTGGCGCACAAGCGCGCGGCGGGGTGCGGGCTGAGTTTCTCTCGGGCTCTTGGCTTGTCTCGGCTTCTCCCGACCGCGCAGGCGACTTCCTGCACACCTCCAAACTTTGGCTTTCTCGTTAGAAACTTCCCTAACTTGCCACGGTTTCTTTCCTCCTCACCCAGGGGGGCCTGAAGCCAGTCCTGTCTCCAGCCAGTGCCCCCTGCCATCCGGCCACCAGCCCGGCCAAGGACTTTTGATCAGGGCCGGCGGCCGGGCGAGGAGGCTCGACGGAGTCTTGACCACGACTAATCTGCGCCCGCCGGCTCCTCGCCGCCGTCTAACCTCCACTACTGCCCGCGAATCCTGTGGGGGGTGAAGTTGCTTCCCCACATCCATTCACAACCCAAAAGTATCAAGTCGGGGTGCGCTGCGGCTGCGGGCAGCCCCCGAGGGAGTCTTGGCACGTTCCAGAAGCCCGTCTCGCTAGGGCCTGGGCGCTTTCGGAAGTGGCCGGGGCGGGCACGCAGCGCAGACCGGCCGCGCGTCCCCCGCGGCTGCCGCCGGGCGCTCGGGGCTGCCGGGCCGCAGAGGAGGGGAGGGCCCAAGGCCCGGGGCGCTGACCAGTCCCCAGGGATGACACCGCACCCGCGCGCACGCTCGGCCGGGCCTGGCCGCGGCGCTTTCCCTACGCAGGCCTGAGCCGTCCGGGGTGCGGGCCCTGGGGACCCGTCGCGGGCGCCCCCGGCTTCCTCCTAGCTCCTCAGACCCTCCCCTCCCTGCCAGAAACGCGGCGACTCCCAGCAAACTTTCTTCCGGGAGCCCCGCCGGGTGCCAGGAGGACCCGGGCGACTGACAGCCAGAGGGGAGAGAAGTTGGCGGGGGGGTGCGGGCGTCCAGCCCCTGCGCCTTTGCCCCGACAGGAGGCAGGCAGATCCCGTGACCCGGCTCAGGGGGCGCCGCTGCAGGGGCCCAAAAAACCCTGGCCGGGTTCCCGCGGCCAGCCCGGGGCAGTACGTGCGCTCGAGCAGGCGCGCCCACCCCTCCCCCTGCACGCCCGCCTCCCCGCCCCCCGGAGCAGCCAGCCCACCCGGCCCCGGTGGGGCGCCCGGGCTCACCTTTCATCGCTGCGATCACAAAATACATCATTTAAGCCGCGGTGAGGAGAGCGCAGGGAGAGCGGATGGTCCGACCCCGGAGCCCCCTCTGCCGCCGCCGCGCCGCCGCCGCCCGAGCCACAGCAGCAGCTGCAGCAGCTGCCCGCCCGCCGAGAGCCATCCCGAGCCATAAGAGGCTCCATGTGACCGGCTGACATCACGGCCGCCGCTCTGTTTACACCGCGCCCCTCCGCTTCCTCCCGGGGCGGGAGGCGGGCGGCGGGAGGCAGCGCGCCCCAGCACCGCGCCCCGCCCCGCCCGCGCGGGCAGGTGAGCGGCCGCGGCTCCTGGGCGCACCCGGGCTGGCGTTGCCCTCTGGCACCCCCGGCCCGCATCCGGACCCCCAGCCTTCTGCCCGCTTCCCAGGGCACCTGTGGCCTCCCGGGCGCTCTCTGCGCCCAGCGCCCTTCGGATCGCGCATCTACTTTCTCCTTCGACCCCTTGGGCAAGAAGAGCGCAACCTGAAGCTACTTTCCCGGTCCCTTCCCGGCCCTCCCAGGGGTGACAAAAGCGCCAACTCGCTGGCGGAAAAGCAGGGTTTGTTCGGTCTGGCAGGGGGCGAGGGGTGGGCTATAGTTTTCCTCACTTGCAACTTCCCAGATCACCCCAGTTTTAGTCGGAAGGTAGAGCCCCCTCCGGGGCGGTGGAGAACGGAGTCACGCAGACTGTTCCAGGAGTAATAGTTTCCTCAGTCTTTCCTGGGAGACTGGGCCTGCGAAAAGGGAATTCCGCCCACCTAGACACTGATATTTCTCATCCTACCAACATTTAAGGTCCTGGTTTACACCTCTCCCTTCCTGCAGGACTACTGATACTGGAAGAACAGACAACTGTGTGAATTACCTAGATGTACTCCAGTTGCCAGCCGATTTGAGCCACTAATTTCCCAGGCTCTTCCATAGCCACCATTCTCTCCAGAGAACCCATCTACAAGTGGAAAAGGTTCTAGTTTTCACACCCTAAAAGTGAGATGTTTCGGTACTTTAGACAGGAAAAAAATCACCACCACCACCAGCAAATAACCAAGCAAGCTCTAAAGGTCAACTTTGTGAATTCTGCAACTAAGGCTTAATTCCCTCCAAACTTTGAAGCTTAATCCTTTTAACTGGCCTTATGGAAACTTAAATCATGATATTATTATCAGATGAATTTCTTTACTATGAACTTCAGATGCTACATACCCAGAGATCAAATTATTTAAAATTTCAGCAGGCTTGTCCACCGTATTGAGTATAGCAGAAAAAATTATCAAAAACCAAGTTTGTTACCTACTACTGTTCCTTCACACAATTTCAGCTCTGCTTTCTTTTCTGATGGTCTGTTTCCATTTACAACTCAGATATTAGATGGTTATTAGTTGTTGCATTCATGGTAATTAAGCAAAAAGAGTCGTAACATTTTTTCTCCTGTAACTGAGCTGTCCTTGCTGCTGAGTTGGGACGTAATTTAAAACACATGCAGACAATCAGCACTGCAAAAACTAAGATTTACACTCCCCACCCACCCACCCCGAACCCCCTTCAAGGCAAAATTTACAGAGTGCTCTAATTTAGAAGGCTAAAAAAATTCATGGTACCTTAAATCAAACCATACCTTTATAAAAGTTTGATCTCAGCTAAAGTTATCCTAACAGTTTTTTTCCCCTAATAAAACCACAAAAATCAGAAATCATAACAATGTGAAACCAAGACCTACCCATGTTAACTCAGCTGTCCAGCCATAGCAAAGTGGACAAGAGTTTCAAATGAATCAACCATACCCTCTGTGATGTTTACAGTGATGAAATTAAATCACACCACGTTCCCATGATGCAACTCCATCTCCGAGTGAGGCAACGCCCCTCAGTTACACGGGCACTATCCTTCATATATGGTTCTTGATTTCCCTTGTCCTACCGACTTTAATAAGGACAGGTAACGCGGAACTGTCTTATTGGTAGGTTCTGGGTACAGCTTTCTTTTGTATTGTTAAAGGATGGAAAAACATCAGAGACTGCATGCTCCTAGGGGTGTTTTTCCATACTCACTGCAAATGAATCCAGATAAACGACTCTGAAAATTCAGCATTACTTTAAAACAGCATCCTGCTTTAGAAAACAATGCTTTGAAAATGACCAAATCCATTAGCTCCAGCCTGCCTGTCAGACATCTGACTCCAAGGTAAATAGTCTTACATTACTAGTAATCGGTATTTATTTCCAGACCATTTCAAATGAAATCAGTAATCGGGAATGACATGTAACATGACATACGGTCCTGCAATTACAAGGAGAAGAATCATTCATCCTCTACATATGTCCCCAATAGAAATATAATCTCATAATACTTAAACTTGAAATGTTTATACCTTTATTCAACAAAGACATTTCCATGATAATGTAACACTGACCTTGCCCTTTAGAAATGTATTTCATTCTCACCGTACAAACTAATGAGCAACAGAATTTCAGATATTAAGTCACAGTAATCTTCCTGTGTGGCTAGATGCTATTTGTAATACATGCCTCTATTAAATGCATTTTTTCATTTTCAACACAGCTTTTAACCCAGAGTATATTAGTGTTTTTATTAACACAAAACTCCCCTGAAACTTCAAAGGTAAATATGAGAGGTTTCTTTTTCTTTAAAAACCCTCTTGAAATACAACTTTTCCACAGAGTTATAAGTCCTCAACCAAGTAAATCAGTCAGGAATGAAAGGATCTGTATTTCCCTTCAGTACTTCCACATTGAAGCCAAAAAGGAAGCACATTTCGGTGCAAACTTTTACCAGCTAAATATTAAAATACAGGAATAATTATTTGGTTTCCATAAAACACACACTCCTGGAGTACCAACTATGGGGGTAAAAAAGTGTTAAGTAGTTTACTCTTTCCATTTGAAAAATTTTTACCAAGTGTTCTGAAGGAAAAAAAAAAGCATAAAAAAATTGATTACAGGAAAGTAATTAAACAAGATGAGAACTCTTTACCATGAATAGGATTATATCATACATTAATTCTCAAGTCAAATTTTCTGTTGGCTAATCTCAGAAAAAGAAGGCATATTGCATACTTAAAAAAACATGGAATTCAACTCAGAATCCTCTACAGACAGTTCCATGTGGTGTCCCTATGTTCTGGGTTTCACACTGGATCTGTCACTTAGAAAGGAAGTGGAAGGACATGACTGATGGCAAGTTATCCCAAAATGCCCATGAGGAAAGCTTGCTGGATTTCTGCAGGAGTCTAGACTAGAGTATAATTAGTAAATTAGTGCCTATCTTCCCATTTTCAGAAGTTAAATAAGGAAATGATACTTGACTTTAGAAAAGTACATTTGACTTTCTGCCAAACAGAATCTGATCTCATAGTATACACCACACTGATTCACACCTGGAGTGCTACTGGGGAGAATGGCAAAATGATGGGCTGACAAACTTATCCAGAATCGTCAAGTGGCTCCCTGTGCAATGTTTTCAGAGTTGGCTGATGCACATGAGAGGAAAGGTACATTTTGACTCTGAGGTTCTGTCTCGCCCGGGTCCTGGTTCTCTCTCTCCAGTGTGTGGCAGCTTGCTAATTCAATTAACTTCTTTCTAGCTGAACAAGAAAGGGATCACTGAAAGGTTAATATGGTCCTGGGCAGCTTGATTCAGCTGAATCCTTAGCCTCCATGGCACTGTGATCTGTAGGAGCTGAGCCGTTTGGGCCAACATAAAGCTAGGGGACCAGGTCTCCTACATACAAACAGGGTCTGAGTGTTAGTTTGAGACCCTGGTCTCTAGGTCTGAGACCTAGAGAGTTCTAAGTAAGATTACTTGGGAAGCTAAAGAGTAGACACAAACGTACCTACAATAGATTACAGCCTTGTTTAGTTGTGAATCGGAAAGTGTCTCATAAAGAAACATTTATAAATGGAATAATGCTGATAAGACCTGGACACCAAGGTGGAAGAGGGGTCTCTTTCTTTATGTGTGTTAAGGAAGAGGGGTGATCAGATTAATATAACCTGTTTTATTCATGATTTTAAAGCAAATATAGATGCCAGATTTAAGTGTACATGTATGTATGCACATACATAGTCCATGAAAATAGTGAAATTAATGGTATTTTGATGGCAAGAGACATCTTCAATTTTATAAATACACTCACACATATATATTTCTTATATTTCACATCATCAAGCACATTTACTGAATATTTACATGACTGGCCCTCTACTGGAGAATCAAACAAGAATCAAACAAGCTCTGTTCTTGAGAAGCCTCCTAATCAGGTGGCCTTGGCTCTTGAAAACTCTATGCAGAAGTCAGTTCCCTGAGTTGGAACTTCCCTAAAGAAAGGCAGTGTCTGGCTATCTGCTGAAAAGATGTTTGCACAGTGTTCTACCTCTCACAGCTGATGAATGGCTGTAAGTCATTAGTGCAGAGGTTAGGGTAATAGGATGTTGGAAGTGAAGGATCTGGCTGAATTGAGACAACGGTGAAGGATTCTGAGATTCTCGGAACCATGTGTCTCACATATCTATTAGGAAATTCAAGAACTGACAGATGTTTTGTAACCATCACAAGGAGGGAAAGGATAAAGTTCACAAGCATTCAGACCTAAGCAATCTCCACAGAGGAGGTAGGTGGCAGGTGCCTCACTACACACACACCTGCTAAGGGCAGCGAGGAAGATGACTCATATCACAAGCCAGAGGGATTGCCATTCCTGTGTTCCCAAGGGATATCTTCCCCCTGCTCCTACAGCTGGCAGTGGAACAGGCATTCAGGAAATGACAAGTATGTTTAAAAAATTATTTTATTAAAGCATAGTTGATTTAAAGCATGTTAATTTCTCCTATACAGCAAAGTGACACAGTTATATATATATATGTGCATGTGTGTGTATATATATATATTCTTTTTCATAGTTTTTTCTATTTGGTTTATTATAGGATATTGAATATAGTTCCCTGTGCTATACAGTAGGGCCCTGTTGTTTATCTTCTATGTATAATAGTTTGTATCTGCTAACCCCAAACTCCCAATCCATCCCTCCACCCTCCCCTGCCCCTTGGCAACCACACGTCTGTTCTCTACATCTGTGAGTTTTCCAGTTTCATAGATAAGTTCATCTGTTTCATATGTTAGATTCCACATATAAGTGATATTGTATGGTATTTGTCTTTCTCTGTCTGATTTACTTCACTTAGTATGATCATCTCTAGGCCCATCCATGTTGCTGCAGATGGCATTAATTCATTCTTTTTTATGGCTGAGTAGTATTCCACTATATATATGTGCCATGTCATCTTTATCCATTCATCTGTCGATGGACAGTTAGGTTGTTTCCGTGTCTTAGCTATTGTAAGGAGTACAGGAACTTAAGATTTTTCTTTTAGTTAAAGGAATATAGGTAGTAGAAGCAAACTCAGAACTTGGAGCCCTGGGTTCAAGTTTCACACTTGTCACTTAGTGTTCCATGTCACCCTGGGAAAGTCATCTCCCTTCTCAGGCTGTCAGGCCCCTGAATGGAGAATGAAGGAATAGGAAAGACTTCAAAGTGCTCCTGCAACTCAGATATCCCACGGCTACTTTCAGGACCGACACTAGTCCCCCCTCAGAAAACCTTCATCCCTTTCTCTCTACTGCGCCATGTTGACTTCCTTCTCCAAGAAGCATTCCTTGTTTCACTGAACTCCCAAGAATGATACCATGAGCTCTGGCATTAGATTAAACTGGGCTCCAAACCAACCTTTATCCTACTCAGTAGCTGAGTGAGCTTGAGCAAACCTTTGTTTCCTCATATGTGAAATAGGAATAGTTGAGCCTTATAGGGATACTGGAAGGAGTAGATGAAACAATTTAAAGAAAGGACAAAGTGATTATCTCTTAGCAGGGTTAAAAGAGGAAATACTATCACCACCCCATATTGTTATACACACAGACCATGTGCTTGGTAAAAAATTATTGACCTTAATATGGATATGTTGAAATGATTATCAGCAAGCACTTTTGATAAGCTTAGAAATGTGTGTGTGTGTGATGCACATGTGTGTAATAAGTATTTATTATGTACCTGCTAAATATTGGGAATATAAAGATGAGTAAAAATTCAATTACCCCTTTGCATAAGGGACCTCTTTTTATGCACTATTTTCTATAAGACTGCAAGCTTTTTTTTATGTCTTGTTTCTTATAAGAATGCAAGTTCCCATCCAATGAACAATGATAAATATCTGTGCATTACATTGTGCTGGGACATGGAGAGGAGAGGAAAGGAAAAAAGATTAAAATGTCAGACCTTCCCTCAAGGAACTTGCAATCTAGTAGGAAAATGAATGTAATGCTTATATTATAAGGCAGAATATGTGACACATACTCTAAGCCAGGTGCTATGTGGGCCAAGAGTAAAAGAGGTTACTTTGTGCAGGGTTAATCTTAAACTTTATGTGCAGAAGGACTTCATGGAGGAGGTACCACTTAAACGACTTCAAAGACTAATCAGATTTTAGTAGACAAAAAAAGGAATAAAGGCCATCTAAGAAGGAGAGCAGAATGCACCTAAGAGCACGCATAAGAGACAGAAATCATGCATGTTTTACTTAAGAAAACATGATGGTTTAGAGTAACATGAAGTACACATAGATAAGGAGGGGAAGAAAGCTCACAAAGTAGGCTATAAGTGTTCCTTTTGCTTTCCTTCCAAGTGCCTAGTACAGAGGTTTGCAAACTATACTGTATACATTCAGAGAACAAGTTCTGAAAAAAGAATTGAGGGCAGAAGACAGGACTCGCACTTTCAAAAATAAATCTCTTTACGGCTTGCCTATTTCATAGTCTTATTCTAAGGATTAATAGTTGGTTTGATAGTCATAAAGTTAAATTACACTTAATAAAACACATAGAGCAAAAGAGTTCCACATCACAGCACACCGGGGAAGAATAAAACTGGAAATGGGTGTTATTTCATCAGAGCGAAAAGCTAAGCAGAGCATTTTAAGAGGAACAAGATAAATTGAATGTTATTTGATTTCGTATCTCATCCATTTCAGTTCTGAAAATGATCTGAGACAGTTCTATTAATACAGATGCTTCATGGAGAGGCCGTATTTTTAAAGAACTCTCTTAAATATAGATATATATATTTATCAAATAATGGAGAGAAGATAAGCAGTTACAGATGGTTTTCCCTATTTTTGTCATGCATGATCAAGGACCACGGTGTAACGGGCTTCACTGGGAAATCTGAGTCTCGCAGCTAGGAATGTTCCAGGAGCAAAGGCTGGCATTATTTTGCTTTCACAGAGAAAATATGTTCCTGTTCAGTCAAGCAAAGTAATCAATTATTCTGCATTATGAAATACTCATTTTATAACTATTGACATTTCAGACAGTTGTGCCACATGTCAATAGTGGTTTGGAGGCTCACATTTGAGCTTCAGTTCATAGGACGGAATTTACTGGGCTGGCAATCTCGGGTCAGGAGTCTGTTCGCTGCCCTCAGAAGTACACTTATTATTTATCTCTAGGCCTGCACTGTGGAAGTACGCTGTGAGGACTGAAACAAGAACAGACTTGAGGGTGTTTTTCTACTTTCATTAAAAAAAATTAACTCTTCTAAATATGTTAGATTCATATTAAAATTCTATACTTTTCTCTTGAATTAAAAAAAAGATTCCTACATTTTGTAAGGTGGAGGTTGATTAAATTAGGTATTCCATTCAGAGGTTCCAAAATTCATATGAGATTTTGAGTATCCAGTTAAACCTTGTGCCCCTCAAAGATGATTTTCTGAAATCAAAATGGCTTTCCAATAATTATATCACACTGCAGCTCTTGCTTTTACCTCACTTGTTGGTTCACAATTCTTTGGAACTCATTCTTTAGCAGGCACTTTTTCACACTGAATTCACTCAAAACCCTCTTTTGAGGAAACTGACAGACAGATAAATTAAGTAACTTGTCCAAGAACACAAGGAACAATAAAAAATGGAATCTGGGGTGTGTACATTTAACCAATACGCTATGACTCTCAAACATTTTCTGAATTTTCCTTTAATTGTGCACTGCTCAGTATTTTGAAAAAGGCAAGCTGACTTCTTCAGAAATTAAAATTGACTAATAAAATGTAGGCATGTGTGCAAGAACTTCTTTTATCACTAGCTCCTGTAATCGAGCAGGGCTAGCATGTGCCATTATGAATTATTGCACAATTTAGTAAATTATTTAATTACTTACTAATGAAGAAACATACTGTACACGGTTACAATTATCCTGTTTGAAAACAATGTTGTCATTTGTCCATTTAAGAAACACTTGCTACACACTAAATTAACTCATGAGGGAGATTCTTCCTCTTTTGGAAAACTTAAACAACTCTAAATATTGGCAATGGAATGGGACAGAGGAACAGAAGAAAACTAACAACTTAAAAAAGCCAAAGCTGGCATTTCCGAGACTTCAGACAAAATAACAAATCTGCTGGAAACACACACACAAAATAATAATTTTAGACTTCATGCTCTTCTACAGGAAAAGCACAAGATAGAGATAGTTACTGATTTTACTTTTCCACATTGTATCAAGGCTGCTCTTTTTATAAATAATTTTTGCAACATGTCATATTATACAGCATTTCCTGCACCTACTTTAATCACTGAACAAATGGTTTACGCAGCATAATAATCTTAAGCAGAGCTACTTAGTTTTCAATACACTTTGAATAAATCATTGTCTACATTTATTAAGTGACTACAGTCATGCATGGCCTCGTTATCTGTATAAAGACAGAGCCTCAAGATGTTTTGGTAACACATCTTAAGTAATATAGAGTATTTTCTTTTTTACTTTACCACATCTTTGGTTCTTGAAATATAACAGAGATCATGTGGCAGAGCCACTGTAAACAAGGAAAGATTTCAAAAAAGACACATCAGAATTGGGAGACACTCAAAGATGTCATGCGTGCTGCTAAACAGTTTCCATGTGTGACAGTTGCCTGTCATTGCTGTTGCAGTTCAGTTGCTAAGTCATGACTGACTCTTTTGTGACCCCATGGACTGGAGCCCGCCATGTTCCTCTGTCCATGGGATCTCCCAGGCAAAGAAACTGGAGTGGGTTGCCATTTCCTTCTCCAGCTGCCTATCATTAAAGAATCATATATAAGCAAGAAAAATGATATTACATTTTTTTCTTTTGTTGTGTTTTCTTTCCTACCCCAGGGTCAATATGCCGTATCACTGGGTAATTTAAGTTAAATGAAAGTTTTGTTCTCCTATGAATAACACATATATTAGAGCTAGAGTATTGTTGTTTAGTCGCTCAGTCATATCGGACACTTTGCAACCCCATAGACTGTAGCCCACCAGGCTCCTCTGTCCATGGGATTCTCCAGGCAAGAATACTGGAGGGGGTTGCCATTTCCTTCTCTAGGGAGAGTTATACTATAGTTTACAGAATTCATCACTTGTCAAAATACAGTAAGGAACTATTTCCTATAAACCAGTAAGAACTTCATTAAATTTGAGCATTATGAAACAACAGAAAGGAAAACATATTTTATATGTTCACAGTATTCACTGCTCAATATATAGTGTAACATAAATTTCTACATAGTATTTATTTTATACTCACAGTGTTTTATCAACAAGAACACTAGTAAAACACATGCTTTAATAGTATTTTCTGGTGTTACCTTGGCAAACTAGAAGAACAATATTTTGATCAAAATTCATCCTTTAGCTATGTTTTTATTTCATTTCTTATAAAAATATAACATATACAGTAAAAGTCATGAATTTGACAAAGAGTTTTAATTTTGTAATGACCAACACATTCAAGATATGAAAGAATTCCATCTCCCTTAGCTCCCAAATTTTTTTGTGCCTTTCTGTAGCCAACTTATTCCCATGCTCCAAACCCTGGTAACCACAGATCTGTCTTCTGTCCCTATATTTTTGCCTTCAAAAGATATCATTTAAATGGAAAAATATATTAATGTAGCCCTTGACTCTGGTTTCTTTACTCAGCACAATACATTTCAGATACATTCCATCAACAAGTCAATAATTTGCTACTTTCTATAGTTGGGTGGTATTCCATTCTGCAGTTTATTCATTTCCTAATTGAAGAACATTTATATTGAATCCATTTCTTAGCAATCACAAATAAAGCAGCTATGAATACTCATGTACAGGTTTTCGTGTGAAAGTAAGTTTTTATTTTACTTGGATAAATATCTAGTTATGGGACTTTTAGATTATGTGGGCTATAGAAGTTTAATTATAAGAAATGCCAGGGACTTCCCTGGTGATCAAGTGATTAAGAGTCCACCTTCCAATGCAGGGAATGTGAGTTTGATCCCTGACTAGGGATCTAAGATCCCACCTGCCTCAGGGCAACTAGACCCACACATCACAGCTGCTAAGCCCCAGTGCCCAACTAGAGAGAAGCCTGTGCTGCAACCAAGACCAGATGCAGCAAAAAAGAAATAAAAACCAAATAAATATTAAAAAGAAATGTCAAATGGTTTTCCAGAGTGGCAGCACCATTTCTGCATTCCTTATTAGCAATATGAGAGTTCCAGTTGCTTCAGATCCTCATTAGCACTTGGTATTGGCAGATATTTATCTATCTTGTTATTTGAGGTAGTTATGTTGTATAAAATTCCTGGGATCACTGAATTAGTGAATACTGAATAATTATTTCTAGGAGAAATATGAGTTTTCTAGGAGGTTCCTATGAGTCTGTGTTCATAATATTTTTGTCAGTTGATCAAGATACAACCTTATTTTTTTGTGCTTCTACTTAGAGACATCTTATTTGACATATTCTAAACCCACTCCAGTGTTCTTGCCTGGAGAATCTCAGGGACTGGGAGCCTGGTGGGCTGCCGTCTATGGGGTCTCATGGAGTCAGACACGACTGAAGTGACTTAGCAGCAGCAGCATTCATTCATTAACATTGAACCCACATGCAATAGCAATGGACAAAGCTTATCACACGTGTATTTTCTCTGTAGGGCACATCACAATGGGAACACTAGACAGCACTTCAGCACTATGCTTGAGGTCCACTTTAAACAGCAGTATCACCAACAAAAGGCAGACAAATGAGAAAAATGTGGCACCGAGATGACTGTGAAAACAGGACACTTGTTTACAGTATGAGAGCTGAAACAAGAAGGCAGAATGTTGCCTCATCTGATCTCAGCTGGGAACATGTGTGTCAGGATGCTCTGTGCTTGCAAAAGTGTGAGAAAAGGCAGTATTTTTTTTTAATAGCTGAAGTATAGTTGATTTACAATACTGTGTTAGTTTCAGGTATTCAGCAAAGTAATTCAGTTATACATTATTTCAGATTATTTTCCCATGATAGGTTATTACAAGATATTGAATGCAGTTCCCTGTGCTATAGAGTAAATCCTTATTGCTTATCCATTTTATGTATAGTAGTGTGTATCTGTTAACTCCACACCTCTAATCGCCCCTCCCTTTCTTCTTTGGGAGAGTTTGTTCTCTATGTGACTCTGTTTTTGTTTTGTATATAGTTTCATTTATTTAATTCAGATTTCACATATAAGAGAAATCATTAAATATTAATTTTTCTCTGACTTACTTCACTAAGTATAATATTCTCTAGGTCCATTCATGTTGCTTCAAATGGCATTATTTCATTCTTTTTCATGGCTGAGTAATGTTAAGGGCAGCAAATATTGATTCTGGAGCTATAAATAAATTTTGGTGAGTAGGAAAATATGCAAATATAGAACCTGCCAGTAATGTCAATTAACTCTATCTATCTATCTATCTCTATCTAATCTAACCTGTCTTGCCATCCTATAGTCTCAGTTTAAATGTCACAAACTTTCAGGATATCTTGTCCAAACTGTTAGCCTCCATGAGATGAGCTCCAGGCTCCCAATGGCATCCTGTACTTTCCTTTCTAAAAACCTGATTCTTCACATTGTTTTGTGTTTTATAATCATTTGTTCTCCTTTCTGTCTTTTTCACTGGACATTACTCTAAGAGGCAAGGATTTACCTTTGTGTCTCCTGGAACATGAAGATTTAGCACAGTGCCTGGTTCCTTTTGGATAAATATTTGTTGAATAAATGAATGCTTCTTTCAAAGCAGCAAATATGGTAAAAAGAGAACTAGAATTAGAGTTGGAAAATCTGTCTTCCCATCCTATTTCTAATACCTCTTGGTTGTGTGACTGGTGACAAGTTACTTATATTCCTAGAGCCTTAGTTTTCTCACCTGTAAAACTGGAAAAAAAAAGACCCATATAAATATATAAAAATATTAAAGCTTTAAAGTCAGACAATAAACATGAAAACATTACTATCTGGCACACTGTTGGTATCTAATAGTCCCTGGATTGGAGTGTTTTATGAACCACAACTAGACTTTTATAACTATATGAGCAAAATAAAATATACTGATGACTACTATGAACAGTGAGTTTATTTAGCCATCCACATACTACCAACTCTTCATGTATTTAGTTTTATGAATTCAGGGGACTCCAACAGTGAGAATGATTTTTCACTTTAGAAGTAGAAGTTTTGGCACTTCATCAAGCCACACTCTTCAGGATCAAAGGTTATGTATACTATATACTATGAATATATCTTCATATGAACTGATGATATATCTGCTAATTTCAAAAATACTTTCTGAATGTTTGAAGGGCACTCGTTCGTATTCTTTGCCAAGATTTTTTCTCTTTCAAACATACTGAAAAAAACAAAGAATTAAATTTAAATGTAAGCATATAATGATTCTGCCTGAAATGTTTTTTTACAAAGATCTATTATGTCCCTTAAGATGTCAAGGCAATAAAAATCAATCATTTCTATAAAATTATCACAATCTTTTTTTTGTGTGTAACTAAGGGTAACAAAATAAACTAAATGCTCACGTCCTATTAAAAAGAAATTGCATAAACAATACGATGGTTACATCACTCAAAATTTATACAGAGGATTGCCTTGCAAAATCATGATGATCAGATATGATTAAGTGACACTATTTAAGATTATTGGTCTTTAGTGGATACAAAGCATGATGACTCACTGGCAAAGCAAGCTAATGGTAGGGAGGGAGAGATGTGACTTTGTGTTTTGATTACAAAGCAGAACAGATAGTAAAGCCTCAGAATCAATAATCACCATTTTCTATGAAAGTTTCATTGTTTCCTAAATTAGATTCATAGTAATTTTCTTGGCGATGACATTTTTTTTCAACACATACATTCTTATAAGTAACCTAACCACAGGCCTAAATTAAACCTTGAGTTTAAAACATTATTTGCTGACAGGCATCCTCCAAGTGTTTTCCACAGAGAGACATCACTTCCAATTGTTTCCAGGCTATTCTAAATGATCTTGGACAGGGCTACTGAGTGACTTGTCAGGGAACAGGAAAACATTATGACACTGCTTCTCCAGATTTCTTCCCAGAACATGAAATATTTGGGATCGCTCTAATGGAATCAAGGCTAGTTTCATGTTAAGCGTCAGTTTTAACGGGGGGGAATGCTTCTAACATATGGCCACTGGGCTCTGACTCACAGCAACCTTCAAATTCTGGCCAAAATGTCTGTTTCCTGAGATTGTGTCTGAGGGCCTGGGCATCCCTGGTGGGGCCCGGGAGGCTTCAATAAATGCTATTGTTGGAACAAATGAATGAATGAAAGAGTTCCTAATTAGGAGCTACAAATTCCTCCATCAACAAAATAATCCCATAGGAAAGTGGCAATGGATTTGGAATTCATATTTATGAAGAGTTCTATTTTCAGCCCCTTTACAATTTTTTTCTTCATTTCTGCTCAACCTGATCTTTGATTTTTTTTTTTTTAATACGAAAACTAAGGTGTGAAAAGCACTGAACCATTTTCCAGAACATGAAAGACAAGTGCAGTTCTTGGAAAGTTTCATTTGTATGTAGCTTGTGCATGAAAATTATTTTTAAATCTCAGTTAATCACCAGATATTTTCTGAGAACAGACTGTGGGGGAGGCACCATGTAAGATATTTGAAAAATAAGGTTAAAAACATCCTATCCTTGCTTATACACCAAGAAGTGTTATTAAGACTAGTAGAAAGTGTGCAGGTTCCAGAATATCCACAGGTGAGGCAAATGTTTATCTAAGTGTCACTAAACTAGAACTGCTATCAAAGTAGTATAAATAATTGTTATCACTCTTTTCATAATTAGTGAGGTCTCAGTTGAAAACCTTATGAAATCTGACATGGAAGGAAACAAAACAGAAAGATCCACAAAGATACCACTAAAATTCGAATAAGTAAAGTTTGTATTTGTGCTTTAAAAAATCCCTCAGGCATTTGCTGAGAGACTATTTACTTTTATGTAAGACACAGTTCTGACAACCTTGATATCTGATTTTCTAAAATACAGAATATATTAAAAAAAAAAAATCCCAGCAGAAAGGGGTAGAGAGTTCTGCTCATAGGAATAAGGAGAAATGATAAATACTAAAGGAAGAGATAAAAAATGATTAAAAGTTAGACCTAAGAACTCAAAAAATATAGCAGCATGGGACTACTTAGCATAGGGGCAAACAATGAACCACACCTGCCAAGTCTCCAAGGACGTCCTGTATCACAGCATACTACACACACCATCATAATTAGTGTTTATAATGACTTTGAAACATTAAGAATGGATTAACCCATGATCTCTAAGAAGCCAAGGACTTACATAACATATTTTGAAAGGCTTCTCCCACCACCAAACAGAGTGAAATAATTTAGCCACTTAGATAGACTCCAGAAAATTAATTTACATGTAATATCTCATTTTCTAATAAGGCTGTAAATGTGGTATTGATATACATACTACAAATAATAACTCTAATTACTTAAGACCTTACAATTAGGGTCTAGGTTATTTCAGTTTCAGTAAGCAATATTCTGAAGCCAGTAGGAAAAATAAAGGCCTTTCCATAGTAGGAATAACTGGTTCTACACTGGCATTTCATTCAACTGTATCATAGCCAAATATCAACAAAATAAAAATTGTTTAAACTCTCCCTCTATTTTTAAAGCAACAATGTTTTTGTAAATGTTTACTTGAATTATGAGTATTCAGGGCTGAGGTTTAAATATATATCATTATATTAAGATACTTGCTATTTATATCTTAGTAAAGGCTATTTATATAATAATGTTTAACCTGCCCTTATTCTGGAGAAGGAAAAGTTAGTAAAATAAGTTCAAGGAGGGGTAAAGAAAGGAAAGAAAAACACATTGGCCTAACTTGGCATTGCTTTCATTCAGGGAAAGTGAAGTGATAGGCTTTGAAAAGGATGCTTTTTACATGCACACACATGATACCAACACCCTTCTTCATGGCTGCGATAATTCTTTTTCAAAACTGCAAGCCTGTTTCCAGGGCAGCTGCAAAACATCCGTGAACACTCGTTAATTTATTGGAGTCATGGAAACTGCTGCCTCTACACCTGCCAGCTACATCCACATTGTGCAGACTCCACAATGTAGGAGCCGAAGGTGCCGAGATGAATTCTCTTCGCTCCAGGCTGGCTGGAGGAAAGGGGAGCCGCTGCTCAGGCCAGGACCGTACTTTTGGATTTCTGCTGCTTTCACTCCATCTATTGTCCAGGCTCCAGAATAATGCTTTCTACATTAAAATCACCATGGCCACCTTTAAATTTCTATTAAATGTATTATTACCTTCATCACTATTGTTGTTGTTAATGAGAACGCAGTTTAAAGGCTACCACTGGGCACTCACCATGGCTGGGGAAAGACAGCAGGCAGGGTCAACATCCTCACTCACGGATGGGGTAGATGAAGCTTGGAGAGGTTTCCCAGCTTAGCCTGGGACACGGAGAAAGGGAGAACTGAGAATTCAGCCTGGGTTTCTGACTCTTGGTCCAGTGCTCAATCAATTTTGCTACAGGCTGGATATTGAGAACTGATTTCTTATGCTTTAGGAATTTATATCCTTAGAAACTCAGATTGGCAAGTGTAAGGAAAATTTCCCCTGTAGTATTTCTGAAAGTGAAACATGAGGCTATCATATTTTTTCAGAAAACTTTGGTCACTAATTATATCTTCCTTTCGGTTCATACTTTTTTGTGTTACCTATTTATTCCTGCCACAAGGGATAATTTACATGGCTCTTCAACAATATGCCACCAATAAATCACCAATCAAATGTTAATTATTGGATCTCATGACAATCCACAGAAAACTAGCTCATATGATGCAGGTTATAAATCAAGCCTTATCATATGATTGTTGTTTCATAATTTCTAGCCTTTTCTAAGTGATAGAGATAAACAGAGCACTTGCAAGGGGCCCCAGTATCCATTACTACAATGGCCTCAGAAGTTAAGACTAGCATATTTTGAAGTTATATCTCATTTTTTATGTATCTTTTTTTCATTAATCAACTTAAACTTTTCTGGTACTTTTTAATATTTTATCTATTCAAGTTGGGAAGGGGGTGGTCCAGACAGGCTATGTTACAAGTGCTTTCCAGTAGCATAAGGGAGTGATTCTTATGATTAATTCCAAAATTCCTTCCACACTGAAAGGGTGCTCTTTTGACATCCCTGCTCTGGCCCATAATCTTGCTCTTATCAGCCTTTGTTTGGCGTAAAATACTGAATTAGATTATCAAAGAACCATAATAAGTTACCTTTAAAAGTTATATTATTTGATAGCAGGGCTTTTGAAATAAAATGTTAAAATTTTAATTGGGCAAAATAACAGGTGATATTTATTTACGGCAAGGATTATAGACAGAACAAAAGTGTGGCAGTTCTAGGGTAAAAGTCTCGGGTAGGGATACAGCCACACTCAGAAATAAAATCCTCAAGGTCTCATTCTTATTCAATGTTCTGATCATTTGGCCACTCTCTAGGAAGAGACAATAAATACACATCCATGGAAAGTCCAGAGATGGAAATGAGGTGGTCTGACTTTCATCATTTGCAATGATCAGAGCTGAAGCCACTTATAAAGATACCAGCCATAACAGAAACCTCTGCATGTCGACTAAAAATGGGAAGACAGAGAAGAGGTTGATAAAAATGAAATCATGATATACTCATCCTTATCCTATCACCAAAGTGGTTGCCCAAAGAGGGGTCTCCACAGTGGTGTGATGAAAGGCATAAATCATGGACCACCCACTGGGGCAGCCAGGCCAGAGAGGGGAGGAAATGGCCTTTTCCTCAGAGGGCTGAATGACCGGACTCGCTCGGATGAATAGATAACACCATCGCGGAACAGACAGCAGAGATGAAAGTGGAATCCAACGAAAACAGAAGAACGGAGGAAAACCATCAAAGGCGTGGAAAATAACAAAAGTTCAGGGACTGGTGGGATCAGCACCCAAATGCTAAAACTGCAGCACGAGCGAGCTGTTTGAAGCTGCTAAAGGGACTGAATACAATCTGGAATGAACAGAATCTGCCATCAAATAGAACAGAAGGGCCACTGAGAGACCTCAAGGAAGGACAACCTAATGTAACATGAGCCCTGCTAAAAGCTCACGTGGCAATGTCCTTTTGAACATCTCGATCATTCTAAAGTGGTGTTTAACACGCACACACACATGCACGCATGCACACATGGTCCGGAGTCTGTGGGGAATTTTGATGGGAGCTGCTCATCAGAACTCTTAAATAATGCAAGGCAATGGCAATCTATCCGATCTTCCACTCTGAGGACCCGGAGCAGAGAACAGACGCGGGTTTTATCAAAGCAGCCTCTAATCCTTCCAGCACATCCGCAATGTCCATCGCACCAGGGGCGACCTTCTGAGTGAACTTGGGGAGAGATATGCTCTTTGGTTTTGTCTGGGTTGCAGTTTAATTCAGCAGGAAGCAGGCCATGGCTGGGAACCACAGCACAAAGAAACCCACGGTAAGGAGGTGAAAAATGTAGGACTGATCGACCATAAGTGAGATGAAATAAGTGACTGGTAGTTTTTTATGAGACCAGCGGAATTAAAAAAAAATACAATGGGTTATCACTTTTATGGCTCATTTCCCATTGCTGTTACTAAGTAGGCAATGACAGAAACAGCACAATTGAGCAATCACACACAGATCAGAAAGAGAGAGAGCAGAAGAGAAAATGAAAGAATCAGAGAGACTCTTGAAGACTGTGTCCTATCCAGGGCAATCATCCAAATAAAAAAGTGTCAATTTCACTCAAATATAGTGCATATAAATTGCACGATGAAGATATATAGACTTAAAAATTATTCTGTTTTTATGCAGATAATTGTCTCTAACACCTCTGGATCGAAAGAGTTTTGGTTCACGTAAGGTACAAAATCTTCAGATGATCAAAAGGGATGTATGTATTTGTAATAAAGCTAAGAAATCATGTTATCTAAAGTTTATGAGCCAGTGGTTTTCCCTGTGCTAACCATTAACCTAATTTTGGACCAAAGGGAGGGAGGAGATAGTCCTTAGAAGGGATAAGTCAAAGGAAATCTGCAAATGAAGGGAAATAAACCAAGCCTTCCCACTTGATTATCTTCACTCTGTCGGGCTGGGTATCATTACACAGGCAGTGGGGAACAGAGAATTCTTTACTCTTGAATGGGTTCAATCTTGCAAAAGATCTCCAAGCAAGTCTCTAGAACAGGAGTGGCTGGAGCCAGGTTCTGATTGCTTTTGGCTGTTGATTCCATACCCCATCAGGCGTCCAGCACTGAATCAGCATGAGAAAAGGGCACAGGGGGAAGAGGGATTCAGTTCAGCATATCTTTAACCCTCCTCAAAGATTCTGGTGTTTGTACACTACTGGATTCCTATCAATATGCAAACATGTTTCTTGTTATTATTCCATTCAACATTTTACTTTCTTTGTCCCAGTAGAAAATAAAATCACCACCTGTCTCCACCTCAAACAATCTTAAGCTCAGCAACAGTAAAGAAGGATGGAGTCTTCTTTGCACGATGGGTTTAGAGTCATCTGAGCACCTAGTAGGTGCTCAATAAATACTAGCCAATAGACAGGGCTCTTTTCCTCCGACAGCCTCCCAGAGACGCAAACTGCTTTGGGAAACCTGATGAAGAGGCCCGCCTTTCTGGCAGAGCCATCCTCACTCTTTCATCACTGTACTCAAAGATATTACTGATGTTGGTCCTCTGGTTTAGCTGCTTTTTTCCTCTGACTGGACTAACTGAGTCTACTCTGCTCACTAGCTGTCACTTCAGAATCCTGTCATGCAGCGGAAGGCCAAAGGACATTTTCCCCTAAGTCCTTTTAACTTCCTGGCATTCCGTTTTTCAACCCCACATTAAAGGTGCTGATGTTTCATCCTAGTCCTACCAGCCAATGGGTGGCCTCAAGTTAGACTAGTCAGGGCTTTCTCCGCTCTTTCCCTGTTGGGCACAGGGAGAAGGAACCCAGAAAAATGTTTCCTCAAGCTCATTTTGTAATTTTCCCTTGGATGCTATCACTGAAGTTCTGAGATCATTCACTAAGAAACAGACACACTTGAAACTAACGCACAACAGATGTCAACCTAGGGCCACTGTTGGCCAGCAAGACCTCTTTCTTCCAAGTTCTCAAAAAAAATTTTTTTTCCCTTTTCACTTTTTTTTTTCCCCCTTCTGCTCTCACCCAATGCTCAATCATCTTATAATCTATTAAAGCTGGTATAGTTATTCAGTTTCTTTTCTAAGACAAGACCTGCCAACTTGAAAAACAAAAATGAACCTCCCCTAATGTTGGCAAGTTTCTCCAAGTCTCAACTAACCCCGGGCAGAGATTGGTGGACGTGAGCCCAGTTGAAGCCTGAGGTGAGAGCCATCATTTTTTACCTGCTTTAGCGAACAACCTCCCGATACGTTCTTCAGTTCTCATCCTTGGTATATTCCAGGCCCAGGAATTAGCAAGACCAGAAGACTGGCATTCTTCGCAGTTTAGCAGAGCAAGCCATCTGTCCCTAGAAGCCGAGATCTGAGATGCCCCTGCTCCCATAAGAATCTCTCTGTGTTTCTCTGATTTACCCTGTTCCCTGTGGTAAAAAATTAGTTTATATTTTAAGGGCTTTGGAATGACTAATTTCGACTAAGTTAAACAGGGCAGAGTAGTGACTCCCGAGTGACTCGATCTGTGATTCTTAGGAAGAATTTAATGGACAGATTTTATTTTCGTTCAGGGTGACCTCACTGATCATTGTGCAAAATGCTGCTTCTTTATTTTTTTTTCCCTTTAAAACAAAGTCATCACAATTTTTTTGGGCATTTTGTAGTGAAGAAAACTCTAATTACATTTATGTTTAAGGCCACTGTTCAGAAATTACTATTTTTTTAAAGACCTCTATTTTAAAAAGAAAAGTGTAGGTGAAGGTGATTATATCTTTCCAAAGTCAGTAAAACAAATGTGTTGCATAAGACATTTCAATTCAATTAAGAGAAACAGGTCAGATGCTAAAATACTAGTAAAATCAATTATGAGGAATAGGTCTCCTGTTAACATGTATCACTACAGTTGCCTCTCTCATAATTTTTGAGTACATTTACATTTGTTTCATATTTTCTGTGTGCCTGTAATATATGTATGTGTCACTGACTGTAAAACCTTGTCCATTTCCTTTTCTTCCTTGCCTTTCCTCTCATATGACTTGGAAATGACACACGGACTAATACTTTTTTAGTGAAGATTTTTCTAAGAGGAAAGTCAGGTGGCAAGTTGAAAAGAGCTTTGAATCTTGTCCTGTCACTTGTCAGCAGGGCAGGGAGCACCATCCTTCTGAACCTTGGTTTCCTCATCTGTAAATGAGAGTAACAGTACTTTTCCCCCAGGGTTGCTGTGTGGCTGAAACTCAGCTTACTATAATGTGCCCACCAGGGTGTCAGGGACATGGTGTTCAATGATTGTCTCTTTCTGATCTTTGAAAAGATCAGAGTCGTGAGTATGGAAGAGAGTATATTAATCATAACATTTCAAATATGAAATAGAAACCCACTCCTGTATTCTTGCCTGGAGTATCCCATGAACAGAGGAGCCTGGCAGGCTACAGTCCATGGGGTCACAAAGAGTTGGACATGACTGAGTGACTAACACTTTCACTTGTACTTTCAGGGTCATTAAACACACCTGAAAAGAGGGTACCAAAGAGAAGGATATTTTCCCTTTATTTTTACTGTTTATTAAAGGAGCACCTTCAAATTTCCCATGTTGATAACTTATGAAAAGGCAGCACTAGGGGGACAAAAAAATTTGCCTTTGTAACTTCCATTAGCCTTTCCTTCAGACAAACAGGTGAAGCCTGATATAGAGAAATTATACAGGAAAAAAGTAATACCACTATGAATCTATATTATAATTACAAAAACATAAAAGTGACCTATATGCATATGATAAAACATGAAAGAGTAAAATTGGAAATATTTTTGGTAGATGAGTGAAAAAAATGGGTACATTTTTTCTCCTGTATGTTTTATCATCCATATAATGAAGTTAGATGTTTAGGTGGAAAATCAGGTGTCTGTTTAGGTTGGTGGGCTATCTGGTCAAAAGCTAAGTATCTCAGAAGTAGAACTGAAATCAAGTTTGGCTTCATGGAATGTTTTCCTCCTAAGACCACAGACTGAATGTGAGTGTTGATGGAGCTGAGGAAGAGGAAGGAAGGATAATTTTGGAGGATGGCCATCTGCTGAGGGGAGCAGACCTAGAGAAAATGGTCTATATTTAGAGGTCGAGTGGGTGGAAAATAGAAATGAAAAAGTTGTAGAGGAAAGGCACGTAATACAGTGAGGAACATTAAAGCATTGATTATTTTGGGGGTGTGCATGTATACTTTTGAAGAAAAGAGGCATCCATAATGTGCATTCCCTGAAGAAGGGAATGGCAACCCACTCGAGTATTCTTGCCTGGAGAATCCCATGGTCAGGAGAGCATGGCGGACTACGGTCCATGGGGTCACAAAGAGTCGGACACGACTGAGTGACTAACACTTCCCAGTTAAAGTGGATTGATGAGCTCAATACCTCTTGAGAAGGCCCCAAGTATTCAAGAGATTAGAATATAGTTCACAGCGGCACTTCCCTGGTAGTCCGCACTTCCAATAGGGGAGTGCAGGTGTAATTCCAGATCAGGAAACTAAGATCCCACATGCCACATGGCACAGCCAAAAAAAAAAAAAAAAAAAAGAATATAGCTCACTGACACCCTGGCTTACAAAGGCATTGTGTCTACCTTTGGTCCTACAAACTCTGGAGGTATGGGGCAGCCTGGCACAGCAGGAAGGACAAGGCTTCAGGGCTTGACAGAAGCAGCTTGGTTCAAGCCCACCTCTACCACTCACTAGCTATGTGGGTTGGGCAAGTTGCTTAACATGTGAAACTCAGCTTCCTCAATTAATATTCATAGTTATACTTAATAGTTACCATGAGCTTTAAATGTGATTACACATACAAACACACATACACACCCACATACATATAAAATGAGTGCAACATAGTAAATTACAGACCTATTCTTGCTATATGGATGAGAAAAAAATAAGAACTCCCATCCTGAGATAATAAGGAAATTAGTAAGGTTAAGGTTTTGTCTCCATCCAGATTTCTATGCCCAAGGAGGGACCAGGACAATTTTCTCCCGAAACCATGCTTTAAGAGCTGCCACTGAAAAGAGGGAGAGCCACCCCGCAGGCCCCCACCCTGCTTCCATGAACGTGGCGGTGGATTAGTTGCCATTATCCACAGTCGAAAGTCCTAATGCTCTTTCGTTCATCTTAGAGCTGGAGCACCTGGCTGAGCTGATCGCTCTGATTCCTGTATTTTGAATTCTGTAATACACCACGCTTGGGGTCAGGGACTACAGATAAAGGGGCATGGGGTGGCTGCTGTTCTCTAGTCCCGACACAGACTGCTTCTAAGTCCTGGAGGTCTGCTTCCTTGGGGAGGCTGGTAAGAGGAAAGAATAACACCCCAGCTGGTATCTCTCGCCTGCACCTTGCAACATGTATAAAATGAGAAAGGAAGGGAAGGTGCTCCCCTAAGCCTCGTGAGACAAGGACAATAAGCTGGGAGCCGGCAGGTGACTATACCTGAGACTCCATCAGCAGCCGGGGCACAGAAAGCTAGTGACACCCTGTGAGTGTACCCAGTAAAACCCACGACAGGCAAGAGCCTGGTGGGCAGAGGAAGAACGTGACCACACAAGAGCCAGGGTCTGCCAGGGGCGGCTGCTCCCTCCCAGTACAGCTCATACGGAAACTGTTTATGTTTTCTGTTTGCCAGAAAACACTTTGTGGGTTGCTGAACCTGTTTGTCCTGAACTCCTAACAACAAACACATGGCAACCAGTTCTCCAGATGACAAGTCCTTTCGTTAATGAGCAGAGAAGGACTGATGAGGCCCTGCCGCTGTGAAAACCCTTAGCTGCCTGGAGCCTGGTGGACCAAGGGTAACCGGGCTGCTTTGAAAGGGGGGTCTGTTTTCTCACTCTCCATCTCACTCCTTCACATGTGGGCAACCCAGAAGCATAAGTGTAGGTAAAGTAAGTGTTAGTCACTCAGTTGTGTCTGACTCTGTGACGCCCTGGACTGTACATCTGTCTACGGAATTCTCCAGGCAAGAATACTGGAATGGGTTGACATTCCCTACTTCAGGGGATCTTCCTAACCCAGGAATTGAACCCAGGTCTCCTGTATCGCAGGCAAATTCTTTACTGTCTGAGCCACCAGGGAAGCCCCAACCCAGAAGCATGCCCATCTGGATATGTCTCATTCAGGTGAGCTGAATTTATTTTATCCCCAAAGTGCCACTGCTCCAGGAGAAGCCAATGCAACTCTGTTCGACTCATAAGATTCAGTAGGAACAGGATTAGAAAATACAGAAAGTTTTGTAAATATAGACACACTTATATACATAAAACACTTTCTGTTTTATGCATGGGTGCATATATACATTCATATATATGTAGCTGTGGTGTGGGGAATCAACAAGAGTAAGGTCAGTTCGAGAACATGTGACTTGAGAGTGGTAATTAAATACAAGTGGTGATCAAACCCCATAAGGGTGTCCGTCTCTCCAGGGTGGAGTGGTCTTGTGTCTTCAGGGAGTATGAGACAGATGCTAGCGCATGCATCTCCTCTCCCCTCTCTGTCCCCTTCTTGTCTATTAAAATCTGTCTCTCACACCTGCCAGGTACCCTCCCCATTGCACCAGGGGTGTCGCTGGTTGGTGATGATTGAGAAATTTCGACTTCTGTTCATTGCTTTACCCATATCTGCTGTTAACCAAACACAGGAAAACATCCCATGTCATCCTCAGAAAGGTTCAGAGAGAAATCAGGAGTCTGGAAGAGCCCCAGAAGAGTGTTGAGGGGAGGTCTCGAGGAATTCCCATGGTCACAGGGTTTAAGAGATTCTGATTGTAGAACCAAAACAGACCCTAAATATGTCAGAACGATGTTCCAGGAAAAGAGCTTGGAAAAAGGAAGCCTGTCAGGTAAAAATAAACTGATTTTCCCTGAACAGTTTTGTACTTTGTTCAAGTAAAAATGACCACACCATTCTATGCCTGAGGCAGATCCAGGGTCAGTCTGGCTCACCCAAAGGTGTCCTGAGTCCACAGCAAGGCTGTTGGAAGCCCCTTGTTCTCAACCCAGTGTCATCCACACACTTCTGAGCAATTCTCTAAATGAATAACTTAAAGAAGATTTGATGGAAATGCTCTTTGTGAAAGATAAGCTTCATTTAAAAAGACAATGCATTTCATGAAAACTTCTGGAATACAGAAATGCTTTAAAACAACATCATCAAAAACCAGAAAACAAAAACCACCAACAGCCCCATGATCTTTCCTTTTTAATCTTACCATAATTTATCAAAGACAGGGCTTATATGTAGTCTTTGCTGGTGAACCCATTAGAAGGGGGACTGTCTCTGTCTGACCCGGGGTAAAGTCTCGGAGTCCACCGTGCTGTACTAGGCACACAAGTCGTGCCATTTTTGTTGCTCATAAGGAAATAGAAACCCAATCCAGTGTTCTTGCCTAGAAAATCCTGTGGACAGAGGAGCCTGGTGGACTACAGTCCATGGGGTTGCAGAGAGTCAGACATGACTGAGCACAATTGTTGATCAATCACGCAGCGTGGGGGATCCAGTGGGTTCCCAGTAAGTGCTTGTTCACTAATCAAGGCAAAATTTACACCTGGCACCAGTGAAATGTGGGGCCTCTACTTTTACCTGAGAAATACAGAAGCAAAAGGTGAACTCTGTGCAGTCTTGAAGGGCAGCAAAGTCTGAGGTAGCCACTCAGCAAGAAGTAGAACAGTGACAGTGAGAAGCCCTCTCAGAGAATACCCCGTTCACAAGCTTCCTTAGAGGGACTCACAGCAGAGCTGTCATGCGCCAATTCTGATGCCTGTAACGGGTTCATAACACAGTGGGTGACAAGCCCTATTACTCAGGAAGAGAGAATAAAGCAAAAAAAAATATATATATATATACACACTCACACAGAAAAACCTGTAACTGTGAGCTTCTCCACAGCCCAGTCTTCATTAAGTCTTCAAACCTGCCCCATGGAGGGCAGAAAGCCTGGCTTCCTCTGGTCCTTGACAACAGTTGCTAGGCTTAACTTGGGGCGGAGCTGTTTCAGAGGTAGGGTGCTACTGTATTAGAGACTGGGGTAGCCCTGTGTGCAGCTGGGAGTGAGAGATTCCTGGAAAGGGTGTTGTGCTCATAAGAGTGATGATGAAGTCAAACTCTGCTTCTCAAACCTATTAAGTCATAGAGAAGTGACTAGGGTTTGTATCTGAGGGCAATTTTTAATGATCCAATTGGGACAGGACAACTATAGATCACAGATAAGTTGTTAAATATCCTTCTAATTATTACCACATATGTTTTCTTTTCTTGACCATTTAGCTTGCCTGGATCTTCCCCATTATGTTCCTGGAGGTGAGGCATATGTAAATGGAGACTCCAAGAATGTGATGGCAATGCCATGCTCAGAAATAGTGATGGAGCAATGCCTGGGTATCAGGACTCCAGCCTCTCCCAACTTTGACCAAGGCCAAGAGAGCACCTCTGCTATGCTTCCTCCCTTTTCTGCCTTTCATCTACCTATATAGCCTCCCACAAACACTCAAGAGTACTTGCTGACACAGAGCACTTACACACATACATATACACTTTCTGAAGTGTTTCCTGTTGTGTACACTCCAGGCACCTGGCACACAGCATTGTCCAATAAATACACCCATCCCATAGCATCCATGGGGGATTGGTTCAAGGACTCCCACAGATACCAAAATCCAAGGATTCTCAAGTCCCTTACATAATATGGCATGGTATTTGCATATATTCTATGCATACCCTCCTGTATACTTTAAATCATCTCTAGCTTACTTATAATACCTAATACAATATAAATACCATGTAAATAGTTGCCAGGACCAAGGAAAATTAAAGTTTTCCTTTTTGGAGCTTTCTGGAATTTGTTTTTCCAAGTAATTTCCATTGGTGGTTACTTGAACCAGTGAAGGCAGAACTGCATGTCAAATGTTGAGTGATTGCATTAAAATATTAGGAGGCAGGGTTCCTACTCATGCTGTATTTGACCCTACCAAGCTTTGACTCATTATCAGATTATGTGGATACAACTTTCTCCATGTATTTATTGTCCATAAAAGAGCTTTATAAAAGGACACATAGGTAATATGTTCTTCATACTGTGGTGACAAAAATAAAAATACTTTCCCATTTCAAAAAAAAAGTCATCTTTCTTGTGAATTTTATTTTTGAAACACAATCCCTTCCTCACCAGCACCCCCACCCCTTACCCAGAATAACCGTCCAAATATCAGTTCTCAAAATTTACTTAAATGAGATGAGAAAGGACAATTTCTTTGAAAAAAAATTTCTTTTTTCTGTCTTGCCCATTTCTCCAAATCTTGCTAATCTGCTGGGGTTGAAGCTGGTGTGTGCGTATATATATACACACACACACACACATATATATATATATATATATATATATATATATTTATCTTTCCCAACACCTCCTGCTGATACACGCCCAAAGGTGCTCAGCTTTAGAAGGGAGTGGTCTTCGAAAACATAAACTAGGTGTTCCCTGTTCAAATGAAAACTTGACAGATATTCTCACAGGGAACACTGGAACCTTTCCCTCAACAGCTGTACAAAGGTTAAAACTTGTTCCTGGCAAAGGACTTCACACGGATGTATCCTACATTGATCGTCCCTTCTTGTGGTTCACTAAACTCTAATTGCAATTATGTCCAACATAAGTTGCTTACTGTAACATTTCATAATGAAAAGCACACTCTCCAGAATTCAATACACAGTCATGGCTTCTTTGATTTAAAGCATGATTATGGTAATAAAACCATGACAAAAACTGACACATCTTCTTCAGTAGACTATCCTTCTTTGGAGACAAAGGCGAGTTCTGATTACTCTGATGATAGAGGATCAAATTTAGAGTCTTGGACTTCAGCAGTCATTTCAGCTTTTTTTGACCAATTTTGGTGTAAAATATCTTGGGGCTACCACTATGGCTATCCTATATTACAGATAATGTATCATGATGACTCCTTTGGGGTGCATTTGTAATTAGCACGTTTGAAAAAAATTTTTTTTGCTTTAATTGCTAAAAAAAAATAAATTCTACTGTGTAAGAATGCTGCTGCTGCTGCTAAGTCGCTTTAGACGTGTCCGACTCTGTGCAACCCCATAGACGGCAGCCCTCCAGGTTCCCCCGTCCCTGGGATTCTCCAGGCAAGAACACTGGAGTGGGTTGCCAATTCCTTCTCCAATGCATGAAAGTGAAAAGTGAAAGTGAAGTCGGTCAGTCGTGTCTTAGCGACCCCATGGACTGCAGCCTACCAGGCTCCTCCATCCATGGGATTTTCCAGGCAAGAGTACTGGAGTGGGGTGCCCTTGCCTTCTCCAAAACCTACCCTAGTCCTGCTCAATAAAGGTTGAACTCAACCACGGTCTTTGTTTTCAGACATCTAAATCAGCATGGAGCAGCTGCCAGGGGTGGTGGGTGACAGCGCCTTGCAGAAAGAGCAGCTCCAGGGAACACAGTGAGCTCTACGTTCCAGTTCAAGGGCTCTGGAAGTTCCCAGGTTCCGCCAGAAACTCAGCTGGAGCGCTCCCTGGATAGGGACATGTGGCTTTTCGGGTTAGCCCGAGGAAGAGCGGTCGCGGAGCACCCTGGCGCCCGCCGGTGGTGGCTGCGCTGCAAGGGGACAGCTTGGAGCCCCGCCCTCGCCGCGTCGTCCGCCTGGAGCCTGCACGGAAAGTTACTGCGTGCTAACGTGGCAGGAACCATGGAGCGCCCCGGGCTGCCAAGTGCTGAAATCCTGGGCTGTGTTTCTTATGCTCACAGGCAAGGCTCTTTTGAGAGTCTAGTCTATACACGTCTCCGACACATAACTGTATTCTTTTAAGCAGTTACTGTATTTTGGAACAGAGGGAGGAGAAAAGAGTTTGAGGGAGTGGCCGGAAGGCAGGAGCCAAGATCCCATGTATGTTTTTTTTTTTTTTTTCTGCCTGCCCTAAGATGTTCCTAAGATGGGTGTATAATCTCACCTCTTGTATTGTGTACCGCTGAATTTTCAGCATATAGATATAAACAATCTAATTCTTTATCAAGTTCAACTAACCTGAGGCTTCCATTCTCTGTGATCATTCTTTTTTTTTTTTTAAATTGGGATATAGTTGCTTTACAATGTTGTGTTAGTTTCTGCTGTACAATGAAGGTGATCATATATATGTATACATATATCCCCTCCCTCTTGGACCTCCTCCAACCTCTATCCCACTGGGCATACACCCTGAGAAAACCATAATTCAAAAAGACACAGGAACCCCCAATGTTCACTGCAGTGCTATTTACAACAGCCAGGACATAGAAGTTGCTCATACATTTTTTTAACAAACGTTTCCTAAGCACCAGTGATGTGTCAGTTACACAAGGGACCCTGGGAACCCTGAGAAGCTCACAGTCCCGTGTGGACAGACAGTATAAATGGTAGCTGTGTGTTAGACGGGCTATCACCGTGGCTGCACAGAGAGCTGCCTGGCAGAGTTTTTTTCTGCCAGATGGGAGAGAAGACACAAAGGCTTTCAGGGGAGCCTTGTTAGAGCTGGGGCTTTGAAGAATGACTCTGGCGAGAAGGTCACCAGGTGAACAAGTGGCCTAATTAGGCTGTGATATACATTTATCGTCTTTGTCCCATACCTGCTTTTTCAAGGGAAGCTTTAAAAATACAAAAACTGGATTGGAGGTTGGAGGAAAGTCTTGTATCAACATTATATTCTCTGATTATGATCATTGTACTGTGGTCACAGAAGACAGAGACCATATTCCTAGGAAAACCACACTGAGAAAGAGTAAAGGGAAATGCCTTCTTCCTCCCCATCTCTTTCTCTCTCTCTCTCTCTATATATATATATACACACACATATATATATGCATTTTATATATATATATATACACACACACATATATATGCATTATATATATACATATATATATATAGGCACACGTATCCACACATTTGTGTATGGTAGGGGGCAGAGAGAGAGACCGAGAATGAGACTGATAAAGCAAATAGGACAAAATATTAACAACTGATAAATCTGGATAAAGGGTACTTGTGCTATACTTGCAAATTTCTGTAAATGGAAAGCTATACCAACACAAAAAGCTAAAAATATATATATATAAAGTACAAAACATACTCAATTTGTTTTAAAACTACCAGAATGATAATGTCTTTCATTACCATCATTCTGAAAGGCAATAATCAGAACACCCAGGCCAGATGGACTCAGCAAGCTACCTAGGCCTTGGGAACTCTGAGGAGTGCAGCATCTTCCGTGGTTAGCTCTTCACTCCCCCACCCTGTTCTTTTTTCAAATTGATGTATAGTTGATGTACAATATTCCCACTCTCTTCTTTTTTCTTAAAACCTTTGCAACTTGAAGGGTGAGAGGGTCAGGACAGCGGTGAAGCCTATAGCAGGTGTGGTCTGCAGAGGGTCTTGAAGGAAAGGGCCTAAAAGGTGCTGCCTGTTCCTCTGCAGTGGAATCCTCCCACCCCCAGGAACCTAGAGGAAGTAGTGCCACCAGGAGTGGGCAGTCAGATTAGTAAGGGTTTGTGATCTATCAAACAATTTTTTAATACTTGCTTTCAATATATTTTACAAAGCAGAAAGCAGAATTTTATAATAATATAAATAACAGCAGCATCAGCAGCTAACTTATACCAGAAGCAGACTATATTCTAGGCACTTTGCTAACTACTTAATATGGATATTTCATTGGTTCTCCATAATAGCTCCATGAGGTGGGTACTGTTAATATTCTCATTTTACAGATGGGGAAACTAAGGCCCAGCTACTCAAACAGTGGAAGTGGATATATATAAGCACAAGTGGCCAGGCTCCAGTGCCTGGGCTCTTGCCCACAATTTTATACTCTCAAGGTTCTAGTTATTAGTTTATGTGCATGTAGACTCAGAATTTCAGAGGACATGGAGAGGGGATGAAAGCAGTATGATTGGTGTGGGCAGTGAGACTGCAGTAATGTTTCATTTCATTCTTCAGTGTTATTTGTGTATAATTTTTAAAAATCAACCCTATGAATGGATAATTCCTGATCCGGTAGATGTAGTTTGGGATATGTGTGTCTAACACTGAATCTCTGTCACTAAATAAATTACAGCTTCTCTGTGCCTTGGTTTCTGTATCTGAAATATGAGATGCTATTTGCTAACATTTTCCCACTAAGATACTTGCTCTGTGGTTGATATTCTGTGCGTAATGTGTGTAGAATATGGAGATTGTGGAGACTATGGGGTAGGGAAAAGGTAGGGAGGAGTACGGTGGAGTGAGGCAAATATCTATGAAGATAGTTACTTACGGTGGGATCAGATATGCATGAGGCAGCACTGGGCTTTCTAACAGTCCAACATGGGATGAAAATATCAGATCCAAATTAGACCTTCCCCTCCGCTTGCATGCCTCCCTTTTTTTCCGCCCCCCTGCCCTGTCTCCCTTCTTCCTTTCTTTTCCTGGGCCAATGGAAGTTGTGTTCTGTTGTATTTACATTTTCTCAGATAGAAAAGATAAGCAGAGACTCAGACCTGAGAGAATGGGAGTGGCCTTCAGGCCATGTGAGCACAGGTCTCTTTGCATCCAGGGACTCACTCCTGGATATCCTTTAACTCCTTTACCACATGCATGGAAGAGACACTTTTCCATTTGCTGCTTATACACAGACAATTCACTGGAAAAGCATTTAGAAAAGGTAAAAAAAAAAAGAAAAGAAAAGAAAAATTAGAGCAACCAAAGTTATTTACTGCTATGGTAGAACTGATCCGTTTGCATTCTCTTTTGGGTCACCTTTCAGACAATCTGGCTAGAAAGCAGAATTTTCACTTCTCTGCATCATCCATCTAGGTTCAAAGATGCTTTTGAGAGAGCCAAGGGAATGATGATTTAATGTTGTCAAGTACTTTGAGATCTCAGACAAAGAAACTCTGTAAATACTGCGAATTACTGGGCATTGCTGGCCCCAGTATCCATCCCCTCAGTATTATCAGGGCTTTGGAAAAATTAATGAAGAAATGGGTCCTGACATACTGGCAGCAGCAAAGATTAAGAGACCCTCTGCATTGAGGACTGTGGGACTCAGTGAAAATACTCACCCAAGAATTACCTTTTTTTTTTTTTTTTCGCAAATGGAAACCACCAAAGATGAAAACCCACTGCAATATGAAAAAGAAAGAATTAAAGTTTTTAAAGTCAAACTGTAGCAGGGAGAGGGCAAGGCTTTGTGTGCATGTATGTATCTGTACAGGAGCAGAGAAGAGAGAGACATTCAGAGAGACAGACTGGGCTTCAGGGAAAAAAAGAGCTGGGCAAAAGGCTTTTGCTCATATGTTTATATTTGCTACAAAACTAGATCCTTTTAAAAAACAAAAACAAAAAACTATATGCATTCTGGTTGGTGAGGGTGTAGGGCAACAGGCAGTCACATACATTCTTGGTGGGCATGGTAAACTGGTAAACTCTCTATGAAGGACCCCTTGGCAGTATTCACTGACATTACACATGCATCTTTCCCATTATCTTAACAACTCCTCATCCAGGGATTTATCATGTACATCTATTTGCATATATAAAAAATGGCATATTCTTGAAGCTATTTGCAGCAGTGCTGTTTGTATCAGTCAAGTTTGAAACAGCTTTAAAGTTGATTAGTAAAGGATTATGTAATTTTTGGTATATCCATAAAATAGAGTATTACCCAGTCATTAAAAAGAATAATGCAGTTCTGTATGGACTCTATAGAATTAGTTCTAAAGATGTAGTATTCATTGACCTGGTGATCCAGTGGTTAAGACTCTGTGCTCCCAATGCAGGGTGATCTCTGGTCAGGGAACTAGATCCTGTGTGCTGAAACTAAGAACTTGCATGCTACAACTAAAACCCAGTACAGACAATTAAAAATATATATAGTGTTAATTGAGAAGAACCAATATGTAGAACAGTGTATGTTTGTGTTTGTATAAATATATTTGAATACATATGTTTGGATTCATCATGCTCATATATTCATAGAATGGGTTATTTCTAATAGATTGCATAAGAAACTGATAGCTGGCCTAAAGATAGGGCTTACCTCTGCTTGAAGGGCTTCCCAGGTGGCGCTAGTGGTAAAGAACCCACCTGCCAAGGCAAGAGGTGTAAGAGACATGGGTTCAATCCCTGGGTCAGGAAGTTCCCCTAGAGTAAGAAATAGCAACCCACTCCCCTATTCTTGCTTAGGAAATCCCATGGACAGAGAAGCCTGGTGGGCTATGTTCCATAGGGTAGCAAAGATTCAGACACAACCGAAGTAACCAAGCATGAACACACTTCTGCTTTACATGCTTTCAAATATTGTATCATGTACCCTTTCAAAAAAATTAAATAAACAGTGTTAATGTGTGTGAAACCACTGATTAAATGACAAAGTAAAAAGATGAACCTTTTACCATTTTCTGGGGGTGGGGCTGGGTAAGATATATTTTCAGAGCTCTCTCAACACCTAACTTCCCTGGTTGCCCACAGCTCAATTCAGGTGGGTCAGCCTTGGAACAAAGACACACTAGGCTAGGGGATGCTCATCTCAAGGTTGTAGGTGGAGTAATAAGATTTCTTTCTCCTGAGAATCTAATAAGAACAATAAAATAATAATGATCTCAAAAATAAATATGGAACACTTAGGTGCCAAGCACTGTGCTAGGAGCTTTGTGTAGATAATGTTGCTTCAATCCCACCACAAACCATGATGCTGTCAGTGTAATTACCTCCATCTTACAGGTCACTGTAGAGGTCCTTGGTACCATGGAGCCACTGGCCCTTGGAAATGGAAAATCTGCTGCTCCCCAGTCTCACTGCCATGGGCAGCACAGCATCTCCCAGGGCCTTGGCTTCTCCCTGTATGTTTGCGTCTCGTCTCTGACACCAGTTGGTTTATTCGCTCCCTACTGGGCTTACTCACTGATGCTGCTTTCTCAAGTCCTTTGAGCATGGTCCTTCGACACCCTTCTCCACTCCCAGTTCTCCTCTGTGCTTCAGCTGCCTCCTAACTGCCTCCTCTTCTTGGACCACCTGTTCTAGTCTCATGAGAGATGACTTGAGAAGCCATCCCCACTGAAGTGACTGGAGTCAGCCACTTCCAGACTCAAGGGTGGGCTGTCCCGGGTCAGGTTCCCATTCTGCTTCATTTCCCTATGGCTGAGGGCTTGGGGTTAAGTCTTCCCTTTCGCTCATCAAATTTTTTTCTGAGACCTGACCTCAAACCAGGCCCAGGGACACTGGGGTTGCAGCACCAACAAATCACAAAGCCCTTGCTCTCCTTGGACTCACCCTCCCTGGGCCTGCAGTCATAGGGGTGGCAGACATGCTGGTCTGGCCAGTTAGGAGAGAATAACCACGCCTCACCACTGAGCTCTTGTCTCCATCCTTACGTTACAGCTCCTGTGCTTCTCTGCCCTCTTGTCTTTTCCTCGTTTTCTATCCACCTCCCGAAACCTGGTCCAGCCAACTTCAAAGTCCAAGATGACCAAGCAGACGGCCAGCACAGCCGGGTGGAGAGTAATGGGAGGGAATTCTGGTGGACAGTAATGCTCAAGCCTGAAGCCACCAATAGTGAGGTTACTGACGGTCCTACCAAAACGGGTCAGCAAATGCCCAAGTGGCACTCTTCTCTTTTCTTCATTATTCCTCTTCTCTCGATGCCAAACTGCTTGAAAGGATTCCATGCTGACCTTTCCAGGCTTGTCTTCTACATTCTTCAAACTCCAAAAAATCCTTCAAAACCCAGCTCCAGGCATTTCCCTCCTCAGTGAATCAGTCCTTAAATTCTTAGTGACAATCATGGCTGCATTTGGGCTACTTCTGTATCTGGTACATAATTTTATTATTACTCTTATTGTGCTATATTGCAAGTGTCTATTTAAAAGTGTGTTTTCTTGACTCTAGTGTAAACTCACCGAAGACAGGTTTCATGTCTTGATTATTTATTTTGAATTTAAATAAACTGTTTTAGAAGAATCTTAGATTTATAAAAAAGATACAAAGATAATACAGAGAGTTGTTCTATACCCCTTGCCTGATTTCCGCTATCATTGACATCTGGCTTTATGACAGTATATTTACTATAACTAAGGAATCAGCAATAGGTTGTTACTAATTTTTTAAAATGTTTTTTACTTATTTATATTTATTTATTTGGCTGCGCTCGGTCTTAGTTGCAGCATGCAGGATCTTTGATCTTCCCTGAGGCATGCAGGATATTTAGTTGTAGCTTGCAAACTCTTAGTTGTGGCATGTGGGATCTAGTTTCCTGACCAGGGATGGAACCTGAGACCCCAGCACTGGGAGCACAGAGTCTTAGCCACTGGAGCACCAGGAAAGTTCCTGGGTTGTTGCTATTAACTGATTTTCATAGTTTATTCAGATTTCACTAGTTTCTCCCCTAATGACCTTTCCTATTCTAGATGCCATCCAAGCACCACGTTACATTCAGTCATCTCCTTAGCCTCTTCTGGTCTACGACAGTTTTGAACTTTTCTTGTTTTTGATGACCTTGACAATTAAAAAAAATTATTTATTTGGTTGTGCTGGGTCTTCATTGCCTCGTGGCCTTTTTGCTAGTTGCGGTGAGCGGGAGCTAGTCTCTAGTTGAGGTACACGAGCTTCTCACTGTGGTTGCTTCTTTTCTCGCAGAGCACAGGCTCTAGAGCATTTGGGTTTCAGTACTTCTGCAGCACATCGGCTCTATAGCTGTGGCTCCCCGGCTCTAGAGCGCACGTCCAGCACTTGTGGCACAAAGGCTTAGTTACCCTGAGGCTGTGGGATCTTCCTGGGCCAGGGACCTAACCTGTCTCCTGCACTGACAGGTGCATTCTTCACCACCGAGCCACCAGGGAAGCCCTGACTTTGACCATTTGGAGGCATACTGGTCATGTGTGTTATAGAATGTTGTTCAATTTGGGGTTCTCTAATGTTTTCCTCATGGTTAGACTGGGGTTTCTTTATTTCTAAGCAAAATAACTAGAATATATCACCTACCACAGATCAGGCTTTTGATTTAATGGTGAATGAACTGACTAGAATTCAGTTGTTTCTTTAGCACGGTGCATATAAATGGAATCTTGATCAATGCTCTTGGAGAGATGAAGTATGGAACCCAAGTCTTGTAAAGATCTTCCACACTTCAGTTACAAAAGATGGCATGTATTAAATAAGGAGAGCCACAGAGAATTACCTGTGGCAGCTCAGAAGATGGACTAATTAGCCTGAGTGGGTGAAGCCAGCGACGTCTCTGAAAGAAGGGACTGGAAAAGCAGGGAGGATTTAGAGAGGCCCTTTTCAGTTCTCAAACACACCCTAGCTCCCTCCTGCCTTATGGTCTGCTTACCTGCTGAGCCCAAGGTCTGGAAGACTTTGCCAACCCCTCCCCTCTCATGGCTGGCTTCTCACTGCAGACCACATTATCAAAGAGACGCTCCAACTCTGTGTACTGCAACTACGGAAGCCTGAGCACCTAGAGCCCATGCTCCTCAGCAAGAGAAGCCACCACAATGAAGAGTAGCCTCTGCTCACCGCAACCAGAGAAAGCCTGCACAAAACAATGCAGACCCTGCTGCTGCTAAGTCGTTTCAGTCGTGTCCGACTCTGTGTGACCCCATAGACAGCAGTCCAACAGGCTCCGCCGTCCTTGGGATTCTCCAGGCAAGAACACTGGAGTGGGTTGCCATTTCCAGGGCAGCCAAAAATAAATAAATAAATAAAGATGTAAAAATAGGCTTCACCAATCTCTCTTAGCACCCTTGTTTTCTTCACAGCTTTTGCCAACATGTATACTGATTATTTCTTTACTGTCTGTCTCTCTCACTGGAATCTAAGCTCCTTGAGGACAAGGACTGCATTTTTTAATTCTCTCTGGCAGAGCACATGACCCACAGAGAGAGGCACTCAAGTTATCTTGCTGAATCAAAAAAAGGTTGATGTTAGATGAGTCAGTCAAGACATGAGACAGTGAGAAAATCCATGAGCCCTGAGAGGCACTGGGATGGAGCAATGACCTGGGTAGGCAGTGAGATGCTGCCAGCTCATGAGACTGATCACAATGGTGTCAAGTGACCCTGAAGGGGTGGCATAATTTGGGCAAATGCCAGCAGTGTAATAGGTGTGGGCTGCAAAGAGGCAGAGGCCATCCAGTGATTTTCCATCTTGGGAAGGCCAATGAGAGTTCACAGTAAAACAATGGAGGGTCAGGAAAAAGTGGGGTCAAGGGAGGGCTGGGGGCTATAGGAATGTTTGTCCAAGTTGAGAGTGCACCCCACCAATGAGAATAACACAGAAGCTCCTGGAAGGCAAACGGGGTGCCTGGTTTAACTGCTCTGGTGTTGGCATAAATCCAAGGAGCCCAAAGAGAAAAATAGGGGACTCACATCAATGCTCCCAGGTGAGAAATATAAAATGGAAGATGAAGACTTGTGATTTTTGCTCTAGGATTTAGTATTAGTGAAGGACAGTCATCTGTGGAAGCATGAGGAAATCAATGAGCATCTGGACTCAGGAGGGAAAAGATTTCATTGAAATCTTGGATAATTTCCACCATGTTTTCTACATGGTTACAAAGGACAGAATTGGAGTATATGCTGATTACCTTGAAAAGTATACACATTCCCATATGAGTTCAATTTTCAAATGCTGACCAAAGGGCAATGTTTCATAGATTCTGACTGGAACAAGCCCAGTGAGAAAGGGCCTAGAAAGCATATGGCAAAGAGACTCTGAGTCCAGAGTATGATTTGGAAACTAACGCAGTATATGTCATCTGTGTATAACTATATAAATCATTACAATCGTTGAACTCTGCCTATTTCTCATCCAACCCAAGTAACAGAGCCCTGAAAAAGAAAGATAATGATGACCTGTGTGTTTGGAAGTCCAGAGGGACTGTTGGTGACAGAGCTCATGGGTTCCCTGGGAGGACCAAGAACACAACCAATCTTCCTCTGACAAGGTAGAAGTGGGCAGAGGAAGGCATGAAGAATGGCTGCATTTCTACATCTGAAGGTCAGAACATGAGATCAAGCAATGTGTCTTTGCCATTTTAAATTGACAGACTTCAAACCCCCAGAAGGTAAGCAGGTGAGTCCTGTTCCCTGACTTGTAGGAATTTCTCCTCTCCTCTGTACCACCTTAGATCAGGGGTAGAAAGGAACGCAAGTATTAACTGCTGCAATCCCTTCGGAAAGAAACTAATGTCCAGAGGACAACATGACCTGCCCAGACTCACCTGGTAGATGGCTTTGGGGCCAGGATGGGACCATCTAATTCACCTTTCCTATCCCAATCCTCAGCAATCCACCTGGAGACTAACCACAAAATTGCCTCTGATTCTACATTTTGGGTTTCACTCTCCATTCATTTGGATATATTCAAATATATCAAGCACTGTTCACTATATAGTTTTTTTTTGTCCCCATACATTACTTCTACAACAGCCTTGAGGTGGCCAGGGGAAAAAAAAAACAAAACAAAGCACTCTTAACATTCACATTCATTTACATGAAATGCACACCAGGTATCTGGCCTGCACTCTTGCTTTCCCCGCAGTCTCCAGCTTGTATCAGTTCATTTCCCTAACAGGAAATAGGCGTCAACTTTGCAGATGGAAAGTAAATTTCCCTGCAGATATTACCAGGCAGGTTACTAGCACGACTGGACAGTTTTATTTTTACTTTTGTTTCAAGGTAAGGTGGGGAACTCCACATTTGCCAGGTAGTCTGGTGAAAAAGGTAGAGTTTAATTCTTTTAATTTTATTTTTTAACTGAAGTATAGTTGATTTACACTGTTGTGTTAATTGCAGGCATACAGCACAGTAATACATATATATATGTGATTCAGATATATATATAAATATGTAAGTATATATATTTCTTTTTCAGATATATATATTTGTTTTTCAGATTCTTTTCCCTTACAGGTTGTTACAAAATACTGAGTATAATTCTGTATGCTATACAGTAGGTCCTTGTTGGTTATGTATTTTATATACTGTAATATGCATATGTTAACCCCAAATTCCTAACTTATCCCTCTCTCCCCTTTTCCCTTTGCTAATTATAAGGGTGTTTTCTATGTCTATGGGTCTATTTTTGTTTTGTATATTAGTTTACTGGTATCCTTTTTTTTTTTTAAGATTCCACGTATAAGTGATATCTTACGTTATTTGTCTTTCTCTGTCTGACTTACTACACTTAGTATGATAATCTCTAGGTTATCCATGTTGCTGCAAATGACATTATTTCCAAAGGCAGTGTTTCTAACTTTGTATTAGCTTTAACATCAGAGGGCAAAACAAGAAACAAAGAACAAGTATGTCGGCTGTGTGCTGAATAGAAGAGCACCTCGCAGGATCCTGGCTTTCTGCTTCTTTTCCCACATACACACTTTCAAATCCTGAAACATACTTACATTAAAGTTGAAGGGAATGCTCTGCAGCACCTGAACTGTCAGCTTGGAAGTGGGTAGCTGAGGTGACTTGGCAGGACCTGCCTATAAACACCGGTTATCAGCTCATTCACAAGGTAAGCCAATTGGCGGCAAGTTAATGTGTTTTACTCTTCTCTGCATTAAACTGAAGGTTGTTGTGTTTTATAAAAAACCCAATCATCTAAATATTTCACATTTAGATGAGAAAATGAGACAACATAAAGACAACCATAAGATTATGTCATTAGTCGCCACTTAAGTGTATTTTATTAATAGTCATTTATAGGTATGGGTTACTTAAAGTCAGATTTCACTTCCTATGTATTTTCTAAAGGGTCAGATAGTATTGGGTGTGGGGTTGCCAGACAAAATACAGAATGTTCAGTTAGACTTGAATCAAAATAAATTTGAATAAATTTTTAATGTAAGTATGTTCCAAACACTGCATAGGACAGACTTTTATTCATCAACACTGGGTCCATTACTCAGCCAGTTTATTGATTATTCAGATAATTTTTGCCTCTGCTGCCTCCTTTTTTGACCTTTCAGTGACTTAATTTTAGGAGCCCCATTAGAGGGTGGAGAGAAATACACAAATCAAGCATGTTGGGTGTCCTACTTACCATCAGCTGAGGCTCATGTTTTAGTAGGGGAGGAATTTGATACTTTGGATTGAAAATGGTGATTATCTGCATTCTCCCCATTACCATATAGACAGAATTAGCCACAGACTGATGTTTTCCAGAGTTTGGATTTTGCAGAGCAGTAAAATGTAAAAAGAAAAGGAAATTGTGAAACTGTGAGAAGATCAATATATGGTTGCCAAGTTTAACTTCGATCAAATAAGAATGTTAAAAATACCACAACTGCCATCTTCAATGATCATTAATTCATAAAAGAAAATAACATTTGAATATTTCCAAAGTAGGAAAGATGTACTCTTAGAAGAATAAAAGTTCTTAAATACTTTGGCAGGCTTCCAATGAACCCATCCTTAGTTTTGGGGAAACTTTGTTGCAGTGTGGTACCAGGTATGCCACAGGAGCATAAAACCTGCAGCAATACTGCACATCATACAGGTTTGTGCTAATGGGGGTGGATCATAGAACGACTTTTAGTAAAGAAAGAGAAGGTGAACACAGTTTGGATTTTGATGACCTTAAATTAATAGCTAATTTAAGATTTAATTTCTGAGAAGCATCTTATTTGTATGGGAGTCTGTTGTAATTTTTCTCAAACCAAGAAGCATTTTCTCAAAAGGTATAGAAAATCCTTTTCTAAATTTCCTTTGGAGCATAGGACATTGTATGTACTCTTCCTCTCTCTTTCTCTCTAAAATGAATGCTTCAGGAAATGGATAATATGACATTGAACTTCAACAGCTTCCCTTCCTAAGAGAGTTCAGAGGTCTTTGAAACCACAGGTAATGAAGCCTCCTGGCTCCCGTGATCTAGCAGAATGGTGACCCTGGCTGAGAAGAGTTGGCCCAAAGGCAGGTGTAGCTGGTAGCAGTGCTGGGAGACCGAGTCCCCAAGTTCAGAGTTTCCATCACCCTTCCCATTTTTCATAAAGGAAAAGGATGGTGTGAACATGGAGAATTGCCTGAAATTTCTGAGTAATTAATAGAAACCACGATTAAAACAAATCGCCCAATCTAAGTCTTGTGGGTAATTTTTTTCTGTCCTTCTTCTGCCTGAGAAACACATACGAAGACTTCTTGCCACAGGAACTCTTCTTTAAATAGGACTCAAATTCAGTTTCATAAGCCGCAGAGAGATGCAAAGTATTATTCACCAATGATCTCCAGATATTCTTTCCTTCTCCCCATGCTTGAAAGTTGGAAACTTTTTAGGGTCTCTAGGAGTCAAAGTAGTAGACACTGAACTCACAACACACACACTGAAATATACATTAGCATATGTTTCTTTTTTTTATTTTTTTTAATTTATTTATTTATTTTTAATTTTTACTTTAAAAAATATGGAACGCTTCACGAATTTGCGTGTCATCCTTGCGCAGGGGCTATGCTAATCTTCTCTGTATCGTTCCAATTTTAGTATATGTGCTGCCGAAGCGAGCACTACATTAGCATATGTTTAAAAACATGAAGACTACCTCCAAATTTTAAAATACTTTGATACACTTTTATTTTTCTAGTTATAGGGTTATTTGGTGTCTTTTGATTCTATATATCCACTTGATAAAATTGATATTATCTTTAAAATATTTCTCACTTTATAACTATCCATAGCTTTATTTTAAAACATATACTGCAAATCACGTGAAAAATATTTTTACCCCTGTTTTAACAAACGACAATCTCTGCTTTAGGGCAGTGGGATAGAGGGCCTTTTCTACATTATATTTTCCTGTGATGATGGCACTTTCATAACTAAAATAATTGTTTATTACTTTCATATTAAGTAAAAACCAAAGATAAAAAAACACATGCACTTCCATTGAAACTAACTTCAATCTAGATTTTAAGTATCACCTCATAATTGAAAGTGAAATTCGCTCAGTCGTGTCCGACTCTTTGCAACCCCATGGACTATACAGTCCACGGAATTCTCTAGGCCAGAATACTGGAGTGGATAGCTTACCCCTTCTCCAGGGGATCTTCCTGATCCAGGGATTGAACTGGGGTCTCCTGCACTGCAGGTGGATTCTTTATCAACTGAGCTATCAGGGAAGCTCACATTTAATCTTACCCTGTTAACCACCGTCTTCTTCTTGACCTACCTGAGAAACTCAGTACCCCTTCTATATTTGAGACATTTGTCTTTCTGAGAGAAATGCACCCAACTTTTTTTTTTTTTTTAGCCTCTCAATCTCAGCTCTTTTGTAATTACTCTAGCGCAGGTATTTTCCTCCCAGCCCTTTTCCACATCAGCTTGTTTTCATTCCCCTTTCTTTATTATTTGCCTTACTAATTCTGACATGATGACTTCTTTCAGGCTCAGCCAAATAGAAGTGCAAGATTTTGGCTTGGATTCCACACTGATGTTTCACAGAAAGTCAGCTCTGGTTCCAGGTACTTGATAAACATCTAACTTCTTGCTGTTTCTAAGTGATGATCATTTTGGTTAGCAAGTGAGCAGCCCGTCAGACACCGTTCCCTCCTACACAACAAGTAAGCTAATGAACCCCATGGAGTGTGGCCGGCTCTCTACTTCTTTTGAATGTTTTCTGTCACCCAGGCCAAGCTGCTGCGGCCAGGACTCTGTACACAGGGGCTGCCTCAGGGCAGGTGGAGGGGTTCACATAACCGTGGCCCTCACGTTGCAATGTAAGGAGAGCTGTTAGCTTACACCCTTCCCATGTATTTCTCTTCCTAACCACCAAGTGTGAGGAAAATGTGCTATTTTTATTTATTTTCAGGGAGTGAACATGAAATCTTAGGGTGATATGGCTGAATTATGTCTCTTTTAAAATATCATATTTTTTTAACAAATGAACTATATGTGTGTGTATTTTTTTTTTTTTTTTGGCTGTGTTGGGTCTTCACTGTATTGCTTCTCTAGTTGTGGCATGTGGGTTTAGTTGCCCTGCACCACATGGGATCTTAGCTCCCCGACCAGGGATTGAACCTGCATTCCCTACAATGGAAGGTGGTGAATCATGTCTTTTAGTCCTGACTCAAATAAATTAGATGTTTTTGGTTGTTGTTGGCAAGAGGAGAAAAAAGAGAACTTTAAATCCAAAGAAAATTAGATGAAAAAGCTAGATTTTCCTAATTCCTGGGTTCTAGATATAAAGAAAACACAGCCACAATGAATAATATAATCAAACTGGAGGAAGTTGTAATCACTGACATTTTTTTCTGGCCAGACACCCCAAATCTGTGTACTTAGATTTTAATTACGTTTGCCCCTATCCATTTAAAATATGCTTTCTGCAATCAGAATACAACAACAAGATTTACAGGGAAAAGAAGCAGCTAAAAAGCTTTCCAAAAACATCTAAGGCTTCTTGGACAGTGATACTTTCATTCAGGGATGCTGTGTGGTCTCATAGAAATGAATCAGAGACTTGGCCCTCCATTTCCTCAGAAAGAAACATGCTTCAAATTGTTAGAGTAAATGAGATGGACAAAATACAAGCTGCATTTTGCTTTTAATTTCAACTAAACAAACAAACAAACTCACTTTGGACTTATCTGGAGAAAAATCCTGAGCCTGTTCATCTCTCTTCCTCTGCCCAAGTCAACTCTGGTATGAGTGCATTTTCAGATCCGGCTCTCGCTGTGATTGTAATGCTGTTACTAGCGATAGTGATCACAGGGCTTATCACTTTAGGAGTCACCATTTTAAAACACCAAAATAAAATTTTTTAGGTTAACCGTTCCGTCTGCCTGTTTCGCAAATGAACTCCCCGATGAAGCGTGTTTATGCGTATTAGGTGGGCAGAGAAGTTCACCCAGGTCCTCCCAGAGTCCTTTCCACTGTAGGAAATCTGTGTTTTCATTCCTTTCAAGTCTCTCTTCTCAGACTGGAAAGAACAGATGGAAACAATCCCATCTTGCCACTCTTGGAAAGGGGGCGGTGTCCTGCTCGGATTCCCTGGCTTTTATTTAGATCAAGTGTGGGTGAAAGAGAAGAGGAAACTAAACCTTGAGGAAGGAGAAGAAGAGAAAGTAGCCACCTTACAGATCACCTAGCAATCTGCCCTCTGGAGTAAACTGACTCACAATAGCTAGAGTACCTTTATGGATCTGAAGCATCCAGTGGTCTCTACTCTCAAGCAGAACTCACTCTAAGATTGCTGAAGAAAGAGGCCTACCATTGATTCTTTTTAAAATTATTATGATAATTTACAGAGGAAGAAGATAATTATTTTTCCTCTACCCATCTTCATTCATGGCTGGGGTTCTGCAAATTAGAATGATAAAAGACAGGTGAATGAGAGAAAAACAAGTTTCTGAACTCTCTACATAGGATACTCAGTGATGAGAAACTCAAAGAAATGGTTACAAGCTGAGCTTCTATAGCATCTTGTGTGTGTGTGCTCAGTTGCTTCAGCTGTGTACGACTCTGTGTGACCCCGTGGGCTATAAACCCACCAGGCTCCTCTGTAGGTTCTCCAGGCAAGAATACTAGAGTAGGTTGCCATTTCCTAATCCAGGGGATCTTCCCAATCCAGGGATCAAACCCTCGTCTCTTGCGTCTCCTGCATTGGCAGGCAGGTTCTTTACCATTATTGCCACCCGAGAAGCATTCTCAATATTCTATGGCATCTTAGGAGAGAACAATAAATTTATAGAGAAGTGACAATATAAAGGAGAAGGGTTTTAGATTTCCAAGGATGGTAAACAGTAGGAAGGTAAATACATGGGGGGAACCAATGGAAAATAAAGATTGTTTTAGCAAACTTTGTTATGTAGATCCCCCCGGTACAGTTTCTGGGCTGGTTAAGAGTCTAGAGTTGTCTCTGGTGGTTAAGAATCAGCCTGTTCTTCTGGTACTAATGGCCCGGTCACAGGGCTTGCCTTGTGTCTTCTTTTTCTCAGTTGTTTTCAGTTCAAAATAAGCCTTTTGCCAGAGTGGCAAGTTTTGGGTGGCATACTATGAACCCCATTCAGGTTCAATTTCTCCTTCCTAAAATTAAGACATATACATGGTAGAAAGTTTGGAGTATATACAGAAGTTTCAAAAAGCATGCATAAACATGACTAAATCTTATTTTTAGGAATGGTTCCAGTATTTTGTTCCTATGCTCTTTTTTTTCTTCACATAGCTGAGCATTCCTTACACAGAATTTCACATACCATGTTTTTGTTCAATCAATCAAAAATATTTTTCTCATGCTATTATTCATTCTTTAAATATTATTCTAATGGTAATATAATTTTCTATCATATGAGTATATCATAATTTATTGATAATTTTCCTAATATTAGACATCTCGGGTATACTTAAATAAATATTTTGTGTGTATGCACAAATCTTAACACTTCAAATTATCTCCTTAGGACAATCTACTAGAAGCAGCAATATGGGATCAAGAATATAATTTTTTTGGTCTCTAGTACATATTACCAGGAAGGTTATATCAATTTACATTAATACCATACATTAATGTCTTCCTGAAGCTCTGACTGCATTGATTAATGCCATTTTAAAATCTTTGCTATTTTGTAATGTCCCTGTTACTTAACTTTGTATTCGCTGGTGAGGCTGAGAATTGTTTAGTATATAATTAGCTATTTGTATTTTCTCATCTGTGAATGATCAGTTCATGATCTTTGTCCATTTTCTCATTGATTTACTATAACACTTTAGAAACCACAGTCATCAACTTTCTTTGTGTCTCAATTTTTGAAAAAAAAAAAAAAATCTTCTTACCAGTTTGCTTTTGCCTTTTGATTTTGTTATGATTATTTTTGAGGTATAGAAATTTTATATTTCTCTATATTTCAATTTATTGGCCTTTTGCCCTGATATTTCTTCCATTGCTTTAATGTATATAAGAACTTTATCTATCTAGACTAGATAAATATGCAGAAATAACATTCTTCTAGTTATTGAATACATTTTTCAAAAATAGTATTTCTTAAATCTACCTAGAACTTAATTTGTTACATGGCATGAGGAAAAATTCCTTTTTTCCTAGTAAACCAACATCCTGGCACCACTTACTCTCTTTCCCACAGTTTTCATATGTATTCTCTATACACGCATTCAAGACTATTCGTAAAAATGCAAGATTACATTTCAGGGTTTTCTACTGATTTCTTTGCTTATTCTCTTACCAGTAGTTTCTCCACTCCTAATTTTTCTTCTCTCAGGTTCTTTTATCTTTTGCATTAGACTCTTTCCACTTAAAAGGTGGCCAAGATGGTGCACAAAGAAGACTGTTTCAAATTACTGGAGAAAGACAATCGCTGCCTTTATAGTTTTGGGTCTTAGGTGAAAAAGATACAGTGTTAGTTCCTGCTATGACACAGAATATCAGAAAGGACTTTCTTAGTTTCTTGACAGTCATAGTAGTAGTAATATGTAGAAGAAGAATTACGTATCTTTTTATTCATCTCAAGAGAAGAAAATTTCCACTGAGGAGATTAAGACGTTTAATGTTGAAAGATCATCTCTGCTTCTAGGGCACCAGTAAAGATTTCAACCCATGTATCTGCAGAAAATTGCCAGAAACTGTCACAAAATGAAAAATGAGAGAAAGCCCGATGGTCCTGCTAGGTTTCTATAAGGTATGTGCCAAATAATTTTTTGTTTTTAAGGCTTAACAGTGAGTATCTTAGGATGACAGAGTTATAGTTGAATTTTTTCTTCTTTAATTTCATTATATTTTCATTTCCCCTCAAATTGCATTTTTCCCCCTTCGTAATGATCTGTTAATTAACTTCTGAAAATACAGTACTAGAAGCCTTAGTCCCAACAAGTGCAATAGTACCAAAAGTGTATTTTCTATTTCTTCACCTCTTTTCTTAATAGACACAGCAACAGTAAAACTCATCTCATTAGAACAGATTTTGTGAAAATAAGAAAGGACATTTCTAAACCAAGTGCTTTTCCTCTGAATAAGATTTAACCCAAAATGAGGTTTGGGACTGGAAGAAGGAATGAAAAACTACCTCTTAAAATTTCTATATCTAAAGCTAATAGGAATTCTTTTGCAGTAGCTTTTTTTTTTTTTCTCTTGACTACCAAGGATTGATACATCTTGCATGTTAAAAAGTAGAAGACTATCAGTAAGCACTGACCTGCTACAATTTATTTTCCTTGTAATTTCCCTTTTTGTGATGCAATTGGCGCTCTTTTACTGTCTTAAAATTTTCCATTTTTCTTTAATGGTCTCTACTTTCCTCTTTTCTTAGCTCTTAATTGTTCTGCCTTTTCATTAGTAGATAATAATTCTCTCTGGTTGACCAACAGTGATGGGGGTCAGAGTCATGGACAATATATGATATCTGGTTTTGTCTCACTCGAGAAAACTTAAAACTGTGCTTCAGCCTAAAATTAGTCACTTGAAACATAAGTGCTAGTCAGCCTCTGTGGTGGCAATCATTTAGTTGTTGTAAGCACTTCAGAATACCTGGTATAAATTTTTCACACACCCGCCCCACCCACCCACCCAAAGCAAGTTTATCTTTGTTCTTAAACCATAAGCTGCCCTTGGTATTTCTTTTCCATGCCACATTGAAAAGAAATAAAAATCAAGTGCAGTACATATCTCTTCAACACATAAACAATTAGGTAATAGTCCATTTTCCCCTTAAACATTTTATGCTTGTTTTCCTATCTTAGAATCACACTTAAAAGCCATCAAAGCACCCACAGAACCAGTAGCTCTTCATTTTGGGGGCCTGGGGAGTGTTGGGCATGTAAGGTGTTTGCTATACCATGGATGTCCATGTAATTTCTTGGAACGAGGCTTCTGATGGATAACCCAGGGAGATGAAGGAAGCTTCTTTCAACTCAGATACTGTCAGGGCCAATGTGCCTTTCAGGACGCTGTCTGTGAGATTCTGAGCATTGAACGTGTAAAATAAATTGAGCTGGACAAATCCTTGTCACTACTTTTTCTGCTAAATATAGATGAGTTGTCATCGGGTTGCACAAGCAACTTCCAGCTACAGCTCCTCTGGAGGAGAAGCCGGCATGGGGCTTATGTCTCTGGTCGTTAAAATGCATAGAGAAGGTCTGACACGACCTGGGTGTTGTGGGGAGAAAGGAATCTAGGTTTTGGTTAAATGTATAAGTACACACTGTGGGGGAGGATGTAAAGCAGACGATGGTATTGGCTTAAAACCTCATTAAACAGTGAAAACTTGGACGAAAAGATGTACAGAAGGAGTGCTTCCCCTGGGGTCTGTGTTCAAGTTCCTTCTCTAGCACTGCTTTGGAAGCAATGTGGGAAAAGGGCATGAGGTTATGAAATATGGTGTCAGATGGTCCTGAGTTTAAATCTTGGCTTAATCTAAACTTCTGTTTGATTTGGAGTTACTTAACTTCTCTGAGCTTCAGAGTCCTAATACATAAAATATTAGGTAAAATAATATCTCATGGCCTTACTAGGATTAACATTAGGGTTAAAGTACAAGGCATATGTAAAACATACCTAGCAGGAAGCTGCTGTATAGCATAGGGAGCTCAGCTCAGTGCTCTGTGATGACCTGGAGGGCTGCGATGCTGGGGGGAGGGTGGGAGAGATGCTTAAGAGGGAGCAGCTATATGTGTATATATATATAGCTGATTCACTTTGTTGTGCATCAGAAACTAGCACAACATTGTAAAGCAATTATACACCAAAAACTTGTTTTAAAAAGTAGATGGTACTACTAATCGCTTAACTTCTGGTGGTGCCTGTCTCCTTATCCCAATTGAGGCAAATAATTTAAGCTGCCCTGAAAAGAAAAACAGCTTGTTTTTCTCTTATCAAATCCTATTGTTTCTACCTTCAAAGCATATCTAGAATTTGTCTCTTTTTTCCCAACCCCAGAGCTACCAAGCTAGTACAAGTCACTCTCTCACCAAGGCCATTGTCAACAGCTTTCTATCAACTTGCTCTCTATTTCTAAACACTGTACAGTCTATCACTGCAGAACAGGCAGAGAGAACTTTCAAAAACTGCATGTTAAATCAAGCTATTCTCCTACCTGAAGCCCTCCAATGGTTTCTTGCTGCTGCTGCTGCTGCTGCTAAGTCACCAGAGTCGTGTCCGACTCTGTGCGACCCCATAGACGGCAGCCCACCAGGCTCCCCCGACCCTGGGATTCTCCAGGCAAGAACACTGGAGTGGGTTGCCATTTCCTTCTCCAATGCATGAAAGTGAAGAGTGAAAGTGAAGTCGCTCAGTCGTGTCCGACTCTTAGCGACAACATCCAAACCTCATCACAGCCTTCGAGGCTCCATGATATCTGGCCCTTTCTACCTCTTTCCTCTTTGACTTCATCTGCCATCACTTTCTTCTTTTTTTAATATTTTCCAGCTATATTGGCCTAATTTAACTCCCCAGAACACATGATGTTTATTTGTATCTCAGGCCTTTGGATGTGCTGTTTCCATAGCTTGGAAGAAGTTCCATATTCTGTTGTGGCTGAAACCCTTCTCAACAGTTAGGTCACACATTCCCTTCTAAAATTTTTCGTCCCTAGTCAAGTCTCCATCACAGCCCTATTTCATTTTTTTTTCATAACACTTATCACTAAATGAAATTATTTTAAATTTGGCTTCTCTGATTCCCCCACGAGGGATGGAAACTTCATGAAAGAAGAGGATTATACTTTTTACCTCTGAATAAGCCCAGAACACTCAGTCAGCATGTGGTGAATGAATTTTGGATAAATATGTAAAATGGGATAATAATATCTTCCTAAAAGTTTGTGACTGGATTTGACAGTCTTTCTATGTCTTTCCGTTTCTAAAGAGTCTATGTTTCCTCGAACAGCAAGACAGAATCACAGAATAATTTTAAAGCAATGTAGTTAGGAAACTGTCAAATATCCAACATATAGTTATTCATATTAGGTTTACCCCGTTAAAGTGTTTTGTGTATGAGCTTTAATGAAAAATTTGGAAGGACTTATAATTTGCATGTCAAGTATTTGTATATGAAGGGATCCTCTTAAACTACTGTTTAAAAGCTATGTTTCTTTCAGTAGCATTAAGGTTTTCCCAACCATCCTATTTACAGCTGGCTTAGCATACAGATTTTAGAAAGGAATATGATTCTACAGCATATCAAATCTGCTAAAGGAAATGGCTCAGGTGAACACAGGCTGCATGCATGGCATAGTTGTTAAGTTCAGGGAGTTATTCATTCCACTTCTGGGGCTGGGTTGTAAGGGGGACACTGTGTAAACTGGATCAATCCTAGGGAAGGAACTGGAAACTGGTAGAGGAACAAAATAGGAAGGACTAATTGAAATGAGGCCTAATTGAACTGAAGTCTGATAGTTCTCGAATATCTGAAGGTTTCTAATGAAAAGATGCTGTTGAACTGTGGTGTTGGAGAAGACTCTTGAGAGTCCCTTGGACTGCAAGGAGATCCAACCAGTCCATTCTGAAGGAGATCAACCCTGGGATTTCTTTGGAAGGAATGATGCTAAAGCAGAAACTCCAGTACTTTGGCCACCTCATGTGAAGAGTTGACTCATTGGAAAAGACTCTGATGCTGGGAGGGATTGAGGGCAGGAGGAGAAGGGGACGACAGAGGATGAGATGGCTGGATGGCATCACTGACTCGATGGACGTGAGTCTGAGTGAACTCTGGGAGTTGGTGATGGACAGGGAGGCCTGGCGTGCTGCGAATTATGGGGTCGCAAAGAGTCGGACACGACTGAGTGACTGAACTGAACTGAACTGAATGAAAAGATGTTATGCTGTACATGCCCTAGGACAAGTCTAGAACTGACTAGTAGAAGCTACTGGGAGGCAGACTTTGGTGCCATCAGTGGAGGATTGATGGTCTGCTACTGCTAAGTCACTTCAGTCGTGTCCAACTCTGTGCAACCCCATAGACGGCAGCCCATCAGGCCCCCCTGTCCCTGGGATTCTCCAAGCAAGAACACTGGAGTGGGCTGCCATTTCCTTCTCCAATGTATGAAAGTGAAAAGTGAAAGTGAAGTCGCTTAGTCGTGTCCAACTCTTGGCGACCCCATGGACTGCAGCCCACCAGGCTCCTCCATCCATGGGATTTTCCGGGCAAGAGTACTGGAGTGGGTGCCACTGCCTTCTCCAAGGACAAGTCTAGAACTGACTAGTAGAAGCTACTGGGAGGCAGACTTTGGTGCCATCAATGGATCAGTCAGTCCTAAAGGAAATCAACCCTGGATATGCATTGGAAGGACTGATGCTGAAGATCTAATACTTTGGCCACCTGATGTGAAGAGCTGCTTCTTTGGAAAAGACCCTGTTCTGGGAAAGACTGAGGGGAAGAGGAGAAGGGGGTGACAGAGGATGAGATGGTTGGATGGCATCACTGACTCAATGGATATAAGTCTGAGCAAACTCAAGGAGATAGAGGAGAGGGAACCCTGGCATGCTGCAGTTCATGGGGTTGCAAAGAGTTGGACACTACTTAGCCACTGAACAACAATAACCACGGAAGGAATCTCTAACAGTCAGTCCGCCCAAGGGCCTGCTTAGAAATACAGTGAACAGGTGCCACCACTGGATGTTTAACTTTTAAACAGGCAGACCACTATCAGCAGGGCCCTACAAAAATTCTTCTAATTAGAGATCGGCAAGTTCTCCTGGAGCTCATTTCACAAATTCCTGGCTGGCTAGTTGGGCCTCATATGGTGTGATTTGCATCATATAGTGTTGTTTCTAGTATGTAATGTTGAGAACATGATGAGTCTGTTATGGCTAATGATTTAGGCCCAGGAGATTTTGAATTTCAAAAGTAAAGCTAGAATCTCATAGACCCACGGTTTTACTTTTTGACCTGGAAGCAAGTTACTGGCTATTTTTCTTACTCAAGAGATTTCTTATCTGGAAGGCTGAAGCAGTCAACTCCTCTTCTTGGTGAACAATAGCGTATGTTCTAAAAATAACCCTGGGTTTAGGGATAGAAGATCAGGCCGAAGAGTTTAAGGGTTGAATTAGATCGCCTTTTAATTTGCAGGTTAAGAGCTATCTGTTGGGCTTTTCCTCTCTCTTCTGGCGTAGTTGAGGGTGGGGGTGAGGGGTGGGGAGGGGGGGATGGTAACTCTAGGCAGAAGCTGACCCTCTGCTCCCATCAGGGACATCCCCCAGCCTGACCCCTCTTTTCTCCTTTCTTTCCTTCCTTGTCTTTCATTAGCAAGCCCCAAGAGCCTTTGCACACTTAGCATGAAAATGAACCCATTGTATTTTTGGAACCCACAGAGGCAGCCCAGAGGGAAGTTACTGTCTTGCTTTTAGCAGCTCAACAAAAAGGTGTGAAATCATTTGCTGACTCTTCTAGAATGGGAAAAAACAAACAAAACACTGAGAAGGAAGGTTCCGGACAGTGTGTGGCCGTGGACAGAATCTCATGACATGGGCTTCTCTGAGACTTATTAGTAACCGAAGTGGCTGTGCGAATATCTCTATGTTTCTCTCACCTTCCTGGGAAGTTACTAGAATAACATGGGAAGCCATCAGGAATTTTTTTTTTTTTTTCCTTAAATGATTCATTTTGAAAAACTATTTTCACACTGCTTTGAAAATGACTTGGGGACAGGACTAGTTTGAGAAAATTCCTTAGAGCCCTTTGCAAGTTTCCCTGTAGATGGCAGATGAGGGAGGGAGAAGAGGATGATTTTACCAAGAGTTTAAAAATATATATATTTATTTCAATTTTTGGCTGCACTGGCTCTTCAGTGCCGCATGGGCTTTCTCTAGTTGCAGTGAGCAGAGTTACTCTCTAGCTGTGGTGGGCAGTGGCTTCTCTTGTTGTGGAGTGTGGGCTCTGGGGCATGTGGGCTCAGTAGTTGAAGAACATGGGTTCAGTTTCCCTGTGGCATGTGGGATTTTCCCGGAAAACGGATCAAACCTGTATCCCCTGCATTGAAAGGCAGATTTCTAACCACAAGACCACCAGGGAAGCCCCTCATCAAGGATTTTTAAGAGCTAGGAACACCCAGTGGACAGGTATGGGAGTTTTTATCATGGGCCTGTAATGATTTAATCACATTACAGTGATAAGAGACAAAGACTACCAGCAACAAAGATTGCCTGTGAAACGAGGTTTTTGCCTCTTGCTGATAAAATTCCCTGGGAGCAGTATCCTGTTTTGGGGGGCTACGGGCCCTCTCTTTTGGAAGAGCATCATATTTTGAAATGTCTCTTTGTTAGCAAAGGCAACTTCATTTCCAGTTGCCATCTTTTATATGGGATTTTTTTTCCTTTTACAGTGTTGGACTTAAAAAAAAAAAAAAAACTACAAAATATCTAAAACTTACAAAAATGCAGCAACTTGGTGAATGCATATCCTTACTCCCAAGATGTCATAGCTGCTAGTTGATCTCCTCTTTAAAGAAAAAAATGCTACTGCTTTGCTTTCCTATTCCCACGCTTCTTTCTTCCTCTTTCTTGAGACACAAATCCTGTGCTTCAAATGGTGTGTGTCCTTCCACCCTTGGCCCTTTTTGCAGGCCTTACCAAATAACCATTTCGTTTAACAAACTTGGCCTTCTGGAAATTTAGGCAGCCAGGCTTCCATGATGGGTGGATAATACCATGCAGTGGGCAGTCACTGGGCCTGTCTTACTGTAACAGCAAAGCTTCCTTGTATCTACCATTCAGGGCAGAATGACAGTAGAGTCAAATACTAGTATAAGACAGACCTTTTCAAAGTACTATTTAATTGATTAATCAATTCATAGAACAAATGTATTGACTAACCATTTATTGCCAGGGACCACGCTCTGTGTAGAGATATGGTGAGTCATAGATGATGGAAATTATAAACACCATAATTCAAACTTTCTCTTAGGAAAGGGAATGTCTTTGTTTAGAAAAAATCCACTAAGAAGCCATGACCTACACAAGGAGAGCAATAAAGAACCAATAGACGACTTCACTGAACTGAGCAGGACTGTGGAGTAAGGAGGAGAGAGGAGGAGGAGGAGGAAAGAAGTAACTAGGGATCTTAGGGTGAGAGAGAGGCAGAGAAAAACAGAGATACAGAGTGGGAAAAAGGACAAAAGGGCAAGAGAAAAGGACACGTGACAAATGGCTAATGTGGAAAAAAAAAAAAACTAGTGTTTCAGCTACTGGAAGGCTTCAATAACAAGGTCACTAAGGGTCAATTTGAAGTTACCTGTGTTTCTGTGAAAGAAATCTATTTCTTGGTAGTCAATATCTTCTCCATACCCCAGTAAAATAGATTTTTAACCAAGTAAGGGGTGGATTTTATATACATATTCACATACCAGTACAGTTCAGTTCAGTCGCTCAGTCGTGTCTGACTCTTTGCGACCCCATGGACTGCAGCACTCCAGGCCTCCCTATCCTTCACCATCTCCTGGAGCTTGCTCAAACTCATGTCCATTGAGTCAGTGATGCCATCCGATCATCTAATCCTCTGTCGTCCCCTTCTCCTCCCACTTTCGATCTTTCCCAGCATCAGGGTCTTTTCAGATGAGTCAGTTCTTTGCATGAGGTGGCCAAAGTATTGGAGTTTCAGAATATTCAGGACTGATTTCCCTTAGGATGGACTGGTTGGATCTCCCTGCAGTCCAAGGGACTCTCAAGAGTCTTCTCCAACACCACAGTTCAAAAGCATCAATTCTTCAGTGCTCCGCTTTCTTTATAGTCCACCTCTTACATCCATACATGACTACTGGAAAAACCATAGCTTTGACTAGACGGACCTTTGTTGGCAAAGTAATGTCTCTGCTTTTACTATGCTGTCTATGTATATATATGCACATGTGATATACATACACAGATATGTCCACATATATGTACCTAAATGACATTGTATAAACTGAAGTGCATCAGAGAAAGGCAGAAATTCAGCACCAGAGGTGCCCATGAAAACATCCCTGGTGCCTCCCTCTTATGCTCTCAAACCTTAGAATTTTCAGAGATCCGACAAGGTCTTGGCTTTCCACGTGGCCTAGGGAAAGTGAATCGAGAGACATCTCAAAGGGCAGAGAGAGCTTATTTGACATCACAGTTGGGAGCTGAGCTTATTTCAGTTTTAGACTGTAGGTAATAGAGAACATGATTTGAATCTGGGGGTGGATTCTGAAGTCATGATTTATCAAACCTTTATCATAGTTGCCCAAATGCTCTTTTCCCTCGTTTCCAACTAGCACACACCTACTCATCTTTTTAGATTCTATTTAAATATCACTTATCTGTGAAGCCTTCCCTGACGCCCAGGGAGGGACATTTTCTTCCTCTAAATTTCCATCTCTCTCATACATTATCTTTCTCTAGTGCACTATATATGACATGATACCACATGGGACTGAACCTACATACAACCAAGCAGACCACATGGTACCACTTTTGAATGCCCACAGCCCAGCAAGACATATGGGTCATTTACAGAATAAAACCTGGTGATATACGTAATAAAGGGAATCTTACAAGTGGACACACAGCTTCAGAAAGAGCAGCACTCCAAGCCCCTAAAGAGTGTGGTGGTGGTACCACTCTCTTTTCCGTCTCTTTGCTATTAGATGCCATTTGTCTTGCCCCTTGTTCCTATTTTGAATAAGGACCCATTGCTCCCAGAAGTAAAAGCAATGTAATAGTCACTTGTTTGTTTATTCCCTGAGCCAAGACCCAGGGTGACGAGGCTGGATTGCACATGGGGTGTGGGCATCAGAAACTGGGAAGTCTCACCCTGCCTGGCCTGTCTAGCTTGTATGCTTGGGCAAGTCACATAGCTCCTGTGGGACTCCCTCTCCTCACCCTGTGGTAATGACCGGCTTCACGAGGTGGCTACAAAGCTTAATTAAGGATTGAGAAGGAGGCAGAAAATACAAAGTACTTCATACATGCAAAGGATTTTTCTCCCCATATTTATTTTTGGCTTCAGTAGGCTGCGGTAGGAAATGTTGATGACCTGGAAGAAGAGTCTAGCAAAAACTGTGACTACTATTCTCATCCTAAATGGCTCCCTTGGTACTGGTTGGGGCATGGACCTTATACTTATGTCTTCTATTCCAGTACATTCTGTGATCCTTACTGTTAACTTCATGTGGACAGTTTGCTACCTACTGGCCTCAGTTTTCCTGACTCCAAGGACGTTCTTTATGTTTCCTTTATGCTCAGATGTATGTTTGTTGTTTAGTTGCTAAGCCATGTCCTACTCTCTGTGAGCCCAAGGACTGTAGCCTGCCAGGCTCCTCTGTCCATGGGATTTCCCAGGCAAGAATACTGGAGTGGGGTGCCATTTCCTCCTCCAGCAGATCTTCTAGACCCAGGAATCGAACCTGCCTCTCCTGCATCGGCAGGTGGGTTCTTCACCACTGAGCCACTTGGTAAGCCCCTCAGATGTATTATGATGCCTTAAACTTTAATCTCCATCCCCACACTCTCAAACCACTATTAGAAACAAGGTTCAGCGATAGTACACCAGAGTTTGTGAATGAATCCGTAGGGGCTGGTCCCTGAGCCAGAAGACACAGGTGACCCCCAACTCTGCCTGGCTTCGTAAATGCCCAGCTCTCTTCCGAGCACTTGGAGGCCTCAGTAGAGTCACAGTTTCCATCGCTGCCAGAGCCTAAAGCCTCATTGCCAGTTTTTATTTTTTATTTATTTTTTTTTTTTGCTGAACGATTGAGCAAAAGAACAACTGATCCCGAGGCAACAGTGAGAAGGCAGGAGAGACACAAAGACAAACCAAAACAATGGATTGAGTTACTGCCTTGAAAAACTTATTCCTATTGTATTTTGTGTGTGTGTGTTTTAATCACAGAGGCCATTGCTGTACTAGGGATATTCAAAGACCAAAACTGTGGAGAAAGAAGAAAAGATTCCAAAGTTATATACCCCAAACAAACTTCGCATGCAGTATTTGTTGTTGAGAAAAGAATCAGGCCAGAGGGATAGGATGTGTGCTCTCTTGCGACCCCATGGACTGTAGCCCTCCAGGCTCCTCAATCCATGGGATTTTTCCGGGCAAGAATACTGGAGTGGGTTGCCATTCCTCCTTCAGGGGATCAGGCCAGAAGATGGCTATTATTTACATAGCGCCTGCTCTGTACACTGGCTGTCTTCAGAATCCCTGGCCTCACTCCCTAGGAGGCAGTTGGGTCAGTCATAGGGATCAGGTGAGGAGCTAGAAGAGTGGGACAGCTATTGCAGGTGGCCGGCCAGGTGCACCAGTGCCTGTGGTGCCACCAAGGCTTATACAAGGAGAAGGGAGAACATGGGCCAAAGGGGAAGAGGTAATGTTGACTTTGATTGGCTAACTTGACCGGAGGCCGACTGAGAGAGGACAGGGAGGTTGGGAGAGAAGACTTCTGGAGGCATGACCGTGTCCCGTGTGTATGCAAGTGACTATGAAGGTGTCTTCCAAATACAGTCCTGAAGAAGGTCAGGATAAATAGGAAGTTACATACACAGTAAACCATATGCTACTTTAAATATATACACACATATTAAAGAAGGTTGCTGTTGGTAGAATATGATATATATCCTAACAACATCGATATTGGATTGTTAATACAATTTGTCAGATGTATTTAAAGATCACTTGAAGAAAATGAAAAAAAAAAAAAGAACAAAATAATGCCATTTGCAGCAACATGGATGGGCCTAGAGATTTTCATACTAAATGAAGTAAGTCAGGGAGAGAAAGACAAATGTCATATGTTATAATTTCTATGTGAAGTCTAAAAAAAAATGATACAAATTGACTTATTCACAAAACAAACAGAGTCACAGACATAGAAACAAACTTATGGTCACCACAGAGGAGAAGGAGGGTAAATTGGGAGACTGGGATTGATATATACATTCTCAGTCGTGTCCAACTCTTTGCGACCCCATGGACTGTAGCCCACCAGGCTCCTCATTCAATGGGATTTTCTAGGCAAGAATACTGGAGTGGGTTGCCATTTCCTTCTCCAATATACACTCTAGTATATATAAAATAAATAATTAATAAGAACCTACTGTATAGAAGAGGGAACTCTACTCAATACTCTATAATGGCCTATATGGGAAAATAATTTTAAAAAGAGTGGGGAGATATATATATGTGTATATATATATATAAGTATTCACTTTCAGAACATTGTATCTCAACTATACTTCAATAAAAATTCAAATAAAAAGAAATTGCAAAAATACTTTTTGGAATTTTAACCTTGGGTACCCATAGATCATCTTCTTAGGAAAATGTGGCTATTGAAAATATTAAATTTTTTTCAAGCCAAAGCATTGTAACTGATCTCCCATATGCCTAGGGTAAAAATTTCTGCTGAAGCACTATTATAGAAAAATACCACATGCTATAGATAAACTTAGAAACCAGCTAATCACGACACATGAGAGGAAATGTAGCGTGTTCTGAAAATGGCAAATATGTTGAAACATGTCTGCCGCAAAATATGGTTTTAACAATCCTCTGAAAAACAGTTCTTTTGCACGGGGCACTTATACTTCACGGAGGGTTCTCAGTTTCAACTAAGGTTTATTTTACATACTTGGATGATGGAAACAAAAGACACTCTGGAAACGTACTTTTAGTTCTAAGAACCTCCTTTCTTTTTTTGGGAGGAGAGGAACTCTCAGTGATTCTACGTATATATCTTACATTCAAGAAAAGGAGGATGGAAAGCAGTGTCAGGCAATTCCCACACTTAAATGGCTACTTTAGCGTCTAGCTATTAAAGGAGTTCAAATGAATTGTTAGTTATAAAACAGAGGTTTCAATCTACATCCCACTCCGAGGTCAACTCTCGTCACAGGTGCTCTTGACTGTGAGGCAGTCGTAATCTCAGAAGTAGATACGGCTGCCAAGTTCAAGTTGCCATGACTCTGAACATAGTATAACATTCCGCTCCAAGCTCCATAACTCTTGCGGCTGTTCAGATGAGGGCCCCTCTTAGTGCCACTTTGGCTCACACCCACTGGCTGCAGTAATGCAGCAGGTGAAGGACTTAAGTGTCACTCAGTTGGTTTCCAGTTGCTTCCAGGAAAAAAAAAAAAGGCATGTAAGATTCTTGCATCTGACACCTGGCGAATTTCCCCTGTGTTCACAGGCCACAGGCAGGAGATCTGACCACTGCTGTCACGGCCTTAGGTGACACACTTTGAGGGGCCCTGTGATACCCAGAAACCTGGGGACATTAGCATTTTGAAGACAAGGTATAGAAAAAGACTCTACATGTATCTGAAAGCCCTGCCAAGCACCTTAGCCCTGACATGCGACTTATGAGCTCTTTCAGCTTCAGAACATTCTGCCTTAGGAGTTGTCAGCTTGACAACATATTTTGGTTTTTATGATGTTGATACACAACTACTAGAAAGGAAGGCAAAAGGAAGGCAAAAAGAAGGGCTGCCTCCATCGCTTTCTGCAAATGAGCCCCTGCTTTAGCCCTGGGTGTTTTCTTGAGCTGTTTGTCTAATCTGGCCTGAGCATCTGTGGCCTTGAGGTTCCACAAATACTAAAGTAATAAACAATAGTACTAATTACCAGTAGGTTCCTCAAAAAGCAAGAGAATCACAAACTCACCTCAACCTGGCCTTTATTTCTCTGGCACATGAAAGGTCAGAATGCTATTTTGCCATTTTTGCATAGTCATTGATGTTGTTTTCCCCTTGTGGGATCCAATCTTCAATGTGAAAATAAATCTAGAAACGTTCTGTTCACACGCTTTTAGGTGTGTGCCCTGAATGACACACTCCAGGAGGTAAGCACGAGTCAGGGTAAACTGGCCACATCCTTTATCTGTTGGGACCTGAGAGTTAGCAGAACTTTATCTTTATGATGAAGTAGCCTTTAGAAGTGGGTATCGCCGAGTTCAGAACACGAGCATCATTACTGAGAAAAGGCACTTTCTTTTTAAACAGAGAAACCAACAGCCATGCACTACGAGGTACAAAAAAAAAAAAAAAAAAAAAAGCTGAGCTCTAAGCACACCGCAAAACAAACAAATATTCAGCTCAGTTTCAGGAAGTTTAGAGAGGATCAAACAAGCCTTTCTCTACTGAAGCTGTTCAAGAACACTGGTGCTTACTTCAGTCTCAGTTCCGATGTATGCTGCTGGCTTTTCTACACTGACCTCAGGAGGGCATTCCACTTCAGGTTACTCACAACATATCTTCAGAAAAGAAGGTCTGAGCATCCCAACCCCAGCGTGGGGGAGGGGAGGCATGCGGATTTGAATTTGTTTCCAAACCACCACTCTGTCCTTGAGGTAAAGATATCTCAAAAACCAGAGAGAGAAATTATTACACACAGAGACACAGACACAGACACACAGACACACACACACAGAGCAAGAGCGAGAAGGCTTTCTCATGGTGTGAACATGCCTGTGAGGAGACCGTCTCTTTTTGTGGGATGAAACCAGGAGATGACAGAGGCTATTTGTGGAACCCTCGTGGAGGTTTCCGCTCAGAAAGAGCTCGCAATTTTCTGCTGGTCCCTGGGGAGGCAGATTTGGTAGACAGTTGAATTTTCAAGCAAATCATCTTCCAGAATAAAAGGGGAATGAGGCCAACTCCTTGCATACAATATTTTTGTTTTATAAACCTATTACCTTTTAGTTCTTGGCATCATTCATGCTTTGGATAGTGTTTTTAATCCCCATTTGATGGATTAGGAAATTGAGGCTTGGAGATTCCCCAAATCACACAATAAGTACATGGAAAAGCTAAGATTCACACCTGGGTCTTTCTGCCTCTAATGCCTGAGGTCTTCCCAACATGCTACATCAGCTCCTAACTGCATCCTTCCTAACAAAGCATATTATCCTTGGGAAGAGAGAGAAACTTTTGGAGAATAACTAGAAAAGAGTTTTGACTGGGGAGTAGGCAACTCACTCTAGTATTCTTGCCTGGAGAATCCCAGGGACGAGGAAGCCTGGTGAGCTGCCATCTGTGGGGTCGCACAGAGGTGTACACGACTGAAAAGACTTAGCAGCAGCAGCAGGCACAAGACAGAAGGAAACGTTGACACTTTGGTCATTGTTACTATGTCCCCACCTTTTCATGGAAATATACAGAGATTTCTTCTTAAAATCTGTATGTTGGAACTTGGTAAAATTTAAGTCCCATCCCAATGATGCAACTTCACATCAGAGATGCAAGAGATTAAAAAGCTGCTATCTTCAGAAGAGTCAAGTCTGAAGGGTGAGCAAACCTAAAATCACATAAACACCCATGTTGCTCTGGAGAAGGTCTCAGTAAGGTTTATCCACATGGCAGCAAGAATGAGTCTTTCACAGACATACAGATGGCCAACATACATGTGAAAAGATGCTCATTGTCACTAATTATAAGAGAAATGCAAAACAAAACTACAATAAGGTTCCACCTCACACTAGTCAAGAATGTCCATCATCAAGAAAAAACAAAATCTACAAATAACAAATGCTGGAGAAGGTGTGAAGAAAAGGAAACCCTCCTACGTTGTTGATAGGAATGTAAACTGGTGCAGCTACTATGGAGAACAGTATGAAGGTTCTTCAAAAAAACTAAAAACAGAGTTGCCATATGACCCAGCAATCCTATTCCTAAGCATATAACCAAACAAAACCACAATTTGAAAAGATCCATGCACCCCGATGTTCATAGCAGCACTATTCACAATAGCCTAGACATAGAAACAGCCCAAATATTCATCAGCAGATGAACGGATAAAGATGTGGTACATATATACAATGGAATACTATTCAACCATACAAAAGAACAAAATAATGCCACTTGCAGCCACATGGATGGACCTAGAGATTATCATACTAAGTGGAGTAAATCAGACAGAGAAAGACTAATACAATGCAATATTACTTATATGTGGAATCTAAAACATGACACGGTTGAGCTTATTTACAAAACAGAAACAGAATCACAGACATGGAGAAGAGACCGGTGGTTGCCAAGAGGGAGGTGGGGTGAGGGAGGGATGTATTGGAAGTCTGGGACTAGCAGGTGCAAACTAGTACATGAATGGATAAAGAAAAAGATTCTACTGTATAGCAGGGGGAACTATATTCAGTATCCTGTGATAAACCATAAGGGAAAAGATATGAAAAAAATGTATATATATACAAATGAATCACTGTACTAACTATATAGCAGAAATTAACACACCATTGTAAATCATCTACACTTCAATAAATAAAAGTAAAAAAAAAAAAAAGAATCTTCCACAAGCATAGGGTTTCTGTTTACATGCCTCACTATGTAATTAGCCACTTGGCTTACTCTGGAATTTAGAAAAAACCTCCTACCTGGGCTGAACAACTCCCCCCCCTTTCCATTATTGAAGAATATATTTTGGTAATACAACCTCTGAAACTCTTTTACAGCAGGACATTGATGTGTGCCCCCTACCTGGACTCCCTTCTCCCGTGATATCAATACCCTCAAGTACACGAGAAGGCTCCCACTCCAGGAGGCACCCTCCTCCCACCCTAACCTTTTTTAAAGCTACAACATGTCCATAAAGTTGACTATCCCTTCCAGAATTTCCAACAGCCATTTCAGTCACCTAAATCCGAGAGAGATACATTTACAATCCACTTTAGGTTTCTGTGGGGAACCATAAATATCAAGCTTGAGCCCTGAGGGCTAGAATTTCATGGGCCATTACGTGTGTCACCAGGTGGAGAGCTGTCAGTAGCTGGATGTGAGCTGTGCAGAGATAACCACAGTTGACCAGGCTTAAGAAAGTGTAGCCCTGATCAGAGTTCCTGATCACCTTGCCACTCACTGGTTCATTCCTCCCTCCTTGGAACCCAGGTTTCCTTCGGTCCTTAGGATTTGTCCTTTCTGTGACACAGCAGGGTGCCTTTCTCTTACCTAGACTGAAAGGCTAGGTGACATATGGAAAAAAATAGGAGACTGGCAGTGAGACAGAGCTGGATTTAAATCCCTGTTCTGTCATTTGTAGCCAGGAAATAATGCACAAATTACTTAAGCCATCTTAGGCCCAGTTTGTCCAATCGTAAAATTATTAAAGGCAATTGATGGTATAAGAAACGCATGCTGCTGCTGTTTAGTTGCTTGGTCATACCCTACACTCTGCAGCCCCATGGGCTGTTGCCAGCCAGGCTCCTCTGCCCATGGGATTTCCCAGGCAAGAATAATGGGGTGGGTTGTCACTTTCTTCTACAGGAGATCTTCCTGACCCTGGGATTGAACCGGAATCTCCTGCATTGGAAGGTGGATTCTTTACTGCTGAGCCACCAGAGAAACCAAGAAAGGTATAGGGAGAGGTTGTAGGGAGATAGATTTCCTGGTTAGTAAACAAAAGAACCTGCTAAAAACCAGATTGGCTCAAAAATAGAATGGGCTGCTGTGAAAAGATATGAAGAAGTAAACATCATCACTTGCAGGCTTTGTGCTTAACCTGGATGCTGGGTGGAACATTCTGGGTAGACGTGGGAGCTGAGAGTGGCTACTGAGACTTTCCCTGCTAATCCTGAAATTCAACAGTTCTACAATTTGTATATGCATCTTTCCAGAAAAGCCAAGATAAATCCTCTCAAAATCCCCAGTGGAGAATCAAAATAAAATGACTTTTTTTTTTTTCTGCCTTTCATTTTCCTTCTAGAAAACTAATCCCTCCCACATTTTTTCCCCTCCACTCAGTTGGTAGAGAAGCACATTTCCATCGAGTGCACAGAACATATTTAACCATTTTGAAACACTTAACATTTAACACGAACCACATGGCCATACATTTTAATTACTTCCCACTGTACAAATAGTTCCATTTTTAGAAGAGTCAAAATTCTGCCCGCTGCCTCTTGCTCTCTTTCTCTCTACTGTGTTTCTCTCTTGGACTAGGCCAGCAGTGTTCTCCTATCCTGCTCTCGCACTGTCTGGGGCCCATGGCACCTGCCAATAAAAGGATGACAGACTTGGACGCTCACGCAGGTTTCCAACAACAGAGTTCATTCTGTAATCCCCAGGGTTCAGCCAGCAAGCCCGACCTGAGTGACACTGGACTTTTCACCTGAGATGTTACACTGTGGGCTTTCATTTCTACAGGTGATGAACCACTTTGAAAGTTAATTTTTTAGCTTGCTAGGAGAAATGACCTATGAGCCCACAGACAGATCCCACCGGATTGGGCAAAGACAAAACCCTTGTTCCAGTTCTTGAGTTTGCTTAGAAAACTGCCTGTCAGGTATAAGTCATAGACACAGGGTCATCCTCTGGGAGAGTGTGGACCTGTGCTTGGGTGTGTGTATGAACATATCCAGGATAGGAAGTGAATCATAAGCGGATCTTACAAATGGTGGCTACAGGGAATGTCAAGGGCAGCCTTAAACTGGAGGAGGGCCACAAAAGATAAAGGATACCATGCAACAGGGAAAGAGAGGAGGACTAAGCCAGCCTCCCTCTCATCACAAAATAATGGTTACACGATGATCACACATTGATCAGCCAGGCACTGAGAAAGCAGGTGCTTGTACCCACACGATGTTATTTATTTGACCAGGTGCTATCATCGCCATTTGACAGATGAAGCTCAGAAAGGCTACACAGCCTGCCCACAGCCATACTCCCCAAGATGGTGGTAGAGGTGGAAGGTGACCCCACAACAATGCCTCTGAGGTTTCATGGCACTGTCCAGCTTTTCGGTGCACAGTCTGACTGTATCTGCCTCTCGGGCTCTGGCTGAGCACCTTGTTTTGTGTTTGCCGCTGATATGTTATTACTATTCCTTGCTATTTATGGCCAGATTCCTCCCCCTCCAAGTCAGTTCTCTTATTTCCTGATGTCATAATTCATGCTTCAGATACCCAAAGATATACTTTTTCACATTCAACCTTTGAAAACTACAAAGTACTTTACTTTAGGGACAGTTAAAATCCCAACGGGAGCATCGATTCTGCCTGGAGACCTCTACCTGTGCGGCCAACACTGAAGATGCAGGCGTAGCTTTTCTTCCTCTGCCATGGATGCTGCCTCTGTGGATAGCTGGGGTTTAGAATGTCTATCATCTTAACCAAGGATGCCACGGAATAAAGACTCATTGACCAAAGTTTCTCCCTGGCTAAAGACGGAGCAATCTTCTTTCCTTCCTTTGCAAATCAAGAGTCCAATCTTATCATGTGGAAATATGGATAATGTGACAGTAAAGATTTATACTCTAAAATATTTGATGGTACCGTTAACGTTTGGTCTTCAAGGCAGAGTTTTGTAAGAGGAAGATTTATTTTAAAATGACACAATTTGAATTTAACAGACATATTTTCTCTACATTTTATTTTCCAAATGTATTCCACTGAAACTATATGACTGGAATAAAGCATCAAAACAAACAGGCAGACAAGTAAGCAAACAAATGAAAAAATGTACTCCATTTCCCTTTGCTAGGCAACTAGAACCTAAGATCTCTGAGGTTAGAAATGCTGTGTACGTTGTTGCACAAGACTGAAAAATGGCCCTCCCTCCCTGAGAGATGTCCACATCTTAATCCCCCAAACCTGTGACTGTGTTATTTTAGATGCAAATGGGACTTTGCACATGTGTTTAAGTTAAGGATCTTGAGACAGGGCGATCGTTCTGGATTACCTTCGTGGGCCCAATGTAATCACAAGGTTCCTTCTAAGAGGTAGGTGAGAGGGTCAGAGATACAGAAGGCACAATGATCATGGAAGCAGAGCAACAGAGAGAAAGGCACTGGGAGACGCTCTTTTGCTGGTCTTGAAGATGGCCTGGAATATAGGTAGCTCTAAAGCTGGAAGGGTCAGGAAGTAGACTTCCCCTGGAGCCTCAAGAAGGAGCTAACCCTGCCGACAGCCTGATTTTGACCACTGAAATTGATTTCAGACCTTTGAATTGCAGAACTTTAATGAGCGTGTGTTAAGTGCCATACTTGTGGCTTGTGGTGATATGCTATAGAAGCAATAGGAAACTAATATACTTGACTATCATTTATTGCATCTCATGTCTAGCATCAGTTCAGTTCAGTCGCTCAGTCGTGTCCGACTCTTTGCAACCCCATGAATCGCAGCGCACTAGGCCTCCCTGTCCATCACCAACTCCCAGAGTTCACTCAGACTCACGTCCATCGAGTCAGTGATGCCATCCAGCCATCTCATCCTCTGTCATCCCCTTCTCCTCCTGCCCCCAATCCCTCCCAGCATCAGAGTCTTTGCCAATGAGTCAACTCTTCGCATGAGGTGGCCAAAGTACTGGAGTTTCAGCTTTAGCATCATTCTTTCCAAAGAAATCCCAGGGCTGATCTCCTTCATAGTGCTTGGCATATAATCTGGACTCATAAATGAATATTTACTGAATGAATTGAAAATATGTGAAGGAAGTCATGAGAATGGGATGCTCAGTTCATGGCAACATTTTTTTGGTTTAAAAATTTCCCTATTTCTGGAGAGGACATATGTATACCTATGGCTGCTGATTCACGTTGATATTTGGCTGAAAACAACAAAATTCTGTCAAGTAATTATCCTTCAATTAAAAAATAAATAAAAGAAAATAAACAAACAAAAAGAGGACTTAAAAAATGCCCCTATTTCTAAGGATGAGAAGAATAGTTCTTTAAGCTCAGCTGGGTGGATGGTTACCCAGTTATCTACGACAAGACATCAGAGTTTAGGCAGTTTTGCATGGCAACCCACTCCAGTACTCTTGCCTGAAAAATCCCATGGACGGAGGAGCCTGGTAGGCTACAGTCCATGGGGTCACAACACAACTGAGTGATTTCACTTCACTTCAGGGTTAGCAAGCTCTTTCCTGGGAGCAGGTCCAGGAGGCCATGGAGCATGATAAGCAGCCTGTAAAGGTCAATTGCTTTAAGAAAACCTATTGGGGACTTCCCTGGCTGTCTAGTGGTTAAGACTTGAAGCTTCCAATGCAGGGCGTGCAGGCTCAATCCTTGGTCAGGGAACTAAGATTCCACATGTGTGTAGCATGGCCAAAAGAAAGAGAGAAAGAAAACTTATTTAGTGCTTTGAAGGACTCAAAGCCCCAGGAAGACAGGGAGGAAGAAGGGGCAGTTTCTACACTGTATAATACAAATACCAGAACCTTGAAGAAAGTCTAGTACACAGTAGGCTCTCAGGAAGAAAATTATAGAATGAATGACATTTAGAGCCAGCATATAAATGTGACCCTGAACCCTTGCCCAACCCCTTTCCCAAAGCCTTCTACAGCAGACATCAATTTCCCACCATCTCTGCATGCTGTACTTGTTTGCATGTCATTGCCACCAGATTTTACCCGTATAAACTAAAGAAGAGCAAAGGAGGGCACCTTCTAACCTCAGACACACACATGCACAGAAACCCCAACATGCCATGGGTACATTGGCCACAGGGGCTGCAGACCATATTAATATACCCCAGCTTTTCTGGGACCCTCTCGCTTGTTCAGTTTTTACAAGTCTTATAATCTAAAGAAAAAGGAATTAAATCATTCCAGCTGATTGTAGAATAGTTACTCTAAGGAATTTAATACTTAATGATCATATTAGTGATTTGCAGTAACTTCTCATTCAGGATACTTTTAGATTTATCATAGAGGTAAAATCAATACTTTCCACCAAACTGGAGAATTCAGATGATTCACTTTTGAAATATAGGGACAGAAAAATCATAAATGATAAAGACTAAAAATAACTCCAGTTCTTCCAATTTAAGATCTGGCTGACTCTGAAGATAATAATTTAGGAAGGGAGACAGTCCTGCTTCTCACTTCGCAGATGAGGAAAACTGAGGCCCTGGGGGGCATTTCTCAGATCACCCTGGCCATGGGCTCAGGCCTTTTGAGTCCTGGATCCAATATGCGCATCTGTCTGCCTCATGTCATTCGATGATGGGACAATGGGTTTGAAGCACATAAAAATAAATAGAGAGCAATCTCGCTTTCAAGGTGTTTATAGTTTAGCACGGGAGATAACACATCTATATCTAAAATTATGACACAAAATAAATGGAGATAACCTCTATAAAAGTGGTATAGATTCAAAAGGACCCCTGAAAGTTTTTTCCCCCCAGTTTCTTGTATAATAGTAATTAAACTTGTGAAATATTGAAATTCTTCCTTTACTCATGATTCCTTGAAATCAAGTCTGTGGACTATAACTTAGTTAAGGATTTCACAACAGACCGTACTCGGGTATCTGATTTGAAAATGCAAACAACCGAGCCAGACCACACAACACACATTGGATGAGGTCTTCTGGGCAGGTATCTCCCATCTACCCAGGAAAGCCAAACCAAAGAAGGCACTGGGTCAAAAAGGAAGGAAGGGTAAAGGATAAATCCACTGACCACCACCCAAGGAGGCCAAAACAGTCTCTCCTCCTGAGTAGTCATGGCTGGTTTCAAAATAAAAATAACACACTCAAGCTGTGATAGAGGAAAGCTCTTGGTTTGGAACCCAACTACAAAGTATTAGCAAAGAGAGATTATTACCCACTAGAGAGTCTCTTATAGGTATAATTAGAAGGGAAAAAAAGGCCGCTGAACAGTGGGATTTATGAGACATATGGGTCACATGTCCACAGCACTAGTTGCTTGCAAAATTGGCTGTGTGGGTTGGCACATGGTACCGTGAATATTAGAAACCACAAATCTCCAGAGTTTCCTCAACAAAGGAGAAGGCCTTGTCTATGGGTTGCCAGCTTGGAGGTCAGCTCATGAAAAAAGCCCCTGGGTGAGCTCCAGGGCTACCTGTGCATTTTCTACTTCTCATTCTCTCCCCTCCCCCACTTCCTCCTCCTCATCTTCCCCTCCTTCTCCTCTCATTTTGGAAGCGGACATCTCAGTGGGTCTTACTGTAATTAATGATGCTTCTGCCAACCCCTCCAGAGGAAAGAGGCCCTCTCCATGACAACGACCAGCGAGAGATCCACAAGCAGCTCTGGATAATGGGAGACCACATTTCCATGAGGAAAACAAAGGGAAGCTGATTTTTTTTTTTTTTTTGCCCCTGAAAGACTAGAGGAGTTACTCCTCTATCAGATTAGGTTGCATTCCCAGGCCTGAGAAAGGAACAAACCTTCCTCTATCTGCAAGCCAGCTCTTGAGATGCCGAGCTAGAGGAGGGACCCTTTAGAAACTTCTTGGGAGCCTGTCATGGAAACCAAGCACTATGTTTTCATTTGTCCAAAGACAGACTCTTCTACAGGATCGTTATCCTGAGTTCTAAAAAGTGAAGTAGATTCTTTTAGTGGGCATAATTTGAGGGGGAAAAAGGAAAAGTTGCAATGAGTTTTTCAAATCCTCAGGATGAAGTATCCCAGGGACAAGACAAATAGCCATGTTCGCGCACTGAACGCTTATCCACCTCTGCCTGGACTGTTCTGCTTTCCCTTCACCTTCCTTCATGCTCTGAAATGTTACTTCACTACATTTTCATCCCGAGTGATTTCCAGGAGGCCCCAGTTTTGAGGCGGGGGAGAGTCCTATGTCATCTGTTTTCTTTGCAGCACTTGTCTCCAAAACACTTAGATTTGTGTACTTTTCTGTCTCCGCACCCTGCCTCCTCCAAAAAAAAAAAAAAGCAGTGGAGGTAGTAGTAAAGATTCGGTGTGTTTTCTTTCTCTGTCTCCAGTACTTTCTACACAGTAGGAGGTCAGTAACAGCAAGACAATTCTTGAATGAAAACACAAACCCTGTGGCTGGTCTCTCTATAGGCAATACTAACATCTATCTATATTTCTATTTTCCCATCTATTTATATAATTATGTCTTTAGGAATTAGAAGGTTGCTCTTTTTAAAACTCTTGAAAATACTGGGTAAACATTATTTTTTTGATCTTCTACTTTATCCCAGTGAGCTGCACTTATATACAATGCAAAGAAGAGGAAATTTAGCAGGGAAATTTGTGCTGAAAAGAATTTGGCCCCAAATGCTAAACAGGATCCATTTTTCCAGTTAGAGAAAAACACCCTTATTTCAATTGTGATCTTTGGAATTTCAGCTTAAATTACAAAAGGCCTTGAGAGAGGCCTTGTACCAGAGGCTGAGGATGCTGTGGAACCACTAGGCTAAGTGTATCTTCCTGTCAGCCTGGATTGTTGTTTGAATATATTGACCTGTTCCTGACGGAAAGTCTATGAAAAGCCAGAGGAGGAAGAACAGAATTAAACATTATCTCTTCGGGGACTTATCATACAACTTGAAAATGGTGTTCAATAAAAGAAAAGATAATTTGAGGCCACACTATGCAGAATGACCATCTGACACATAGTCACTGGTCTGGATTTAGAACACTGCTTTGATCCCCAGAGAATAGATTATTAATGAGTGTTTTTAAGGACAAGATTGAGGTAGCATGATAAGAGGTGAAAAGAGTACTGGTTTCCAAGGGTTCCAGTCTTGCTTCCACTTCTGTAAAAGCAACCGGAACTGACTTTGAACAAGACATTTTCTAACTCCCTGAGAAACTGTCCACATCTCAAATACAGGAGGGGAGATCACCAAATAAACACTCTGATCCATTCAATTCTTAAATCTGGGCCTTTATGACCATTGAAAAGGTTTATAAACAGAGCAACTAACATTCATATCTTTTTCTTTTTAAAACTTTTTATTTTGTTTTGGGGTATGGCTGATCGACAACGTTGTGACAGTCTCAGGTGAGCAGCACAGGGACTCAGCCACACATGTACCTGTGCCCATTCTCCCCCAGACTCCCCTCCCATCCAGGCTGCCACGTAACATTGAGCAGAGTTCCCTGTGCTATAAAACAGGACCTTGTTGGTTATCCATTTTAAATAGAGCAGTATAACACGCGTATCTTTTCCCTACCTAAAGTGAAGGTGAGGGAGCCTTAAGACAAAAGGCCATTTTTCTTACAGGCATGATAACAATTTTTACAGCAATGCATGGATTTTAAGAGATTATTATCAACTTTCTGAATCTGACAAGCTCATCAGTGTCACTTCTTTCTCCTTAATTTTCCAAGGTGATCAAATCTCCAATGTACAAATCATCTTCTTCTAATTCCCAGACAAGAAGGTGAAAAAAGAGTAATCTATTAAAACATTTCCAGTTTATTAAAAAATGGAATAGTATAATACATCTTCATGTACTCCTCCTCTCCTCCCTGGTAAACATTTGGTCACTCTGATTTCTTCTATCCCCAGTTTACTTTTTTTCTGGAGCAATTTAAAGTAAATCTTAGATATCTTCTCATTTTACCCATAAAATCTTTAGTATTCATCTCTGATAGAGATTAAAGAAAAACAAAACCAACCAAACAAAAAAACCCTGCCAGGCCATTATTTTACCTGACAATATTATTTAAAAAATCTTTTAACATCATCTAAACTACCATTTCATATTCAAACTTCATCAACCATCTAAAAAAATTATTTTTCTGTTTTAGCTTGAATCAGCATGTAAACAAAGGCAGAAGTGAAACTGATTGTACCCAACTCACAATCCTTTGTCTTTCAACTATTTCTTTTAGGCGCTTACATGACTTAGGCACAGCGTATCTGGTCACAGATAACGTGAAGGCTGCTTTCATTGCTACTAAATATTTCATTATTTGAAATGCCCTGTTCTATGAATCAGATACAAATGTAGTTAAAGACTCACTACTGGAAAGATATCAAGTAATTCTCACAGCTTTCTCTAATGCATAAACAATTTGGGCAACTTTAACTGCATGCTTTAAAGATATTTTGTTAAATTTTATAATATTTGCAAGAGGAATCTGTTTGACAAACCCTGCTGCTGCTGCTGCTAAGTCGCTTCAGTCGTGTCCGATTCTGTGCGACCCCATAGATGGCAGCCCACCAGGCTCTGCCGTCCCTGGGATTCTCCAGGCAAGAACAATGGAGTGGGTTGCCATTTCCTTCTCCAGTGCATGAAAGTGAAAAGTGAAAGTGAAGTTGCTCAGTCGTGTCCGACTCTTAGCGACCCCATGGACTGCAGCCTACCAGGCTCCTCCGTCCATGGGATTTTCCAGGCAAGAGTACTGGAGTGCCTTCTCTGAACCCTAGTGGGCCTTTGTTTTACCCATATAAAAGCTGAATGCCCTAAACTGTACAGCGACCCAATGGCAAATGTAGTGTTTTCATTTGTAGCTTCATCTATACTTTAAAAAAGAGACATTTGAAGGAACATAGCCACAAAGAGGCCAGCTTTTAAATAGGTAGAAGAGCCCTAAACTGCCATGGACTCTGACTTTTCTGGTAACACACAGGCACTGCTGTGACACAGAACTAGAAAGACTGGTTTATAACACAAGTCTGTGTTTTAGAACACACACTGAAGCAAACAAACACACACATCTGTTTAGAAACCCAAAGCAAGCCCTGCCGCTGGGCATTGGAATCAAGGGCGTCAGAGTGGCTGTTCAATTCAGGTGAAGTAGCAAGGCTCTATCCCTTTTTTTGGCAAGAAACTAGAAGCTTCTTGCCTGATGCTGCACATGCCCACATGAGGAGCAACCATGAATTTAATTTTCTTAAAACAGAAGCATTTTCAGACTTGTGTTTTCCTGGACAGCTGCCTGGTGGTTGTAATACATAATAAGGGCATGTAATTGACAGTAATGTGAATCACTCACAAATTCTGGCCATATATATACATATATATATATGTATATATATGGAGCTACTTTTTTCCAGGAAAAAGTTAAGGAGCAGATTCATCCTGTCCATTGAAAATAGCAATTACTTTACATTTCAGCTCATTAGCTAATTTTATATATATATATAAAAATCACTGTGATTTGCACTATCAACTTATATTGCAAAGAAGTGGCGTGGGTACACAGCTCATGCAATGGGATGATTTGGGTCAGACATAATCTGTGAAATGGCAAATTTAGATGGGTTACTTGATATAGCATATATGAGACTCTTCTCCCAAGAGTCAGTTACAAGAGACTATCCTCCCAATGATTTTGCCACTTGAAAAGCTGCCATCTGTCAGGACTTTGTAATTATTATGGTAATACCCAGGGCAGACTGATCAGGCTGTCATTGACATTCATGGGCAGCTTCAGAATTCCTTTCACAAGATCTCAGACACAGGGATTTCCAACATAATAGCTGGGGATTTTCCCAGGTAGGACCTCTTGGAACCATGGAAGCTTTCAGACAAAGTAAAGGGTGGCTCCTATCTATTAATTCCTCTTTGGATAAGGGACAGAATAATCTGAATTAGCTTCACTATTAACCTGAAAGGGGCCCTCTTTTCCAAGGCAGAGGCACAGAAACTGAACCGTGGAAAGTCATGAAGCTGAATGCCATTGAGATAAACCCTGACTCCATCTGAACTCGACAGGTGAGGGAATTTGTTGGTAGCTTCAGCATCTGTGAAACTGGAAAGCTCCTGTTCAGATCTGCAAGGTGTTTTGAGCTTCTGTGTTCTGGAGGCAACAGGGGTGTTGATTTGTGGAAACCTCAGAAAAACATAAAGACAAAGCTGGGGCTTTGGAATCCTGGGGTTTGTGTTGCAGCGGTGGGGGTGGGGTGGGGTGGTGTATCTTGAACCAAGGTGAAAAGAGTGGAAACGTTTACATTTTCCCTCGTATTTATAATACTCCATGAAGACAGTTTGGATTAATTTTTCTCAGATTGGGATCTCTCATTCTTAGGAGTAGAACTGAAGTCAAATTTTGCTACATCAGAGGTTATGTTGAGATTTTAAGGAATGAAACTAACATTCATTCTGTACTTGACCACTGATCACTAGTGAGAAACTTTTTCCTCTACAACAGCAGTTGGGGCCTGGGATTATTGGCTCATCATGGTTCTCATCACTGACACCTACCACTAATCTCCAACCTAATTCTGGAGTTTATCTGGCAAGTAGTTGCTAAAAGGCAAAATGAGGGTGGAGTCCCATAAACTACAAAAAAAGAGAGACATGATGTACATAAAATGGCCCTGCAAAATATTTCAGATCCTGCATCTCAATTATAAAACAGTAGTAGACTGTCAAAATCTGAAAAGTAACATGTAACACGTGTTAAGTAGGCATCTTCTTGTTCATATGTGAATACGTTTCATATGAGCCCAAAGAGTTGGGAAATGTGTTATCTATTTCTTTTAATTGAGAAAAATGTGTTAACTCTCTGGAATGTCCATGTGTGGAAAAATAATGCATTATATGGAATTGCACACACATGATTTATAATGCACATATCCAGGACCAGAAATTCTAATGAAGAACCTTATTCAACAGAAAAAAATATTTTTTTTTCTTTGGCATTTGCAATTCTGGTATACCATAATGCTGAGGCCAAGCATATATTTTATTAGTTTAAATCCTAGCTAAGCAATAAAATGTGTGTCATTTTAAATAAAGAAAACATGTTTTCACAAAATTTAATGTCCATTTTGGCTCCCCTGCAAATGCTATGGTGTGCCACCCAGATTCCTCCCTGTAGGATGGAGGCCCTTATTTCCCCTGGGGCCCAGAGTGTTGACTGCCAGTGGCTCACAGCTGAGTTGTTTTCCGAGCCTTGTCTTTAGCTAAAGGGAGCTGCCTTGCCCAAGATGATGCTTTCCCCTGGGCGCAGCTGGCATCCAGTGGCTGGTTGATTTAGGGCAAAATATCCAGTCCCTTTGCCTCAATCTAGGATATCTCTCAAAAACTTTATGCCTGCTTCTGATCTGTCTGTGGTGTCTGCTGAACTCCAGTTGCACCTTATACAACAATTCAGTTTCTCCTGCCCAATCCAGCTTCCTTCACTCCTTATAGCTGTTGTTCCTAAGAGTATTCCCCAATCAGCTTTCTGTATATAAATCTCAGTGTCTCTGAGTCTATTCTTTAGAGAACCCAATCTAAGATATCCATTTCTTTAAGGATCCCTCAGTGGAGTGACAAGTTGGGAACAGTGATGAATTTCAGATGAGAACGGCGTAGAACTTCACTTTATTCAGTGTGAGGTTATCCCAGCCTCATCTTCATGCCGAGGGTTGTTCCAGAAGTTTCCTAAGTCTGGCATTAAGAGGTGAGCTAACTTAATGCTGATCATACAAGAAATTTCATCATGGGGTTTTACTCTTGTATGAATACAGGCAAATGATGGACAGTATGTAGATGCTTAGGCTATATGCAGAATGTTAGAAGTTGGCTCTTCTCTCTTGGGTTAGAAGTTAACCCAACTGTTCAGAATTCTTCCCTATAAGTGAGGCTCTGGAACAGATCGGCCATTAAAGAGGAGCTTAAGCACTAGGAGAATCCATGAGAATGGGACCCATATTGGTCATTTTATTCATTAGAAATCTAACTTAAGAGAAGCACATCAATAGAATCTCAGGTAAAGCAATTTAGGGCAATAAAAACATAGTCTTTTAAGTGATACTGTCCCCCAGTGGCTCCCATAATGAAAATGAGAACATTTTCCCATCTCTCAAATCACCCCAATTATACGCAGGATTAGGTAACTTCCACAAATCAGGCCATGGAAAGTTCTTTGATTTAGAGGTATCAGTCAGAACTTTTTTTTTTTTGGCAGAGGGATGGTGGTGTGTATGCATGAAGGCATAACACCTTTTCCTTTTCCAGTCTGGAAAACCATAGGTTCAGTTGCCTTTTAGGACAGTTTCTACTTTGCACTTTGCTGTGTGAAATTGCAGCGTGAAATGGAGATAGTCCCTCTCCCTGTGTTATTAAAAACCCCCATCTACCAGTGCAAGTTCGATGCGTGAAGCAGGGTACCCAAAGTCAGTGCTCTGGGACAACTCAGAAGGATAGGGTGGGAAGGAAGGTGGGAGGGGGGGGTTCAGGATCGGGGGACACAGGTATACCTGTGGCTGATTCATGTTGATGTATGACAAAAGTCATCACAATATTTTAAAGTAATTATCCTCCAATTAAAACAACAACAACAACAAACCCTCCCATCTGAGAAAGGAAAGGGATGAAAGAGGCTACCAGAGATGATGCTTCTATGAAAAAAAAAACTTCAAGTCCCTAAAAATCTCCTACATCCATCCTGTTGTCACTCAGCTTGTTAACAGATGCATAACAAAAGAAGAATTATTGTGAAGCTGAGAAAACTTGGATTTAGATTTCATATGAAGGGATGGACTTTACATTAGAGGCAAAGAACCTTCATTCTCTGAGTATAATTATCCCAAAGTGCTTTTTGACCTTGGAAGAAAGAAAAAAATCAGTGTTAAGGTGGAACTGGTTAGGTCATCGCCTAAGGAGGCATAAAAGGCCATCAGGAAATAAATTAAAATTAAAATAGATTCTTTTATTGGGTCACATCTCATCCTTTCATTTATAAGCAAGGTTTCCACTCAAGGAATTGATACTGCAGGGGATAATCTTGCTCCTGATGTTTTGTCTCAAGTTAAAGTTACAAACAAAACTGGGGAGGAAGCTGCACGTAAGCCTTGAAAGACAGAGGGTTCCAAGGAATAGCAGACAGAAATCATGGTTGTGTGCAGCTACTTACAAAGTGGACAACAGTTTTGAAATCAATGGTCCCAGCTAAGTTAAGGAAACATACTTAAACATTCCAGACCAGACAGACATAGCAATGTCACATGTTCTGACCTTGAAAAATAAATGTCATTTCTTTCCAGAATTAACTTTATGATTCAGTAAGTAATCTAGGATTATCAGAACATTTACTTCCTAAATTGTTTAACAAATCAAGATAGCTTTTTCCTCTAGAGACCAGACAGATCCAGGGTATTTCCCTTGATAGAACATACTCTCCATTCTTGGGAAGATCAGCCAATTCTCTTTTCTAGTAGGTAGTTTTCTCCTTTGCATTTCAATAGATGCCAGTGGTAACTGAAAACATCTCTTTTCTTTTTACTCTATAGATTTGATGATCTGGTTTATAAAATCGTGTGGATAATGCAAGCAGTGTCAAAACAGTCACTCCAAAAAATAACACACTCTGCATCTTTATATACTATATGAATATTTTAAAATTTTCTGGATGAGATTCTGGCTTAAATCTTACAAACTCCTAATGGAAACCTCAAAGCAAGCAGTCATATAAATCAACTATACTTCAATTTAAAAAATTAAAAGAAAATAAAACAGAGCAATTTGATCAATTAAAAAAATAAAGCAAGCAGTCTTGAAAGTGAGACTCAGAATACATCTAGTAAATTGTCAGCCATTAAGAAGCCCTTTGAGTTCTAATATTGGTTTCCAAAATAATACAGTACAAATCTCACAGTATCATTTCAAATAATAAATATCTGTTCTCCCTTATGTTCACAAGGAAAAGATTATTTTTTCCTATAATGAAATGTGCAAGAAGAGTGGTCTAAAATTGTATGTACACACACACACACACACACACACACACACATTTAAAGTCTACAGAAAGGACTTTGCTTGCAGTCCAGTGGTTAAGACTTCACCTTCCAATGCAAGGAGTGTGGGTTCGATCCCTAGTTGGGGAGCTAAGATCCCACGTGCCTTGGCGTCAAAAAAATCCAAAACATAAAACAATATTGTAACAAATTCAATAAAGACTCTAAAAAATGGTCCACGCCAAAAAAGAAATCTTAAAAAAAAAAAAAAAAGTCTACAGAAATCAATGGAGCACGTGGTAAATACCAACAACTCTACGAAGACCAAGATACACCAGGATAATTAAAGCATATCTAGTGAGAAAAAACTACAGAACTGCAACTCCTCTACAATATATTTTCTATACTGTCACCTTAACAATGTCCCCTGGGGGCAGAGGAGCTGTTAAATTAATTTAGCAAGGCGGGATCAGAGAAGGCTTTGCACAGATGTTGCTGTTTGCACTGGCCTTTGGCGGAGCAGTAAGACTTCCACAGGCATAGAATTCACTGAAGGCCATTCCTGGATAAACAAGGTGCAGCAGAAGCAAAGGCACTGAGGTGTACCCACGCACAGAGTCATCTAGGAACTAGTCATGGATAGTGGCAAAAACTGCCAGCACAGAAGACAGGGGGAGAGCAGTGGAAAGATTCACAGCAGATTGTGAAGGGCCTTGTTTCCCATACTAAGTATTGATAGTTTCGATTCCTCAGGCAACAGAGCACCCCAAAGATTCAGGAGGTGGAATAAGATCCTGCTGACAGTGGAATCCCAAAGCAAGACATAGTTTTTCTTTTTCTTTTCTTTTGATTTGGGAGAGGAGGCAGTACAAACTGCTGAATGTAAAGGCTGTATTTTCTAATCTATCTGGTCTCAGAGAACAGAATTCAGCCAAGGCACGTTCTTTCTTCTTTTTTAAAAAAATATTTATTTATTCATTTATTTGGCTGCATGGGGTCTTAGTGGCAGCAAGCTGGATTTTTTGTTGTGGGGCAAGGACTCTAGTTGCGGCGCACAAGCTCTGTAGTCATGGCACGTGGGCTCAGTTACTCTGTGGCATGTGCAATCTCAGCTCCTTGACCAGGGATCAAACCCACCTCCCCTGCATTGCCAGGCAGCTTCTTAACTACTGGACCTCCAGGGAAGTCCCAGCCACGGCATGCTCTTAGCACATGATCCTAGCACCACAAGACTGACATCTCCACTAAGAGAGTCGCAACAGTCCTTCTGATTATTGGCGCTCTACTCTATTCACATAGCAAAGCGAGAGGGGTGCCAAGCCGCATCTTGAGTACCCTGCTCTGCAGATTTACGGCCTGACAAGCCTTAAAGTTAGAAAAATATTTCAAGTGGAATCTGTCACTGACAGCTTTATACGGTCTGTTGTTTCCTGAGCACCTGGCCACTGGGAGACCAAGTGTGAGGAACACATTTCCTATGGTGAGCCTTCCTGACAACTGCATTATCACTCTTCACATGACATACACCAGTTCATCAAAGCTCTTTCAAGCCAGAAAGCCAAGCTGATGACGTGAACCACCACCACCAAGTGAGTTTTCTCCTAATAGCCTACATTTACAAAAAGTCTTTGAATTTATATAGCACATGGGTAGCAAAGAAAGCAACACTAATTTTTTTTATTTTGATTCCCCTTCACGAGAGTTCCTTGTGGCAGGAAAGTGGTTAGTCTGCAGTTAGACACCTAGGACCAAAGAAATAAAATAATTAGACATCATGGTTTTGATGGCGTTGGGGCAGAGTTAGCACTCACATTCCTTCGCTGAGGTTTTCCAAGGGAAACCCAACAGCCTTGCTCCCACAGCAGACTTAAATATCCTCCATCCATGTTGATCAATTCGATGTCTGAGCCCGAATGACAAGCTCAACTGGCGATAATGCCTTGCACAGGATTTTAAGCGACATAATCAACTGGAGAGGGACTTGTGTCAGTTACACTTTGTCTCCTTAAAAATCAAGAGTAACAGTGGTGAGAGAGAAGTTTTTAACAAGGAGGAAAACCCTAGACAGTTGTCTCTGAGATTCTTCACCACAGCTTCAAGGACAACCAGGAAAAGAGCTGCTATTTGAGGCAACTTCATTATAAAATCATTTTTAATAAGCAATCTTAACAAAGAGAGGGAATACTCTTGTGGAGAAGGCCTCCAGGGACCCAGAGGCTGCCCAGTTAAGTTATTAGGAAGTTTCACACAAGGGACCAAACAGCTATTTCATTGGCCTCGGGGGACAGAGTTTAGTTTTCACCTGTTCTCTAGAGGCACTGGTGTTATCCTGTCTACGAACAGCAGAGACTGGTAACAATCAATTATCTCGATGCCCCAACTTGGTGAGGGAAAGTGAATTTTCAGTTTTGTCGACGCAAAAAGACACGGTGAAGAGAGACAGATAAATTACCGTGAGATGGTTCATTACATACTGAAGACTTTTCTGAACGTGCAGCCAATAGAATGCTACATCTGAACCTCAGTATTAAGTGTAACAATAGAAACTCATTCTTGTGAAATTAAGAAAGAATAACAAAGAGAAAAGGACATATCATTAGCTAGCTTTGAACTGTACTGTGCAGTCATGTGAGGGAAATAATTCTTTGTGCTTATGAAAAATAATAAGGCTATTTACTTTGTCTATGTAAGGAGTGAGCAAGATTGGGAATGTAGGGTTCAAATTTTTAGAAAGCTCTGTGTGGCTAAGTTGAAAAGGGTTGGAAAGATACAGGCTCTTGGTATATTACAGTTGCCTCAGCCAATTAGCAGCACAAATGAAAGAAAGCAAAAAGAAACATTAGCCACATAATTCAAAGTGTGTATGTATTTTTCAGGTTTCACTGTTTGCTTCATTCCTCTGATTTTAATGAAATGGCAAGCATTGGTCTTAAAATTAGACCTTCAAACTGGGAAGATGAAAAGAAAAAAAAAAGAAACACTTTTTCTTTAATAATTAGAACAGCCTTCTCTTTTTGGACTAAATCTTTCCTGCTCAATAAGCACTTTTTTTACAGAGGTGATCAGAGGAAAGACCAGAAAAGAACCTCCATCTGAGGCTAAGAATTTTGTTGGAGTTCAGAAAAGGGATTGAAGTATGGAATGGGTGATTCCTATGATGCTCACTAAATGACAGCAATAAAAACATTGTTTACAGGTCACTGTGCTTTTCACACCCATCTCGTGGGTTCCCACTGGTTATGAGATAAAGCCAAAATCTTATCTCTGTTCTTCACATCCTGTCTTTTTCTTGTTAATACTCTACTCTAGTCAGATAGGTTTATACAACCACCCACCCCAAGTCCTCCATCAATCTACCTTCCAGCTGATCTTCCAGCTACTCACTACTCTTCCAGCTGATCCAGTTCAGTTCCCCGCCTGGATTGCCCACTCAGACAGACAATCCGATTAAATCACAGCCCTGCATTCTTCTGCAACTTCTTCATTACTAAAAGTTCCTCAAGTGTCCTTTCTACTCAGATGTAGACTAAACTACTGGAGAGTGAGGATTAACAGGTAAACCTTCTGTTTTATGCTGTACCTAACATGCTGCCACACACAGAGTAGGTGTTAGGAATATTAAGCTAATAAAATCTGACTCCCAAGCACATGCATTTGGTACAGGGATTGGCTATGGTCTGCTTTCTAGCCCTCCCTCCTTAGATTCCAGTATCACAGGTATCTGGATCATCCACCATAGAGTCTCCTCCTTCTCTCCTCCAAAACGGGATGATTAAAGTAAAAGATGTATGGATTAAGTCTCTCTGAATCCAAACCTGAATCTTGCACATTCTTGCTGTTTCTGCTCTTTTCTTCAATATGCCCTCTAATTTACCCACTCCGGTGTTCTTGCCTGGAGAATCCCAGGGACAGGGGAGCCTGGTGGGCTGCCGTCTATGGGGTCGCACAGAGTCGGACACGACTGAAGTGACTTAGCAGCAGTAGCAGCCCTCTAATTTATGCTTGACGGTTAAGCATTTAAGACATGAGGGGCTAAAATCCATGCCTACAATTTCAACAAAGCAAAACAAGACAAACAGAGCTATTAATCCTACATAGGAATAATATGTACCCAGAGGTAGAGGTGAAGTGGGTAGAGAACTGTGAGGAAGCTCTAGCAGTCACAGGAAAAAGGGTAATTGAATAGCGTGGAAATGAAAAACTTAGTCATCATTTGTGCAGTTACAGACATCAATTATAATCAGAAGGACCATGTGACTTTGAATTCACTAACTTCCTGCAAGTGTATTTGATAGACCTAGTGTCCAATTTTTTGTGTAATTCATAAAGTTCATGTAGACAGTAACTTTCTTCATATTTCAGACACTTTGATAATACCTCTGCTTCTTTTTAGTCCTTTGGGTGCAGATCTCAATAAAGAGAGAAGCTGGTATGACTGCAAACCCAATCCAAAATTCAGGTACTCGCAAGCATACTTGAAAGCCAGATGTTTAATTCTCCTACGCATCCCTTTGATATACATTTCAGTTCCCTAAGGAACGTTTAGCTTTCATGGTTTTGTTTGTTTTTGGTTAGGTTTAGGGAAACCACAGTATCCTGAATTATTCTACCTCTTAGTGGCAATGATGGTTATACATGAAGTATCAAGTTGATCTGACAAAAGAATGCTAACGTGTAAGTTTCTTATAAATGCCATAAATAACTGTTAAAGGTTTTGATGCAGTGGAAAACAGGTTCCTGCTGTCAGAAATACATATTACTACTAGTGCAAGGAGCATGACTATCTTAGAAGCAAACATAACCATTTTAAAACTATCATTTTATCATGGAATCAGTTGAGGTATATGAATAATGGTGTTAAATGGAGGTTTGTTCTTTGATGAGTGAGATTAGGTTGTTAAAAAATAAGTAATAATGTATTTATATTATTAATCATCATACAGACTTGGTTCATAAACAGAATACCCAAACGTGCAATAATAATTAAACTCAGTTTTCTTTGAAAAAAAGATAAGTAATGATCATTTTAGTTTCAATTGGTTTAAATTAACTTTTTCATATAGTGGGAATAACATATTGTTTTTTTGTAATCAGTTGATTCACCAAGATTAGAAGTCTGTGTAGGTAAAACAGTTGTAAAGTAAAAGAAAATCTGAGTCGATTGTAGGAATGACTGTTACACTTGACTTTCTTCCTATATTTTTGAGTGGAACGATCACTCTAAGGAGTGAAGTTCTTTACTTCATTCTCTGGTTCTGTGGGTTGGCTTAAACCACATACCAGCTGGTTGTAGAATCCTGGGCCTCAGTTTTCACCTGTAGAGGGGGTATAGTAGCAATACCTCCCTCACAAGATTCTGGGAAAGATGGAATGAAATAACACATATGAAATGTTTAGAAAAGCATCTAACACTTAGCAAGTGCTCCGTGGTGACCACCCAGAGCCGATGCTGGAGATAACAACGTGGCACTCATGTGCGTGCACGGAGTCAGTCTGCTCTGAGTCCTGGCTCTGCCCCTTTCCAGCTAGACGCATGAGTTTGCAAGCTGTCTCACTTCTCTAAGTGACTGATCTCTCAGACTAATTTCCTCATCTCAACTTGGGGGTGCAAGTAGGACAAAGCTCATGGGGCCAATGAGAAGATTAAATGAGAAAATTCATGTAAATCACCGAACATAATGCCTGGAATATCAGAACTGCTTAGTAAGTGATAGCTCCTGTCGCTACCGTAGCACCTACTGGAACCTTCAACATTCCTATCACCACTGTTATTCCGATTATTATTGAACCTGAAGTAACACAAAATCCTGAAAAGACATACAGCTCTTCTTTTGCAATCAGCCCAATCATGTACAAGAGTTTCATTAAATATACAACAAATCCTTCAAGGAGACACCAGTACTTGGTAGGCTAAGCATTTTTATTTTCTAGTACTGGTCATAATTTTTCTTTTTTTTTTTTGGCCATGCCACGTGGCATGTGAAATCTTAGTTCTTTGACCAGGGATCAAACCCACATACCCCACATTGGAAGCACAGAGTCTTAACCACTGGACCACCAGGGAAGTCTTGTAATCATGGACTTTAAAAGAGCTATTCCTCATCTCAGTTCACCCTTTTGAACCTATGTTCTGAAATGAGAACACAAATACTTTTTGTCCAAATTCAGTTCACAAATCCTAAGTCCATAAACAGCAAATATGAACCAGTTGGATGCTCTGATGGAAACACTTAGCTAAAGATTCAGATTTTTAATGGAATTCACAGATCCCCACCAGGAATGGTGGATTTTTAGACTATGTAAATCTCCTACCTTGGAAGAACTGACTGGCAGGGCCAAATGTTATCCATTTATATCTTAATATGATGAGACAGAGGAATCCTGTATAGTTCAAAGAGCTTGGCTCTAGACAGACAGGCTGAGTCTAAACAAGGCAAACATCTCCAGACAGTTCGGGGGATTTTTACTTCCTCAGATTAACTGATCTTGAAGGAACAAAGTAGGTATTCCTCTGGGTGAGAACAGGGGGAGAGGAGGAGGAGCAAGGGTCATTTTTAGCATCCATTGTTAAATATTCACAGCTCCCTTCATTGCTACTGTATGCTTGGGTCACAGTGTCAGAATCCTGGAGGTCTCTCTAGTTCTCTTCTCCTCTTTCACTTTTCTGGCTTAATCTGCTTTCCAGTTATGCGCTGAAACTTCTGGAAACTGTACACTTAGCCTTTGTATTTTCAGATTATTTCCTGTGATTATGTGTTCACACTTTCCTGCAGTCCCAATCTTGAACTAAGTGTGTAAGCTCCTTGGGGTCAAAGAATCTGTCAGTACATAGTAAATCCTTAATAAACAATTGTCCATTGAGTAGCCCTCTAAAGAGGCCAGCACTTGTATTTTGGTCATGCTCCATCGGTAGCAAACTTAGTGTCTGGGATGGCTAGTGGTCTCAGCAAGCTAAGAAATTAAACTTCTGGCAACTTTGTGAGCACTAGTTTGTGGCTGTTGGTCAATGGGTGGATGAGAGCTGGATGAAAGCCTACTGAAAGAACTTCAGTGTGGCTTCTTCTCAGGTCTGTCCTAATGAAACATCCAGCCAGCAGTTGAAATTAGAATTGCTGTGAGTCACACCATGACTCACACTGGTTGTCACAGCAACCAATTAACTATACAACCAAAGCACCTTCCACTCACTTTGCCAAGAATGGTTCTTGAGTTTTCCTGGACTGTGAAAACACTGTGGGTGAGCCCCAAGTTTGGGGTTGCTAAGAGTCTACAACCAAAAGGAATGGCCTCAAGGAAAGGAAAAGAAAACAAGAAAATAAGGCGAGTCTAGTTCTCGGACCTCCTGAGTAAACAGCAACAACCATGACAAACTGTTGGGTTCACTTTGCGATATCAGCAAATATCCATGGAGAGGAGGTTGAGGCCTCAAAACTAATTTTCTCTAAGTCAAATTTAAAGCCAAGTCTCTAGGGGGTAAGAAGTCTGCTTGGTTAATATAAATAGTTTTTTTCTTTAAAGATACAAAAGGGTTAGTTCTCAAAGAAATATTCTGATTTGTAGTAAAATATTCTTACTTCTAAGAACTAAAACCTATTCATAAATAACACAGTGCTTTAATTTTCTATCTTAGGTGTTAGCCTGATGCAACCAAACATTCGCAAATGTACTAAATTCACTTTTGATGGTTATTTGGGTTAAAATGCAAAGTTCCAGAAGGTTCAGAAGCATATTCTATTTTTATTTACTAGGGAAAACTGACACTCAATGGGACTACACTGACAAATTTTCTTGATTGCTTACTGAGTAACTTGTAATTTTTGAATGTCTGGAAGTCCCTGAGTGTGGAAGAAAGCAAGGAGAAGAGACTTAAACAAGAAATATAAGGGATATGATTTAGGAATATAAATAGGGTGTTGAGGTTACTATATATACACTGCGGCTGCTGCTGCTGCTGATGCTAAGTCGCTTCAGTCGTGTCGACTCTGTGTGACCCCATAGATGGCAGCCCACCAGGCTCCCCTGTCCCTGGGATTCTCCAGGCAAGAACACTGGAGTGGGTTGCCATTTCCTTCTCCAATGCATGAAAGTGAGAAGTGAAAGTGAAGTCGCACAGTCATGTCCGACTCTTAGCAACCCCATGGACTGCAGCCTACCAGGCTCCTCCATCCATGGGATTTTCCAGGCAAGCGTACTAGAGTGGGGTGCCATTGCCTTCCCCAATATATATACTACTATATATAAAACAGATAACCAACAAGAACCTACTATATAGCACAGAGTAGAGAACTGTACTCAATATTTTATAATAATGTATAAGGGCTAAGAATCTGAAAAAGATCTATCTATCTACCTCCCTATCTATCTATCTGAATCACTCTGTGCTGTACACCTGAAATAACACATTATTGTGACTCAACTATACTTCAATAAACAAAAATCTCTAAAAAAAAGAATAAAGAATATAAACAAGGATGAGAACAGGAGGAAGTGATGATGGTCTACGGACACTCTGGAGGCAATCCAGGAGCCAACCAGGTATCTCTCTGGTATACGCTGTGGTGACTAAATGCTATATTCCCTAAGATGATGACAATGATGGTAAATTCCCTAGTAGCTGGAAATAGCTAAGATTATTATCTGTTGTATTTTTTACTTTTTCATCTCCATATATGTCATCTTCTAACATTTTAGTGAATGCAGAACTACCCATGCAGAATTAGATTAAGAAGTCAGGAGCAAATGAACAGTTGTCCTTGGCAAATAATAAAAACAAAGACAGCAGTGGATTCCAAGAAAAAACATATTTATCCACACAGTACTATTTTAGCAGGAAAGAGACCAGAACAAACTTGTGAATCACCAAAGCTAAAGCAATCTTGGAAGTGTCCAACCAAATACAGGGGCTATATAATCAACCACGAAAATTAAATTCTACACCACAGTAAAATTTCTCAAGGACCCCTATCCCACAAATAAAAACTCCCTTTTATGTTCACATCAAAACCCATCAGGAACATTTCCTGTTGACAAGTGAAGAACATTGCAAGCATAAGAATTCCTTGATCTGTCATGATGACTTCATAGCAGAAGCCCCCCAACTTGTCCTTTCTTCACCTGCCAAGTAAAGCTAATGACACTGATGGTGCTGTCCCAGGAACCTAGGAGAATCAGTGGTCACCAAAGACCATGCTTATGGATTTCTGTGAGGCTAACAATCAGATCTCTTTTCCTGGGAATTTATGGCTTAACTCACCCCAAACACTTTTTTTTTTTTTTAAAGAAGCAATACCTGTACTTTTCAGATAACAAGGTGGCCTAAAATGTGATCAAGTGTCGCAACTATTCAGGTTCATTTTGTAGTTCTTGCACCTCTGACTGGTGTACCTGTGAGCTGACACTTGGGTCCGATAATATATTCTGCAACTGTACATGTTAATTTGTAAGTGGAACAATCTCTCTTTGAGGGCAGTTAGGAAATTCAGGTTGAAACTGCTAATGGGAGGTGACTTCAGCTGTGGGTGATTATGTAGTCAAGCCTTGACTGAAGTTTGCCAAACCCTGGCTAAAAGTAGAAATCTCGAGACAGCCCGAAAAAGGAATTCACACACTTCCCTGAGAGTGAAACTTTTTGAAGAATAGATGTCAAGATGATTTAGGAGGAGCTGGAATTTAACATATTAAGAAAACTGATCAGCAAGTTGGGAAAGTTCAGTTTTCAAGAAAAATCAGACAGATGCTAAAGAAGTCATTTGGGTGATGGTTATTAGAGGAAGAACTGATTTGTTTTCTCCTCCTCATGACTTGCAGGGCCTGTAGAGACACTAAGATCAGAAATATGATGGCCTGTCTGCTAAGCTTAGTGACAAAAACAATCTCCATGTTTAAGTGTCATAGAAGACTTTCACTAACATGCAACTTGGACAGTTCAATTTCTCCTTGGTATGTGCAAAGCTTTGTGTCAACTGTCTATTGAGATGCTATTCTTCCCAGCTTGTCATTGGGATATTTTATTTTGGGCCCTGTCTCCACATCATGAAAGTAAACATCAACCAAAAAAACCAAGATGATTTCCAATCTAAATCGTTCTTATAAATGTAATATCGAAGCTACACAATAAAGGAAGTATTAAATCTTTCTACATTTACATTATGCTTAATCCCTAAGAATTTTCCTGCTGATTTTCATAGTTAGAAAGGCACTCAAAATCTACCCACTCTGGCTATATCTTGATTTTGTTTTCAAGCAGGTATATCTGATAGAGTTCAGTAAGCCTCCATTGAAAGACCAACCTGTTACATTGCCTGAAGTGCCACCTTTTCTCGCTAGCTACCACTCTCATGCTGTCACCCAAATCCTTCCATGCATTTCAATCCAACCACAGGTTATTATTTCTGCAACAGGCCAATGAAATTATCCTTAGGGATGACAGTTCCTTGAAGGTCCTTATGGGTAGATGGTCTGTATGTTAAGTAACATCTCTGGTCTCTGTCCTATTCATTGAATCCAGTGGAGTTGAACTAGTGGTTTTGTTCACTTATCCAGGAGCCAAGTCATAATGCAGTCAGCGGCTTTCTGTATATCGCCAGGTGGCCAGGAGTCCATACCCCAAACCGCCATCAATAGTAGGCACAATCATCCGCCCCTGTTCGGGAGAGGCCCAGGACTGAGCTAGCAGAAAGACTGAATTACTTACCACCTCTAGAGTGGGTCCCACCAGGCCAGGGACGAGCTCATGGGCAAGGCTGTGCAAGGAAGCGCTCTGTACCATGCCTGCCCTGCGGATATACAGAGGACTTCAGTCTCCTGCACTGTCAATCTCTCAGTCATCATGAGCTCAATTATGCACCGACAACAGCAAGAACAACAACGACGACGACGACAAAACAACCCCCAGAAAACTAAGGGCCACAGACTATCCTGGTGGAGGGACAGCCAGCTGGAACTGTGCATTGAGAGACGAGGTGCTGTCCTGAGCATGTGTCCATTTCGGGCCTGAACTTCCCTCTATCCTCAAACTAACATTCCACTGGAGCCCACAGGAGAGCCACGTGGAGAGACTGCAGGACTGGGACCTAAGAGTCAGGCAACCATCGAACTGGGTAGGGTTGTTGGCTTTTGTGGTTTTTTTTTTTTTTTTGCTTTTTATGTTTGTTTTCTACAAATACAGATAGACAGACAGACAAATCCAAGAGCAGATTTTAAGAATCAACCGAGGCACAAGATAAACTACTTTGATGGTACACAGATTTTTTTCCCCTCCAAATGGTTCACATAAAATCAAAACTTTTCAAAGCATACATAGGAAAAATTGGGGGACACATCTCTGTCGGCCCTAAATTGTGCCATAAGTATCTTCACTGCTTGCCTTAGAAGGATGCCCAAACATATCTCATAGGTAGCACATATCTGTGGTCTAAAATAGTTATCAAATTCTAATGACACTCTTAATTCAAAGTCTAAATAATATGCTGGTCGAGTACAGCGAAAGTTGACTGCCTGCCATCAATGACGTATTGATTTCATCCTGAGGTTCAAGGCACAGTCAAATTTGCTCAGAATGCAAATCACAACACTTTACATTGACGTGAGTTTGCAAACTTATGGTGGAGTTCGAATGAAGGCAATTGATGAAAGCAGTTGAACCTGAGAGGTGGGAATGAATACAGAGGATAAATTCAGCACACATTTCCACATCAAACTACCCATGCGATTTACCAGGGCCCACAAAGGCCACACTCAGGGTCAACCGGCAGCACCCAGATTCCTGGTCAGTATCTCTGCTCCACAGACACAAGTACAAAACGACCTACATCGTGAGTGGTGAGGAAAAGGAAACCCAAGTTTAAAAGAAATCAAGGTGATGTTTCCTGGAAACATACCAACTCCTCTAAGAAGGATCCAGAGTAAGGGTGACCAGTAAGTAATTAATTGATCCTCCTGGCTAGATTGTAAGGTTTTTCTAAAGATGAATGCCTTGAATTGCTAGAATGTATCACACTATGCCTAGACCCTCTTTAACACACACTCAGTACAAACAGGTGGAGATGTACCACTTCCAACCACTACAGGTAGAGAAGTATGACCTGTACTGACCATGGATCACAGTTGAAACATTAGTTTATACTTGGAAGGGCCACAGCAGCCAGACATATGCGAATTCCAATTCTGCAGAAAACTTTGGACAAGAAAAAAAGATGCATTACTTACATGTATGGGTCTTCTTTGTTACTGAGATACCTAGAAGAAAAGAAATAAGGATAAAGGTGAGAAAGCAGCCTATGTGTATTTCTTAGAACATACATCATTCCCAGTGTACACTGAAATACATTTTGTTCAGATGGGGATGGAGAGGGAAGATGAGTTCTCGTTTCACCTACAACATCACGGGATCTACCCCAGAGTAATGAAATCGTTCACCATGAGGCCAGCAAGCATTGCCTATTGGCTTAAGAAATTCTGTGGTTAAAAAAAATGAATAAAAATAAAAATAGAGGCATAGATAATCATTAAACAGAGTGAGGGAAGACTACAAAGGGAAGATGATCACGTTTATAAGTAGAGTGGGAAAGATTTAAGATTTAAGGGAAAGGTTTAAGAGAGTGATGCCAACTTACTCAGACAAGAGTGAACCGAGCCATGGAGCAATTAATTTGCTCTGGCCATTGATTTCATGTTTACTTTTTAATGAAAATGACTTTTGCTGCTTACATGAAGCATTACATTTAATGGGGAGGGAAAATACATCCACAAAATGTACCTCTCTGTCCGTACTCATTAAAGTCAGAAGGGGGATGAATGCTCCTTCTGCAAATGGCAGCACAATGCACACAAACCACGTGAAAACACGAGGGATTCATGAGTCAGCACCCCTGAGGCTTCCAAGCTGCTCTGCAGAGAGCAGGTGAGGAATGGAGCTGGGCAAGATTCAGCACATGAGGACTTCAGAAAGGTAATGTGAACGCATCCTTCAATGAAAGCAGTGCTACTGCCGTTTCAGAAGTGTTCCACTTATTAATTCTGTATGCTTCATTCTTCTTGGGGGATATTCTTAAGACGAAATAAGCTCAAAGTCATAAAACTTTTGAAAACATTTAGCCTGTGACTAAGAAATGCGGTAAACCTTAAATGTGTTTTTTCTTTCAAGTTATTAAGAGAACTATTTAACCCTCCTTTAGAAAATAACCTCATTGAAAAATTTGGCACCCACATCAGACCTATTACTTAGCTATGGGACGTATCATACAGGAAAGAAATCTGTTGTGAAAATCCATGGTAGACATAAAAAAAAAAAGTGCCAAAGTTGTGTGCCAAGACCAAAATCACACACTTGTTCCCCCCACAACTTTCCAAAGGACTTATTTAGGGAAGCTGAAATTACATAGCCCAACTCAAATTCTTTTTTCCCCCCTTTTTATTGAGGAAAACGAAACTATTGTTTTTCATCGTGTTTGAGTTGGCTTTGCAGAGTGAAGTTAAAACCCTCTGCAAAGAGTCTTAAAGACTCTCTCACATGGGAACTAACCAAAGGGTTTTAAGAGTTTTGGAAATAAGCTTTTTCATGGGAAGGGACCTTCTCCCAACAGCAACAGGGAGTCAAATTGAAAATCTGAATACCATTTGCAACTCCAGCTCCTGACACCAGCACCAATAAATTGATATATTAATGCTCTTTCAGCATTATGAGAGCTATATGTGTACTTTCCTTAGGAAATAATGCTTTCTGTAAAAATCACTTTGAAGAGAAAGTGCTTATGCTGTCACTCCTGATTATTCAGAACCTTCACACAATTGGATTTAACACAGCCCCAAACGCACCTATCTATATTCGCTGAGTGTGGAACAATTTTTCCTGACATCCAAAGGCCTGATGAAAATACCACTGCTTTAACTTTTCTACTTAAATTTATTACACAGTGTGATTCAGGGTTCTCATCAAATATTTTCATGACAATTATAATGATAATAGATTTTGAAAATCTTTCCAGGAAAACTGCTTGGTCTTTGCGATCAGAATAGCATGGAGCTAAAACTTCTCATATCTGTCTCCAGAAGAAAGTATGACTTCTGCAACAGCACAAACTCAGCCTCTTTTTTTTTTTTTTAAACTGCCAATTAGTGATCAGTATAAATAACTGGGGGATATATCTATACAAGAGCTGCCAGATTTAGCAGAAACAATACAGGATTCCCAGTTACATTTAAATTTCAGGCACTAATAATTTATCTGAAATTCAAATGTAACTGAGCATCTTGTATTTTATCTGGCAACCCTAACTTATACAAATAAAGTGTAAATTATATTCATTACAGCAAGGAAAAATATACCAATAAATTAGTAGATATACTTTTATGGAGAAAGGCTTAAAAAACAGGTCCCTCTCATATTTTAAATATCTTTTAAAATGCATTACAACTCCTAATTATAGAGACAGAACTGTGTATAACACTTAATTTTCTTTTCCTTTTTTTAACTTAAGAGCCATTATGAAGTCAAAATTCTGTTTTCATAGGAAAGGAAAATGAACTGAAACAATTTGAACACATAAAAGACAAATTTAAAGAAATAATCAGAAAATTTCATGGAATTCCTTACTTCTTATTTCCTTAAAAATAACTGTGATTGCACTAATGTCTTATGGTAGTTATTTCCTCTATAGAAGTTCCAGTACTTCAAAGTAACTGACTCCACAGAAGTGAGGAAAAAAAGGAGAAAATGTCCTTCTCATTGCACAAATGAGTCAACTCTGGAAAGTTTAACGAAGACAATAAAAAGTTTTCTGGTGGGAAGTGAATCCCTGCTATGTATTTAAAGCTCTCTAAGGAGGTAAAAGATTGGTACTTGAAAACTATAAGACACTGATGAAAGATATTGAAGATGACACAAAATGATGGAAAGATATATGATGTTCTTGGACTGAAAAAAATAATATTGTTAAAATGATCATACTACCCAAAGTAATCTATGGATTTCAGTGCAATCCCTATCAAAATACTAATGGCATTTTTCATAGAACTAGAACAAATAATTTTGGAGAAGGCAATGGCACCCCACTCCAGTACTCTTGCTTGGAAAAATCCCATGGATGGAGGAGCCTGGTAGGCTGCAGTCCATGGGGTTGCTAAGAGTCGGACACAACTGAGCAGCTTCCCTTTCAATTTTTACTTTCATGCATTGGAGAAGGAAATGGCAACCCAATCCAGTGTTCTTGCCTGGAGAATCCTGGGGACAGGGGAGCCTGGTGGGCTGCCGTCTATGGGGTCGCATAGAATCGGACACGACTGAAGCGACCTAGCAGCAGCAGCAGAACAAATAATTTAAAAACTTATATGGAAACACAAAAGACTCTGAAATAGCCAAACCTTGAGAAAGAAAAATGGAATTGGAGGAATCATGCTCTGTGACTTCAGAAGATACTATAAAGCTATAGTAATCATAACAGTATGGTATAGGCACACATACAAAATACATATAGATCAATGGAATAGGATAAAAAGCTCAGAAATAAACCCAAACACTATGGTGAATGAATCTATGACAGAGAAGGCAATAATATACAATGGGGAAAAGATAGTCCCTTCCATAAGCATTACTGGGAAAACTGGACAGCTACAGGTAAAAGAATGAAATCAGAACATTTAACACATACACTAAAACTCAAAATGGATTAAAGGCCTAAATATAATACTGGAAACCATAAAACTTCTAGAGGAAAACATAGGCATAACACTCTTTTACATAAATTGTAGCAATATTCGTTTTGGCTCTGTCTCCTAAAGCAAAGGAAATAAAAGCGACACTAAACAAAGGGGACGTAACTGAACTTAAAAGCTCTTGCACAGGAAAGGAACCATCAACAAAATGAAAAGACAACCTACCTACTGGGGAAAAAAAAATTGCAAATGATATGGCTGATAAGGGGTTAATATCTAACATATGTAAACAGCTCATACAATTCAACATCAAAGAGGCAAACAACTTAATTAAAAAATGGGCAGAGGCCCTGAATAGACATTTTTCTAAAGAGAAGAGGCAGATGGCCAGCAGGCATATGAAAAGACGCTCAAAATTGCTAATCATCAGGGAAATGCACATCAAAATCACAGTGAAATATAACTTCACACTGGTCAGAATGGCTATCATCAAAAACACATCACTCAGCAATCAGCTCTATAAATCACTTAAATGTACAGGGCCCTGTTCCCCAGCCTAAGCTAAGCCAGGAAGCCCCACCAGTGCTTGGGTGAAAGAAATACTTGAGAGGCCTGTGTACCCTGGCTTCTGACCAGCAGCCATTTCTTCATCCCCCTCTCCCTTAAATGGGTTGGCTAGTCTTCCATTTTGCTTTCTTGTCATTTCCGCAGAGGCTGCAAGATCCCTGTCTTTCTTGCTACAGAGCTTATCATCCCTAAGATCAAGGCCGTCTATGTTGCCCATCTTTGTTCTCAGGTGGAAGAGGTAAGCCTTTTTCAAACCTAACGCTCCCAGCAGTGACTCAATCAAGAATTCCAGGATAGTTGGGTTTTCTAAAGATAAATAATGAGTGTTTAAGAGAAAAACAGCTCTAATTCAACCCAGAAGTGGAAAAGAATAGACTTTTTAAAGGCAACTTAAAAAAAAATTATTTATTCATTTTGGCTGCATTGGGTCTTAGTTGTGGTTTGTGGGACCTTTCACTGTGGCATGTGAGCTTCTCTCTAGCTGGCCCACAGGTTTCAGAATGTAGGGCTCTGTAGCTATTGTGCGTAGTGTGTGTAGCCATCATTGCCCTGTGGCATGTGAGATATTAGTTCCTAGACCAGGGATCGAACCTAAGTCCCCTAGGCAGATTCTTAACCACTGGACCACCAGGGAAGTCCCAAGGTAGCTTTTAAGATAACTGGATTTGGAGTTCAGCTGACCTGAACTTATGTTCTTAGTCCATCCGCTTTTTCCTCTTGGCAGAGACCCTGGGCAAGTTACTTCACTTCTCTGGTGTCTACAATTGCGTATAATCAGAATAATACTCAAAAGGCTGTTGTGAAAGTCAAAATAAAATAAAAATGTGTAAAGAGCTTTACAAAGTGGGAAGTGGGATATAAATGTTAATTATTAACTTTGATAAAGGATGGGCAACCCACACAGTCTTGCTTTAACAAAGATGAATTAGAATGTTCTATCAAAAGTTATGCCTTAGCTTCTTATGGTATCCTGGGTTTCATACTGGTTATCAGATCAAGGGCTCTGACTTCAAAGTTTGTATCTGATGAGCGTAAGACAGAGAACCAAGTTTCTAGAAGTAAGTGGACTCTTATTCTAGACTCCAAACTCCACTGGATTTTACTCTCTAAAATCAAGGGAAGATACTTGCACATGGGCAGTTGGCCTGCATGGACAAAGGACTTGGGTCAGTACCACCAAAGCATGTTAAACCAAGTCCAGATGTTGTGAAGGTTTTGATCCACTTCCCAATGTCTGGGAAGTGACGGCAAGATCCTTCCCCAGAGATCTGCAGAGGCATGCGCTCTACAGAGATTGGGACTTCATGGAGTTGTGGAAGAGTGATGGCTGGAACCTGGAACTAACTTTCTAAACACAGACCACTCATATACCCTGAGCCAAAAGTGACCTTGCTGGATGATTTGGGAAAGTCATTTAACTTCTCTGGGGCTTAGTTTTCTCATCTGTAGAATGAGATAGCTGAACTACACGATTTCTTGATTTCCCTTCTAGTGTCTTGATCAGTGACTCCTTGCCCTGCTTTCAAGCTATCAAACCAAACTTCCTCTGTGCAACAGGCTGCCACGTCTATTTCTCACTGAGAAAAAATTGAATATAGCTCACAATCAAAGGCAACCCCCTGAAACTTTTCTTCTTTTCACCTTTAAAAACCAAAGAAGAAAGAAGGCAGTATCCACAAAAGGTTATATAAGGAAAAGATACACTTCTTTGGGGTGATATTTTAAAATTATCTGGGCTAGAGAAAAATGGTACCTTTTGATAAAATTGTGAGACTCCTTATAATCTTACCCTGCTCATTTTATATATATGTGTGTGTGTGTGTGTGTGTGTGTGTGAGAGAGAGAGAGAGAGAGAGAGACGGAGAGAGAAAAACATCCCCAGATAATGCTTTAGAGTAATGTCTAACTTAACAGTGTGATAACAATTTTAAATTGCCAATTAATACTCTTAAAACTAAGGGCAAAAAAAAAAAATCTCCACAACAACTCTCCCCAAACTAGAACTTCTAATACAGCAAGATTCCTTGACTCTATTTAGCCGACCACACTTCAGAGTAATGAAAAGGAAATGTCATGAAAATACCACAGATTCATCACTGTCATGATTATCAGTAGTTTCAGAGTTACAGTTATCATGGAGCAGCATGATATATCCCCTTGGTGCCAAGTCTTTGACCAATTAACTTCCTCGATGGACTTCTTATTGTCTCTTAGTTTCCAGGCAATGGTACCAAGTTTAACTTTTTTTGGTAAGAAATGGCATCTTTCCTCCTTTCCACACATGCCAATTACCATCCTGGCATTTCCAGAGGCCCTGCATGATGGACGAATCCCTAGCTACAAAGAAGCCCCTTTGTCCCTTTGCTAATATTTAGCCCACGGACCTTCTCTTGCCCTCCCTCATGAGATAATAATTGTTGTGATAGAGATATTCGCAACATGGATAAGGTCTGTGTTAGAATAAAAAACAAAAGGAAAAGCAAACACAACAAAAAATAGCTGAAATAACAGATATGCTATCATATATAAAAGAGATAAAGAACAAAGACCTACTGTTTAGCACAGGGAACTACATTCAATATCTTGAAATAACCTATAATAGAAAATAATTTGAAAAGAATATACATGTATATCTACATATATCTATACATATCTGAATCACTTTGCTGTATAATTGAAACTAACACAACATTGTAAATCAACTATTCAGTTCAGTTCAGTCGCTCAGTCGTGTCCAACTCCTTGAGACCCCATGAATCACAGCACGCCAGGCCTCCCTGTCCATCACCAACTCCCGGAGTTCATACAAACTCATGTCCATTGAGTCAGTGATGCCATCCAGCCATCTCATCCTCTGTTGTCCCCTTCTCCTCCTGCACCCAATCCCTCCCAGCATCAGGGTCTTTTCCAATGAGTCAACTCTGCATGACGTGGCCAAAGTATTGGAGTTTCAGCCTCAGCATCAGTCCTTCCAATGAACACCCAGGACTGATCTCCTTTAGCATGGACTGGTTGGATCTCCTTGCAGTCCAAGGGACTCTCAAGAGTCTTCTCCAACACCACAGTTCAAAAGCATCAATTCTTCGGCGCTCAGCTTTCTTCACAGTCCAACTCTCACATCTATATGTGACCACTGGAAAAACCATAGCCTTGACTAGATGGACCTCTGTTGGCAAAGTAATATCTCTGCTTTTCCATATACTATCTAGGTATACTCCAATTAAAAAAAAAAAACTTAAGATATTGTGGAATTTGTATTTTCTTCTTTTATTTTTAAATATATCAATGTTTCCCTATTTCAAGTGGCTATGTATGGTGGAGAGGAAAAGAGGTGCCGAAAGAATTAACAAAATTTTTACTGGGCCAGCTTGTTTCATGTGTCTACAGCAACCCCAGCACACTGATTCTTGGTTTTATTTCTAGAAAAGGAGGGCTCCAAATACAAAGGCCTTTGCAATACTCATTCTCCCTCCTTATGAGATGCCTGAGTTAAATAAGATGCCTACTGTTCAAGCTGTGGTCTTGAGAAAATGGCTTAACCTCTCTTGAACCTCTGTTTTCTTATCCATAAAATGGGAATAAAATTCTCCATGCTAGGTTTATAGTAAGACTTAAATAATGTAATTGACATGGGACACACAGTATAGTGCCTCTTTCCTACTAAAGATGTTTTTAATTGCAGATACTCTGCACTGGATAAACAGAAGACAATCCCTGTTTGGGGCAGGGGGTGGGGGCGGGGGGAGGAACTCAGGCAATGCCCATTAGAGCACTGCTGTTTAATGGGTGGATAATCTGGTAAATAAATATTTGAGAGCTCGGGCAGAACTTTCAAAATACAATCTGGAAAATTAGGGCTCTCTTCTGCCATATTATCAACAAGCACTGTGATAAGGTTGAGATCGTCTGGGTCCACCTGCTCCCTCCTGTACTTCTCTTTCACTTCCTCATCATAAGGAGCTGGTCGTTAAAGCAGTGATCTGTACGTAGCATAAGAACACGAAATAAGAAACAAGGCCCAGAATGTAGGATTTTTGTTCTTTGAATGGCTAACAATTGTTTCATAAAGAAAACATATCACTTTGTGCTGGCATCTGGCCCCACTGTCACCCATTCTGACTTGTCCTGTGAGTTTGCTCCATTCCACACTGTGTAGGGCAGAATCAACATAGGATTCAGATCAGGAACACAGCCCGAGAAGGTCCTGGCCAAACAAAATGATATTACAAAACAACGTCCTTGCCTAGGACAAAAGAGCTATTAATGATAATCAGTACATATTACTGAAAGTGCTCCAAGTAATCTCTGGACTTTGTTTTAAAATTTCTTAATGGACATTAATGCTTAGGGTTCACTCAAAAGAGAAATAAATTATGTGCCAGGGTTGTGGGGACCAAGGACAACATGAGGAAGGCAACAAAGCATTAGCAATGTTACGACAATCAAACATTTTGTAATTGCATTAAAAAGCCTTTAAAATCATCAGAAATACTAATTATGATAATAAATAATACTTTAATGTGAAGTTTCTTTTCTGTTAGATTTGAGCCTAGGTTGAATAATTTCGATAATAAAACTTCAGCTCTTTTACCAATCAAGGTACATTTTACAATACACACACACACACACACACACACAAATTTACAGTTTAGTTTGAAAAATGATTATGGGAATGAATAAGATAATTTTTTTTCTGTTTTTTGAATTAAAAAATTCTTATTATTGCCCTCCATCTCTAGGTCATATTTCCTGACATATGTGCCCAGAAATATCTTTTAATTTTGGGCAGGCAGGCCAGAGTTATACTTGCTTTCAAGTCCTGCCTTTATCTTTGATAAAACAGTTCCAAGGACAAAACCTTATTTCTGGTCCCCCAGCGAAAGTAACATAAAGAGACCATCGTCTATCCTAGAAAGAAATTCTGAGACTAAACGTATTTGGGAAACATCCATCTTCTCTCTTTGAGATGATTATTCAGTGCATTATAAAAAGCCCATACCTAAGGATGGTAATTTCTCCTCTGGCTAGCTGGTGCCAAATGTATGATTAGTACTAATAGACAGTAAGAATAATAAGAATCTTTATTCTTTCAAATTTATTTTCTTTTATCCAGACTCTATCCTGAAAATGGAGCTACCCATTAGATATTACTTGCTGCTGCTGCTGCTGCTAAGTCACTTCAGCAGTGTCCGACTCTGTGTGACCCCATAGACGGCAGCCCACCCGGCTCCTCCATACTTGGATGACTTAAATTTGATCTTGGAGCTCTAGGCAGAGATATGAATGGACAAGTGTTAACACTTACAGCTGAGCCTTCTGAAATTGAGTAGTTTTAGCTTATAAGTGAATGATCCAACGCAGGTAAAATTCAGCAGCTTTTACCATGCGTTCCAGCAAATGCTTCACTTATATGCCTCTGAAATCTGTTGAAATTGCTTATCTTTGCCACTAACAGGGCAGGTACTGACTTGTACGGTCTGTAGGAGACTTGTCTGGATGCTGTCAAACTCATGGCTACAGATATAAAGCCCACAGTCGAAGCTACCAGAGCTAGTTGGTTGCTTCATCATCAAAGATGATGAAGTTGGGGCCCCAAAGCAAGTCAGGCTTCTCATATATTATGTCCTTGTATATGGATACTTCTCATATATTATGTATGTCTTTGTATACTCAACATAATCATATTTCATGGACCATGTTTTGTGGTCAGCATATCAGGTCAAGGCAAGTAATGATGGAAGAAATCTCACCTTGTCTGCAGCCACCCCAAACAGTTTGCTACTAATGTAAGAAGTGTGGATAGAGCAAGGGTATATTGGTTATGTCAAATGAGGAAACAATTCCACATGTTCACTCATGTGCTGACTCACCTAGAAAGGAGAGGGAAGCTAATGAAATGGAAACAAGGAGAATTTGGTTCTAAATCTGGAGGAAATGAGCTCCACTCTCAGAACTAAAAACTCCAGAATTCAATAAGGATATCAAATGAATATTCAGAAATGGAGAGATGGCTTCAGTTATTCCTGAATGTATAGGATACCAAGGGTCTGTAAAGGCTTCAAAAAATGTCAACATTATCATCATCTTGAAGAAAGATGAAAAGTCCAGTTAAGTTAACTATATAGCCTTTCTCGTCTCCTCTGAGGACAACTTTTGGCAGTTTGTCTGGATTGACCACTGCTAGCTGACAATTCAAGAAAAGACAGTAGCCAGCAGGGCATATACTTTGCATTCACAGAACTGGTATGTGATCATTATTAGAGCAGATGCAGAAACTCTTTTCCCATTATGAGATTTAGAGTTGAGAAAACTGGATCCCAGGTCAAGCTCTGTCACCTGCCAGCTGTGTGAGTTTGGCCAAAATACTTAATCTCTCTTGAGCCTCAGTTTCCTCATCTCTGAAACAAGGGAATTCTTTTTTTTTCTTTTTCGTCTGGCAATTCAACTATTGGAAATGTAGGCTTAGGAAGTAATTATGGATTTTCATCACAACATTGTTTCTATTAGTAAAACATGAGGGGGGAACCACTCAAATGTCAACAGTAGATGATGAGTTAAATTTTTTAAAATGTGTGTTTACATAAAGGAATACCCTACCATCATTAAAATAATGAAGACTTAATCACATAGAAAGATGTCTTAAGAGAAAGACTAAAAAATATACAGAAAATTAATAACACTGGTTATTTTTGAGTGGAGAAATAAAGAATGATTATTATTTAATCTTCATTGTTTATACTTTTCTAAAATACCTATAATAAGGCCTCACAAATAACAGTTTAATAATAAAGAAAAGTCAACATTAAAATGAAACTATAAATGGAAACGTGACAATACTGGTTTTTAGTATCACAAACATCACCTCTCTGAGACCAGTAGGAGACCAAGTTTCTTATGGCAACTACTAATTGTATTATACATTACAGGAAATTCTATCTGCAGACTTTAGTGTATGTATGATGGCATAGCTGGCAATTATAGGAGGCCCCGTGGTGATGGGCAATCTTATAGTACAGTTGACCCTTGAACAATGCAGGGTTAAACCACATATAACTTATAGTTGGCCCTGTTAGCCCTCCATATCTGTGCTTCCTCCACATCTGTGGTTTCACCCAACACTGGACTGCTTAATACTGCAGTCTTTAGTACTGAAAAATATCCACCTATAAGTGGACCTGCAGTTCAAACTCATGCTGTTCAAGGGTCAATTGAGGGACTTCCCTGGTGGTCCAATGGTTAAGAATCCACCTTGCAGTGCAGGGGAGGGTGGGTTGATGCTTGGTCGAGGACCTAAGATCCCACAGGACGAGGAGCAACTAAACCCCAACACAGCCAAATAAAGAAATAAATTTATTTTTTAAAGGGTCATCTGGACTTTGTAAAGTAGTAATCAAATCACCAATCAATATGCTGATGAAGTTCTGAAAAATCACTTTTTAAGTTCAATGTATTTTACATAATGTTCTAGAATGCAGTGAGAAACTTGGACTCTGATATTGAACAAATCTTGACTTCTGGGGAAACAAGGATCCTTTAGCTACTTAATAGAGATTTTGTTTATCCTGATGACCAAGGGTATCTGACTGTGCTATTAGCACATTCCAACACTCAGGCCCCCATAGGTTTCTGGAGATCTCTGCAGAGCAGTTGTGACCTCAGAGACTGTTCACAAATTCAAGATAAGAGGTGGCCCTTTCGTCAGTATGCCCTGAGAGTCTCTGTGATTCAAACACTGTGTAATGTGATCTATCTTTGACAACAGAAGGACCCAGGCTGCAAGCCTGGCTTCACCATCATCAGTGAAGTCTTTTCACTTTAGGCAAGTTTCTTAGTCTGAGCTTCAGTTTCAGTATCTGTAGGGTGAAGGTAAGAATATCTTCTCTGTGGGGCTTCTATGATCAACAAAAGTATACACACCACAAAGCTGAGAGCTGTTGATGGTTCCTGAATTACATTACTTAAACTAGGTATCTTACACCAGTGCATTGGAATGACCCCATAGAAGAGGAAAGGAAAAAGGGCCTTTATGACCTTGGATTGAGGCATTAAGGTGGCACTGAGCTTCAGAATAAATTATGGGTTCTTTTTGAGACTGATATATTTTGTTATAATTTGTTTGATCTCAGTTAACACAGCTCTTCTCTGCTAAATTTTTTACCCAGCCTTCCTCCCTCCATCCTGCCATCTTTCTTCCATCTTTTTCCCCCCCAGTCTTAAGAAGGTTGTAATGACTTGAGCTATATCTCCCAAGAAGATATGGTCAAGTCCTAATATGTGAATGTGACCTTATTTGGAAATTGGGTCTTTACATCTTTACACAGATGTAATCAAGGTGAGGTCATATTGGATTAAGGTGGGCCTTCAATCTAGTGACTGCTGTCTTTGTAAGAGAAGGAGAGGACTTCCCTAGTGGTTCCATGGCTAAGATTCTACAGTCACAATGCAGGGGGCCTGGGTTATATCCCTGGTCAGGAAACTAGATCCCACACACTGCAAAGCAGATTGAAGATCCACAACTAAGACCCAGTGCAGCCAAATAAATAATTTAAAAGAGAGAGAGAGAAAGGGGGATTTTGATCCAGTAACTCAGAAGACACACAGAGAAGGCCATGTTAAGATGGAGGCAGAGATGGGAGTGATGTAGCTACAAGGGAAAGCATGCTAAGGATTGCCAGTAACTGCCAGAAGCTGGAACAGAAGCTTCCAGAAATTCTTCCCTAGAGCCTTCAGAGGGAGCATGACCCTGCTGATTTTGGACTTTCAGCAACCCTAACTGTGAGAGAATACATTTCTGCTGTTTTAAGCCACCCAGTTTGTGGCCATTGGTTACAGCAGCTCCAGGAATTAATACAAAGGTCCACAAAATTTTAAGAGTTTAAGGAATCATGAAAATACGCTGGATTTTTCTAAAACAAGATAGGGCAGTTTTCCTGCTACCCCTTCAAACCCATTCTGCTATCTTCAACAACAGGTGCATTTCAGATGGGCGAACAGAGGGCCAGTTAGAGATTGCATTTCCCAGAGTCCCTTTGGGCTGGGCACGGCCACCATACTAGGTTCTCCCCAAGCACTGGATGTGTAACTCCCATGTCACTTAAAAGGAAATGAAGGAAGCTGCTTGCCCAGATCGCCTCTCTCTCTCTTCCCATGGACTGGAACCTGCATGAGACCATGACCCAACTCCAACCATGAGGGAAGGGCCATCTTTGGTGGCAGAACCCTGGAGCTCATGAGCTGGGCTTCCCTAGCAGCCTCCATTGGCTGACACCCCACAGATGAGAGAAGCAAATCTCTTCCTCACAGATGCCACTGTGTTCTTGGGTCTCTTTGCTACAGCAGGTTTTAGGCCTTATCCTAAAAAATATATCTGATTATGAAGTAACTCTTGTTTACAGTTTAGAACCACCAAATGTTAGATCCAGAAGAGTTTCAAGAAACTCTATCTCTCCCTGGATAAGGACTCAGAAACTTTAGGGCCTGAGAGCTATTAGGTGATGGGTTCCAAGTCAACCAACCAATGAGAAGCAGAACAGAGAACTGTGCTCAGCTCTGTAGCCTCTGAGTCTGCCCACAGTCGCACAAGACACCTCAGCAGTACCACCAGCATCACTGAGAAGCGTCACAAAGGCCAGACTGAAAAGTTCAGCTATGAATAAGAGCACGTCGGTCTCCTGCTCAAATGCCTTCCACGGCTCATAAGGTCTTCCAGGACCCAGCCCGCCTGGTTCTCCACCTCACGTCCTCTGCCCTCTGCCTGGCCTAGGTCACTCCTCTACACTGGCCTTCTTGGATTTTTCTCTAAAGCAGTGAGCTTGCTCTGGTCTTAAGTCCCTTCTGCTTATGACTCCCCCTGCCTGGTTCAGTTCTCCTCCTGACCCCTCTATCACAATCACTCCTGTCTCTGCTCACAGGCCACTTCCTCCCAGGATGTCCCCTGACCAGCTCATCCAGAATTGTGTTCCCTGCCCCATTCTTCACTTTGCTTTTACTTTTCTTCACAGTATTTCTCTTCTGACAGTATACCAAATGATTGTCGGGTGCCTTTCCAACAATGTCAGCTCTTGCAGGCAGAACTTTGTGTTCTTGATTTACCACTGCACTTTTAAGTGCTTAGAATGGTCCTTGGCACAAAGGAAGATCTTGAGAAAATTTGTTCAGTGAATGAAGATGGCTCCCAAAAGCCATGTGTCTAGTTTACCGACTGTGACCCCAAAGCTTGGTCCTCCAGAAATGTACAGAGGGCCCAAGGGGAATACAGGGTAGGGCAAGTGCTAAATGAGATGGTTTAAAAGCACAGGAAAGGTTTTGCGCAGGTAAGGAGAAACCGGAAGGCTCCATACAAAGTGTGAGATGGGGAGAGAACACATACTGAGCCCAGCACCCACAGCAGAGGTCAGGCAATCAATAGCAAAGCTAAAATGGCCCTTTTAAACACCTCTGATAAAATCAATTTGGTCATTACCGGAGCTGAACACGGGGCACGTCGGCCTCATCTGTTAGCAAGATCTTTATGATCTTGTTAACGGATCCCGACATAGACGCTGTAAAGGTTATAACCCAACTTGTAAAGCTAATCTCACATTGGCTGTGGGATAATAAAGAACCTACAGAAAAATTCCCACTTAGCCATATGCTACAGCAAGAAGTAAGGGTTTGTGTGGCTAACAGTTTAACTCTCCCACTGCTGAGATGGAGGAAGCTATTGTGGAAGCAATGATTTCAGTACTCAGGGTCCTCAGATACAACAGCTTAGAGGTTGGGTTTAACAATCTCCCTTCTATTCAAAGTGACTTAAAAATAAAAGCCAGGATGCTACCACCACTGAATTATGCTGGGATCAAGAAGAAATAGCAACTTGGCAAAAGACTCTTTGCCCAACTTAGTTTTTTTTTTTTTTTTTTTTTTCAGAGATAGTTTTGTTTTGGGAAGTAGCTATATAACACAGGGAGCCCAGCCTGGTGCTCTGTGATGACCTAGAGGGGTGGGATGGTGAGGAGTGGGAGGTGAGCTCAGGAGGGAGGGGATAAATGTGTGGTTATGGCTGATTCCCATTGTTGTGCAGCAGAAACCGATGCAACGTTGTAAAGTATTCACTGATAAAAAATTAAAAAAGGAAAGAAAATAAAATCACACTATTTAACTGGTTAAAAAAAACATAGTTCTGTTTTATATTTGTGTATCCCTAAGTTTAAATCCTTATATTATTATTATTTTGTATGTGAGCTTGGTGGCATTCTTAAATAATGCAGCCTCATTTCTTGATTCATACCTTCCTGGACCATGTCTATGGGAGTAGTACAGAAAGGGAAAAACCAGTTTGCACTACACAGCAGGTCCAGAAAACACAACAAAATATCACAAAACCTTTCTGAGTGGCCTTGAAAAGGAAGCAAGGGGGAATGTGAGTGCACCAGGCATTTAGTTGCTACTGAACATGAAATATGTAGGGAAGATATGATACAATGTCTGAAATTTGATTTAAAATGCTTTAGCAAAGAAAAAAGGGCCAGATAAAGCAAGTGTGGCAAATCTAAAGTGTTGGATCTGAGTGTTGGGTCTACTAGAGTTCACTGCAGTGTTGCCTCTTTTTACGCATGTTTGAAGTATCCATACCGAAGCCTTTGACTGTGTGGATCACAATCAACTGTGGAGAATTCTGAAACAGATGGGAATATCAGACCACCTGACCTGCCTCCTGAGAAACCTGTATTAAGGTCAGGCAGCAACAGTTAGAACTGGACATGGAACAACAGACTGGTTCCAAATAGGAAAAGGAGTACATCAAGGCTGTATATTGTCACCCTGCTTATTTAACTTATATGCAGAGTATATCATGATAAACGCTGGGCTAGAGGAAGCACAAGCTGGAATCAAGATTGCTGGGAGAAATATCAATAACCTCAGATATGCAGATGACACTACCCTTATGGCAGAAAGTGAAGAGGAACTAAAGAGCCTCTTGATGAAAGTGAAAGAGGAGAGTGAAAAAGTTGGCTTAAAGCTCAACATTCAGAAAACGAAGATCATGGCATCTGGTCCCATCACTTCATGGCAAATGGATGGGGAAACAGTGGAAACAATGGCTGGCTTTATTTTTGGGGGCTCCAAAATCACTGCAGATGGTGATTGCAGCCATGAAATTAAAAGACTCTTACTCCTTGGAAGGAAAGTTATGACCAACCTAGATAGCATATTCAAAAGCAGAGACATTACTTTGTCAACAAAGGTCCGTCTAGTCAAGGCTATGGTTTTTCCAGTGGTCCTGTATGGATGTGAGAGGTGGACTGTGAAGAAAGCTCAGCACCAAAGAATTGATGCTTCTGAACTGTGGCGTTGGAGAAGACTCTTGAGAGTCCCTTGGACTGCAAGGAGATCCAACCAGTCCATCCTAAAGGAGACCAGTCCTGGGTGTTCTTTGGAAGGACTGATGTTGAAGCTGAAACTCCAATATTTTGGCTACCTGGTGAGAAGAGCTGACTCATTGGAAAAGACTTTGATGCTGGGAGGGATTGGGGGCAGGAGGAGAAGGGGACGACAGAGGATGAGATGGCTGGATGGCATCACCAACTCGATGCACGTGAGTTTGGGTAAACTCCAGGAGTTGGTGATGGACAGGGAGGCCTGGCGTGCTGCGATTCACGGGGTTGTAAAGAGTTGGACACGACTGAGCAACTGAACTGAACTGAGCTGAAGTGTCCATAAGAAAACAGTCCTTATTGATGGAAAACTTTAAATAGTGGCTCTGTCTCCCTCACACAGAGTTTGTGAGTGACTTTGCCTGTGCAGGTGGATATGTAGCAGTCACATTTCCTCAACAGGTAAAGAAAGTGTTACTAGTACAGGTTTCACACTTTGGAGAGCAGATACCTGCAGAATATTTACTTAGTTATTCATTTACATTCTTATGAAAAGGAATATGTCATCACTTTTATTCCTCCTCTTTAATTCTCATTTACAATGAGGTCTTAGTTTTTCCAATCATGACATTCTCAACCATGATACACTGTAGGAACATACCCTCATTGGTTGATGAGGGAATATCGGAATGCATTAAGCCACTTGAAGGAAGCACTCAGTAGAACATAAACCAGGAGAACTGACTTTGAACCCCACCATCCCTTTGTTCTCAGCAGGCCACATTTTGTTGGCTGGATAAGGAGCCCCATTGGGCATATGATAGCAGCCGACCCTTCAAAGCTGGCCAGATAAACTACACATAGACCTAAATAGAATCAGAAGTCTGATGATCCCAAACAAAAAACCTGAGAAATCCTGGCAACCATATTAAGTGGTTCTTTTCAGGTAAACGGCTGTCTCCAACTTGCAGTTCAGTCTCTCTGTAGGTAATTTCTTTTATTTTTGTAATTGAAGGATAAATGCTTTTGCATAATTTTATTGTTTTCTGTTAAACCTGAACATGAATCAGCCATAGGTATACATATATCCCCTCCCTTTTGAACCTCCCTCCCATCTCCTGCCCCATCCCACTCCTCTAGGTTAATACAGAGACCCTGTTTGAGTCTCCTTAGCCATACAGCAAATTTCCGTTGGCTATCTATTTTATCTGTGCTAATGTAAGTTTCCATGTTACTTTTTCCGTACATCTCACCCTCTCCTCCCCTCTCCCCAGGTCCATAAGCCTATTCTCTATGTCTGTTTCTCCACTGCTGCCCTGTATATAAGTTCTTTAGTACCATTCTTCTAGATTGTGTATATATGTGTTAGAATACAATATTTATCTTTCTCTTTCTGACTCACTTCACTCTGTATAATAGGTTCTAGGTTCACCCACCTCATCAGAACTGACTCAAACACATTCCTTTTTATGGCTGAGTAATATTCCATTGTGTATATGGGCTACAACTTCTTTATCCATTCATCTGTTGATGGACATCTAGGTTGCTTCCATGTTCTAGCTATCGTAAATAGTGCGGCAATGAACAACGGGATACATGTGTCTTTTTAAATTTTGGTTTCCTCAGGGTATATGCCTAGGAGTGGGATTGCCAGGCCATATGGTGGTTTTATTCCTAGCTTTTTAAGGAATCTCCATACCATCTTCCATAGTGATTGTATCAATCTACTTTCCCACCAATAGTGCAAGAGTGTTCCCTTTTCTCCACACCCTCTCCAGCATTGACTGTCTGTAGACTTTTTGATGATGGCCATTCTGACTGGTGTGAGGTGACATCTCATTGTGGTTTTGATTTGCATTTCTCTAATAATGAGCAATGTTGAGCATCTTTTCATGTGTTTGTTAGCCATCTGTATGTCTTCTTTGGGGAAATGTCTGTTTAGGTCTTGTTCCCACTTTTTGATTGGGTTGTTTGCTTTTCTGGCATTGAGTTGTATGAGCTGCTTGTACAGCATTATTTTGGAAGTTAATCCTTTGTCAGTTGTTTCATTTGCTATTATTTTCTCTCATTCTGAGGGTTGTCTTTTCACCTTGCTTATAGTTTCCTTTGCTGTGCAAAAGCTTTTAAGTTTAATCAGGTGCCACTTGCTTACTTTGGTTTTTATTTCTGTTACTCTAGGAGGTGGGCCATAGAGGATCTTGCTTTGATTTATGTCATCGAGTGTTCTGCCTACGTTTTCCTCTAAGAGTTTTATATTTTAGGGTCTTACATTTAGGTCTTTAAGCCATTTTGAGTTTATCTTTGTGTATGGTGTTAGGAAGTATTCTAATCTCATTGTTTTACATGTAGCTGTCCAGTTTTCCCAGCACCATTTATTGAAGAGGCTGTTCTTGCCCATTGCGTATTGTTGCCTCTTTTGTCAAAAACAAGGTACCCATAGGTGCATGGGTTTATTTCTGGGCTTTCTATCTTGTTCCATTGGTCTATATTTCTGTTTCTCTGCCAGTACCATAGTGTCTTGATGTCTGTGGCTTTGTAGTATAATCTGAAGTCAGGAAGGTTGATTCCTCCTACTCCATTCTTCTTTCTCAAGACTGCTTTGGCTATTCGAGGTCTTTTGTGTTCCAATATGAATTGTGAAATTTTTTGTTCTAGTTCTGTGAAAAATGCCATTTGATAGGGATGGCACTGAATCTGTAGATTGTGTTTGGTAGTATAGTCATTTTCATAGTATTGATTCTTCCTACCCAGGAACATGGGATATTTCTCCATCTGTTTATGTCATCTTTGATTTCTTTCATTAGTCTTATAATTTTCTGTGTACAGTTTTTTGTCTCCTTAGGTAAGTTTATTCCTAGATATTTAATTATTTTTGTTGCAGTGGTGAACGGGATTGATTCCTTAATTTCTCTGATTTGTCATTGTTAGTGTATAGAAATGCAAGTGATTTCTGTGTATTGATTTTGTATCCTGAAACTTTGCTAAATTCACTGATTAGTTCTAGTATTTTCTGATACTGTGTTTAGGGTCTTCTATGTACAGTATCATGTCATCTGCAAACAGTGAGAGCTTTTCTTCTTTTCTGATATGGATTCATGTTATTTCTTTTTCTTCTCTGATTGCTGTAGCTAGGACTTCCAAAACCATGTTGAATAATAGTGGTGAAAGTGGACACACTTGTCTTGTTCCTGATCTTAGGGGGAATGCTTTCAGTTTTTCACCATTGAGAATAATGTTTGCTCTAGGCTTATCATATATGGCCTTTACTATATTGAGGTAGGTTCCTTCTATGCCCATTTTTGAAGAGTTTTAATCATAAATGCATGCTGAATTTTGTCAGAGGCTTTTTTCTGCATCTATTGAGATTATCATATGATTTTTATCTTTCAATTTGTTAATATAGTATATCACACTGATTGATTTGCATATATTGAAGAATCCTTGCATTCCTGGAATAAACCCAACTTGATCATGGTGTGTGAGTTTTTTGATGTGCCGCTGAATTCTGTTTGCTAAAATTTTGTTGGGGACTTTTGCATCTATGTTCATCAGTGATACTGGCCTGTAGTTTTCTTTTTTTGCGTTGTCTTTGTCTGGTTGTGATATCAGGGTGATGGTGGCCTTGTAGAATGAGTTTAGAAATGTTTCTTCCTTTGCAATTTTTTGACAGAGTTTTAGAAGGATAGTCATGAGCTCTTCTCTAAATGTTTGATAAAATTCTCCTGTGAAGCCATCTGGTCCTGGGCTTTTGTTTTTTGGGAGATTTTTGATCACAGCTTCAGTTTCAGTGCTTGTAATGGGGTTGTTCATAATTTCTATTTCTTCTTGGTTCAGTCTTGGAAGATTGAACTTTTCTAAGAATCTGTCCATTTTTCCCAGGTTATCTATTTTATTGCCATATAGTTGTTCATAACAGCCTCTTAAAATCCTTTGTATTGCTGCATTGTCTGTTGTAACCTCTCCTTTTTTGTTTCTAATTTGGTTGATTTGATTCTTTTCTCTTTTTTCTTGGTGAGTGTGGCTAAAGGTTTGTCAATTTTGTTTATCATCTCAAAGAACCAGCTTTTAGTTTTATTAATCTTTACTCTTGTTTCTTTTTCATTTATTTCTGCTTGGATCTTTATGATTTCTTTCCTTCTGCTAATTTTGTTTTTTGTTTTTTGTTTTTTTTTTTTTTCTTTTTCCAGTTGTTTTAGGTGTAAAGTTAGGTTGTCTATGTGATGTTTTTCTTGTTTCTTGAGGTAGGATTATATTGCTATAAACATCCCTCTTAGAACTGCTTTTGCTGCATCCCATAGGTTTTGAGTTGTCTTGTTTTCATTGTCATTTGTTTCTAGAAATCTTTTTGACTTTCCCTTTTGATTTCTTCAGTAACCTGTTGGTTATTTAGAAATATTTTTAATCTCTATGTGTTTGTGTTTCTTACAGTTTTTTTCTTGTAATTGATATCTAGTCTCATAGCATTGTGGTCAGAAAAGATGCTTGATATGATTTCAATTTTCTTAAATTTACTGAGGTTTGATTTGTGACCCAAGATGTGGTCTATTGTGGAAAATGTTTCATGTGCACTTGAGAAGAAGGTGTATCCTTCTGCATTTGGATGGAATGTCCTGAATGCATCAATGAGCTCCATCTCATCTGATGTATCATTTAAGACTTGTGTTTCCTTATTAATTTTCTGTTTTGATGATCTGTCCATTGGTGTCAGTAGGGTGTTAAAGTCTCCTATTATTATTGTGTTACTGTCAATTTCTCCTTTTACTTCTGTTAGTGTTTGTCTTATGTATTGAGGTGCTCCTATGTTGGGTGCATAGATATTTATAATTGTTATGTCTTCCTCTTGGATTGATGCCTTAATCATTATGTACTGTCCTTCCTTATCTCTTGTAACCTTCTTTATTTTAAGGTCTATTTTGTCTGACATGAGGATTGCTACTTCAGCTTTCTTTTGCTTCTCATTTGCATGGATTGTATTTTTCCATCCTCTCACTTTCAGTTTATATGTTTCCTTAGGTCTGAAGTGGGTTTCTTGTAGACAGAATATATATGGGTCTTGTTTTTGTATCCATTCAGCCAGCCTGTGTCTTTTGGTTGGAGCATTTATTCTATTTACATTTAAAGTGATTATTGATATATATGTTCCTATTGCCATTTTCTTAATTGTTTGGTGTTGATTTTGTAGATCTTTTTTCTTCTTTTCTATTTCTTGACTGTGTAAGTCCTTTTAATATTTGTTGTAAAGCTGGTTTGGTGGTACTGAATTCTCTTAACTTCTGCTTGTCTGAAAAGCTTTTTATTTCTCTATCAATTTTGAATGAAATCCTTTCCAGGTACAGTAATCTTGGTTGTAGATTTTTCTCTTTCAGTACTTTAAATATATCCTGCCATTCCCTTCTGGCCTGAAGTTTCTGCTGAAAGATCAGCTGTTAAGTGTATTGGGTTTCCCTTGTATGTTACTTGTTGCTTTCCTCTTGCTGCTTTTAATATTCTTTCTTTGTGTTTAGTCTTTGTTAGTTTGATTAGTATGTGTCTTGGCATGTTTCTCCTTAAGTTTATCCTATATGGGACTCTTTGTGCCTCCTAGACTTGATTGTCTACTTCCTTTTCCATGTTGGGGAAATTTTCAACTATAATCTCTTCAAAATTTTTCTCATATCTTTTCTTTTTCTCTTTTTCTTCTGGGACCCCTATAATCCAAATGTTGGTGCATTTGATATTGTCCCAGAGGTCTCTGAGACTATCCTCAGTTCTTTTCATTCTTTTTACTTTATTCTGCTCTTCAGAAGGTATTTCCTCCATTGTATCTTCCAGCTCACTGATTTGTTCTTCTGCTTCAGATATTCTGTTATTGTTCTTTTTGGAATATTTTTAATTTCAGTAATTGTGTTGTCTCTGTATGTTTATTCTTTAATTCTTCTAGGTCTTTGTTAATTGATTCTTGCATTGTCTCCATTTTGTTTTCAAGGTTTTTGATCATCTTTACTATCATTATTCTGAATTCTTTTTCAGGTAGTTTGCCTATTTCCTCTTCATTTATTTGGACTTCTGTGTTTTTAGTTTGTTCCTTCATTTGTGTAGTATTTCTCTGCCTTTTCATTAGTTTTTTTAACTTACTGTATTTGAGGTCTCCTTTTCCCAGGCTTCAAGTTTGAATTCTTTCTTCCTTTTGGTTTCTGTCCTCATAAGGTTGGTCTAGTAGTTTGTGTAAGCTTCATATAGGGTGAGATTTGTGCTCACTTGTTTGTTTTTCCTCTGATGGGTAAGACTGAGTGAGGTGGTAATCCTGTCTGCTGATGAGGGTTTGTATTTTTGTTTTCTTTGTTGTTTAGATTAGATGCGGAGTCCTGCACAGGGTGCAGGTGGTTGGGTGATGCCGGGTCTTGTATTGAAGTGGTTTTTTTTGTGTGTGAATTCTCACTATTTGATACTCCCTAGGGTTAGTTCTCTGGTAGTCTAGAGTCTTAGAGTCAGTGCTCCCACTCCAAAGGCTCAGGGCTTGATCTCTACAGATGTCACTGAGTCCCTTTCACCTTCCTTCAGCATGATGGCATCAAGTGGAAATGGCGTGCGTTTGGGAGGCAAGAGGCTAACAAGCAGGAAGCACAACTGAGCCCGAGATTTGTTCAACCTTGGTGGGGACCTCGATGTGGTCCCTTCCTCTGTGCGAATGGGATATCTTTTTAAAAAATTTATTTTATTGAAGTATACTTGATTTACAATGTTGTGTTAATTTCTGCTATACAGCAAAGCAATTCATATATATGTGTGTGTGTTCTTTTTCATATTCTTTTCTGTTATGGTTTATTACAGGATATTGACTATAGTTCCCTGTGCTATACAGTAGGACCTTGTTGTTTATCCACTCTATATGTAATAGTTTGTATCTGCTAACCCCAAACTCCCAACCCATCCCTCCCCCCCCCACCTCCCCCTCCTCTTTTGGACCACAAGTCTGCTCTGTATGCCTCTCTGCAGGTAATTTCAGTTCATCATCTAGAATAGCAATCTGATCCTCATTTAACAAGATGGAGCAATCTCCATGAGGATTTTTTCTCCTTTTTTTCTTTTCCGAGTCCTACATTAAAAAAAACTCATTTGAAGATTATTCAAGGGCAACTTGCAGTTTGCTCTTGTAACAATGTATTCACTCTTGTACACTGGACAGCAGATTTTCCACCCATCTTCTGATTCCCTCACCTCCCTCTGTGAAGTAAGTAGTGAGGATATTGTTAAACCATTTTTTTTCTGCGAGAAAACAGTGTCAGAAAAATGGAGGGGCATGTTCAAGGTCAACTGGTCTCTGTACGGTAGAGCTGGGGCCAGAGCTCAGCCATGTGATGTTTTCAGTGGTCCATGCAATTATTCCTTCGTCTGGTTGAATCCTTTAAGGGCTCCTCCCGTGCCCACATTAAAAGACAAAAAGCATCCAGCAAACGGCATCAGAGACACCTGAATCCCAGCTCCAGGAGCTCCCTGTGTTCTCTCATCATCCACACCAGCGCTAACTTTTTCACTACTAGGCTTTCTAGTTTTACAGTCTGACTGTCCCTTCTCATCCTGTGCAGTTAGGATTGGATTAACCAGAGTTTAGATGGCTTACTCCTGCACAAGTGGGTGCCCCTTTTTCTACTCCCTGTATCTGTGAACAAGATGGAGGAGGCTTGCCCAAGTCTCTGGGGCTCTTCTTGCTGTGAGAGGGAGAGATGGGACCCCTCAGATATTTTATTATCCAAATGCATGGGGATCCACTCTGCCACATACAGGCCTCTGCTCTGCTCTCTGCCCTTCTAACCCACAATATTAAAACATCACTCCCAAGGCCTTTATGAGTTCAGAAATCAACCCATATCCAGTGACACAGCTTTAGTTATCTCTAATTTCAGAACTGTCACTTATTTGGTCCCAGAACCAAATGAAAATGTGAAGCTATTTGAACATCTAATAAATAGACAACATATGGATAAACAGATCTTTCAGCTCAAAGTGGAATTTGCTCAAATGTGAAGCTTCAGACTTGTCATCTACACAACCTGGTTGACTGGATGATTGTTCTCTCCCAGACCATGTTGTCAGGTACTAAGTTAGGTGATGGGGATCCAGCAAGACAGCAATGATCCCTGTACTCAGTGGTGCTTAGGAGGAGTATCAGCCCAAGCCGCAACTAGCGACCCAAATTCCATTCTGGTCATCCAGTTTGCATCAGCCCCATTCATGCTCCTGGAGGTCATTTCTTTTTCCCAGGGAGGTCCAGTGACTGCTCTTCAAGTCGGTGAACTTCAAGAACAGAAAGTGTTTGGGAGGAGGGCATGGAAAAATGCAGGTTATGTTAAATTAGCCCAGCCCTTAGCACATTCCTTTTACATTGTTGGTGACTTGAGGGCCTGTTGAGTTTTTTTAGGGCCATCAAAGAATATACACAACAGGGCCTTCTTCCTGCATATATACTTTCCCTACAAACATCTTGGGTTTTATTTTGCATTTAAAAAGATTCTTATACATGATCTAAATATTCCAAATAATTCCTGCAATTGTTATATGAGGAACATAACTGATCTTAGTGTTCTTTATTTATACCAATCAAGCCTGTGCCTCAATTTCCAAAGTTGCAGAACAAATAAAACAAGCCATTTTTCCCTGTTGCCACTGTGGGATGTCAATATGTCACGTGGCTTTAAACTTAGACATCAGGAAACTTTCAGCCAATTTAACATCTTCCTGACTGTTAATATTTTTTCCCCACTAGTCATGTTTGGTATCACTTACTGAAGGGTGATTTCTATATGGCTATAAAAAACATACTAAAGAAGCAGGCAAACTTTCAGGATTTTAGTTTGAGCAAATGAAAGCAAAGTGACTAATCAGAGTGAATGTGACTCAGTCAGGAACATCCACAGCAGAATGAATCAGCCTCAGACAGCGTCTGGCACAAAGTGCTACGTCTTCTACGACCACCATGTCTCAGATAAAGTACCAAGCTGCAGAGAAATCCGACAGCACTTCCAAGGGGACATGAGTCTTATTATTATTATATATTATGCTGAAAATCTGAGCCTCCCGGTAAGTCATCATTTTATATACTTGGAACAATGACAGTCAAATCCCGCCACAAGTGGCACTGTCAACTTTTCTGTGAGGACTACCTTCTCCTCACAGTGACATTCAAAGTACAGAGTCTCCTTCATCTAAAGGAACTGTCCTATCTGCTTGCTAATGGGAACAATTCATTTAACCTGCACTGGAAGTACAGCCAAGGAATGGAGTGATATGTACACGATCCAGGGGGAATTGGCCCTCCCAGCTGGCCCTGCCCACCATTTGATTCACTGATGAGAGATCTGCTTTCTTTCCACTTAGGCTGACTTACAAAAAAAAAAAAAGACATTCCAGAAAAATTCAGTTACCTATTAGCCAAATCCCCTCAAGCAGCTGGCTTGGATTAAATATCAACTCCTAATTCCAGAAGCTGAGGAACAGGAGGCCCACATTTCTCTGATTTTGTATCATTTTAATGCCCCTTTCACTTTCCCCTCTCCCTGCCTCAGCCCACCGCAAGGCCACGTGTGTCTCTGACAGGCTGCAAAGCACTGATTCCTCATCTGTTTTAACAATGGGGGATGCTTGTGCTTTCACTGCAGTGCATCCTGGCTTCCGAAAATCCTCACTTTTCAGGACCCTCACTCACTGCCACTGACCCTCTCACCAGGTTACATTTGCAGAGCCAAGATTCTAGAAACAGCACCTATAATCATTAATGTATTAAACTGCTGTCCCAAAATGACTAAATGCATTATTTCTGCTGCAGGAGAAAATGCTGAGAGGAAGCAAGAGCAAAAGTAAAGGACCTGATTTTCCTAAACTGAAGATGGCCTCGGAGGAATTTATATTTTGAAGGACACAGTAGCAATTCTTCTGATCATTTTTTTTGTAGGTTTTTTTTAAAAATAATTTGTTTTTGGAGTATAGTTACTTTGGAATGTTGTGTTAGTTTCTGCTTTTCAGCAAGGTGAATCAGCTAAATGTATACATATATCCCCTCTCTTTTGTATTTCCTTCCCATTTAGGTCACCACAGAGCACTGAGTAGCATTCCCTGGGCTATACAGTAGGTTCTCACTAGTTACCTATTTTATACATAGTATCAATAGTGTATACATGTCAATCCCAATCTCCCAATTCATCTCCCCACCCCATCGCCTGCTTTCCTTTCTGGTGCCCATACATTTGTTCTCTATATTTGTCTCTCTTTCTGCTTTGCAAATAAGTTCATCTGTACCATTTCTCTACATTTCACACATATGCAACATTATACAATATTTGTTTTTCTCTTTTTGACTTACTTCATTCTGTATGACAGTCTTCTAATCATTTTTAAATCAATGAGTATGAGATAGTCGGGTCTTTAAACTGATACAATACAGAAACAATACCTGCATTTAGTCTGGGAAACATGGAAACTGTTTCCTGAGATTCTAAAAGGTTTTACAGGGGACCAAAACATTGGAAAAGACTCTGATGCTGGGAAGGATTGGGGGCAGGAGGAAAAGGGGATGACAGAGGATGAGATGGCTGGATGGTATCACTTGACTTGATGGACATGAGTTTGAGTGAACTCTGGGAGATGGCGATGGACAGGGAGGACTGGCGTGCTGTGATTCATAGGGTCACAAAAAGTTGGACACGACTGAGCGACTGAACTGAACTGACTGAACTGATGTCTAAAAGGAGACTTATGCTCAGCCCTCACTCTTGACTGGCTGAGATGATAAATAGGGGGAGAGATTTCTGAGCTACAATGAGTAAAACACAACTCCAGTTGGGATGGATTCCTTTTTGTAGGATTTTGAGCAATTTCTGTATCACAAATTTTACCTCTAGTTAGGGCTTCCTTAAAAGATAACTAAGCGCCATGCCAGTTGCAACAATAAATATCTACAGAGCTACATAAACCCCAACATACTGCTTTTCCAAAACCCACAAGCCTAGGGACTTCCCTGGTGGTACAGTGGATAAGAATCCACCTGCCAATGCAGGGGACATGGGTTTGATACCTGGTCTGGAAAGATTCTACATGCCTCAGAGAAACTAAGCCCATGTACCACAACTACTGAGCCTGCATGCTTCTACCACTGAAGACAGTGAGCCAAGGGCCTGTTCTTCACAGCAAGAGAAGCCAACACAAGGACAGAAGTTTGTGTAGCACAATGAAGAGTAGCCCTAGCTTCCCACAACTCGGAAGGCCCATCTTCGGCAACGAAGACCCAGCTCAACCAAAAAAAGAAAAAACACCAAAGAACTCCAAGTTAAATGCTCTGTGTCCTATATGGCTGCCCAAATGAGGCCCCTCCTCTCCCCAATCTCCTAATCACAGCCAAAACCCCACATTGGACCTTTCTACGGATCTGTTACATAGTGGATATTGAAAGCAAACAAGGTATCATCTAACTAGCTGTACTCATGCCTCAACATGCAGAGTTGTCCCTCCTTCTAGAAAAAATGGTGGGCTCCTATTTAACTTTCTGCTCCCCAACACTAGAAAGTTCCGAGTCACTCACACACTGCAGTTTCCACCTGCCCTGAAACAAATAAGGCTTGGTCTGTGTTAATGCAACCAGACCTTCTGCTCAGTACAATCTGGGGTCTAGGGTGACCCTGAAGAGACATCAATTTCTCATTTTTACACTTTGTTCCAATTTCATGGTTATTTTTGTTATTGCAAAATCCAGTGCTTTATGATAAATTTATAGAGTGCCTAGGGGGATAGCCATTCATATTGTATAACATCTCATTCACGGTTCCTCCGGGATGGAAATGCGGAGTTGTACCTCTCAGTCAGCCAACAACTCTCCCCTGTGAAGTTCCTGTCTGACGGGACAAATGAGGCTCCCGTGGGATTCCGCACGCACGCAGAGCATGAAAGGCGGCGACGTGAACGTGGAGCCACTCCACTCCTGAAGTCGGATCACCCAGGCAACCTGGAAAAGGCTCCTGTGTTTGTACTCATGAAATGATTATGTATTTTATTGTAGAACTGGTAAAAGTACCGATCTCAAGTGATTTTTACACATTTGACATGCTGAAATTGATGTGTTGCCCTTCTTTCTTTCCAGAAGTGTCAGCAGCCACAGTCCTGTACCAAGGAGGGGAGGACGCCATAGGAGCAGCTGACCAGCACAGCGCGCCGGGAGGATTTGAAAACAAAGAGCCCAGCTAGGTGCTGATTTGCTTTTGCTTTTTACCTTGGGCTGACAATTCTAAACAATGTCAGTGATAAAATATTCCTTCCCCAGGGCCAGCCACTCCCATCACCTGCCCCTGTTTGATATGCCACTGGGAAAGCCTTCCAGTATTTTCTTGAGATCCATCATCATTTAAAAGCATAAGAGTAATGTACATTTACTGTAGAATTTTTAAAGATTTTTAAAAATTTAAGGAGAAAATTAAAATCCTATTAACTCTACCACTTATTAATAATCATAGTCTTTATGCCAATTCCTTTTTTTGTTATTAAAGATAATTCTACTCTAAGTATCCTGTTACATGTATCTTTATTAATGTATGATTTTTTTAAAAAAAGAACCTTCTTGAAAGCTTAACTTTTAAAAAGAAATGAATATATATCATTAAGATATCCAGTGGAAAAGTGTTCATCAATTTATAATTCCTATAGTACACAGAATATCATCATCAAAAAGAAATTGATACTCAGTTGGCTAAAAAGGTATCTCCTCTAAATTTACATCTTTGTTTACTTATGAGATTGCTTTGTCTAAGATTGTTGATTTTTATATTCCTCTTTTGCTAGTTACCTGTTCATAATTTCTGCTTATTTTTGTATTGTAGTATTAGTCTTTTACTTACCAATTTATAATAATTCTGCAAAGTTAACCATATACTGTTTATTTCTTTTTCTGAATTTTGTTTCAGCTCAGTCACTCAGTTGTGTCCTACTCTTTGCGACCCCATGGACTGCAGCATGCCAGGCTTCCCGGTCCATCACCAACTCCCGGAGCTTGCTCAAACTCATGTCCATTGAGTTGGTGATGCCATCCAACCATCTCATCCTCTGTCGTCCCCTTCTCCTGCCTTCAATCTTTCCCAGCATCAGGGGCTTTTCAAATGACTCAGTTCTTCATATCAGGCAGCCAAAGTATTGGAACTTCAGCTGCAGCATCATCCCTTCCAATGAATATTCAGGACTGATTTCCTTTATGATTAACTGGCTTGATCTCCTTGCCATCCAAGGGACTCTCACGTGTCTTTGTTTGAGTGATTATTTTGTTTGGATTATTATTTTTAAAATCTTTTTTATTGCAAGTTAAATTTTTTTATTTAAGGGGATAGAATCAAATATAGTGGTCTTTTATTTATAGTTTTTGCCTTTGTTTATATGTCCATAAAGACTTTGTCTATCCCCAAAATATATTTGCCTATATTTTATTTTTAAAATTTTATTTATTAAAAAAATTGTTTTAATTTATTTTGTGGGTCTTAGTTGTGGCACATGGGATCTAGTTCCTGACCAGGGATGAAACCCAGGCCCCCTGCTTTGGAAGCATACAATCTTAGCCACCGGACCACCAGGGAAGTCCTTATTTGCCTATATTTTTAAAAAAAATTACTATTGTGATTGTATTCTTTATAGCTAATTTTAAAATTTAAATAGAATTTATCTATTTAATCTTATCTATAAGACGCACTGTTTTTCTTTCTTTAGCTTAAGCTTGAGAGTCCCTTGGACTGCAAGGAGATCCAACCAGTCCATTCTGAAGGAGATCAGCCCTGGTGTTCTTTGGAAGGAATGATGCTAAAGCTGAAACTTCAGTACTTTGGCCACCTCATGAGAAGAGTTGACTCATTGGAAAAGATTCTGATGCTGGGAGGGATTGGGAGCAGGAGGAAAATGGGATGACAGAGGATGAGATGGCTGGATGGCATCACCGACTTGATGGCTGTGAGTTTGAGTGAACTCCGGGAGATGGTGATGGACAGGGAGGCCTGGCGTGCTGTGATTCATGGGGTCGCAAAGAGTCGGACATGACTGAGCGACTGAACTGAACTGAACTGTAGATAAATTATTCTACTCCACTTCCTGAGATTTGAGTCTAAACAATACACCAACTATATTATGTCTTTCTTTGTTCTCCTCCCAAGTGAGATATGTCACTATGCCTGTCATGTCAGGAAAAAAGTCAGGAATATCAAAAGGCTTAGATCCAAATTCTAGATCAAAAGTTTTATGTATAGAATTTGAGTTAGTTCACTCCTTCCTTAGAAAATGAGGCTAACATTAAGATTTAAAGCATTAATTTCTTAAACTCATTTTCACCACAAAAGCCTGGGCACATGATTTGTGTATAAAAAGGTGATCATAGGGAGAAGCAGAGAACTGTAGCACCAATGCTAACACTTTCTATAGCAGTGTTAGAAACTTTCAAGTTTCCCTCTTATCTGTAGAATGTTTTGTTTTTGCCCCCAGTGAAAATTACTGGTGACATTTTAATATTACTGGTGACAAATTAATAGTTAGCAGTAGTTTTCCAAATAGAGCCGATTCTATAAATTAGGCCCATGTGCTCCTTACCCAAGTTTGTTTAGATCAGAATTATATTCCAGAAGCTAAGCGGGCTTCATTCACTGATTTCCCACAGTACACAGAACGTGCTGTGACACTCTTGATGCTGTTCCACTAGCTGATCTGCTTTTTGTCCAGGAGGAAAGCCAGGGAGGTCAGAGAGACAGGAAGGACCTTGCAGGGAGGGCTGTCCTGTCCAGATGTGGGAATTGTGCTCATTAGGAGACATGAGGGGGGTGGGTGGCTGGGGAAAGCACACATTTTATAAAAAAAAGAAACAACAACTAGAAAATGGTAAAAAGTAACGTGCACTCTGGGCATCAAATGGGATTTGAATAACAATCTCCCATTCTATTCAAAAGCATCTAAAATACAACAACTCTTCTTTATTGTTCCCTTTCGCAAGGACACCTGCCAGCAGAGAGGTAATAGAGAACATGATCTTCAGCAGCAGTGCTTTCCTTAAGGGGACGTAAAGCCTACAGTAATGGGAGGCGAGCAGGCAGGCTGACCTTGGTCCAGTCCCAGCAAACCTGATATCTTCAGTGTTGCAGAAGCTGGAGGAAGCAGAGCCAACGTGATGAAGCATAAGGGACACTTTTTACTCTGTTCACAGGGAATTGAAGTCCAAGGGATGTGGGAAATGAGTATACACTTGTCATTCTCTACTTTGTGTGTCAGTGTGAAAGGACAGCCTAGTAGATGAAGCAAGGAAAATGTCAGGAATCTTCACTGATACATTTCACCAGCAATAAACATTTTCCTAAAAGAATGCATTATCCAAGGCATCAAGGAAGTTACTTAATGAAGAAAGGCACCTGGTTTCCCAGGCTTTACAGCTCCCCAAGTATTCCATGTTCTCAAAGACCTCTGTTTTCTCTGCCAGGAATGCTATACCTTTTTTCTTTCCTGGGCTAATTCCCACAAAACCTCCAAAGACTCAGTGCAGACTCCGTTTACCAGCACTCTCAGACTCTGCTGCTTGTCTCCTGCACCCAGCTCACCCTTCCTCTGGCCTCGGTTTATTGTGCAGCTTCATCACAGCTCACAGGCACTGGTTAAAGGATGGGCGGGACATATTTCCCTCTACAAGTCTATGAGCCCAGGTGTGGGTCTGCATCCACCTCTAGGAAGCGGTGATTTTTTTTTTTTTTGGCTGCACTGGATCTTCAAGCTGCATATGGGCTTTCTCTAGTTTCAGCGAGTGGGGGCTACTCTCTAGTTGGTGTGTGGGCCTCTTATTATGGTGGCTTCTCTTGTAGAACACAGGCTCTAGAGCTCCGTAGTTGCGGCCCACAGGCTTAGTTGCCCTGCAGCACGTGGAATCTTCCCAGACCAGGGATTGAACCCATGTGCCCTGCATCGGCAAGCAGGTGCTTAACCATTGGACAACGAGCGAAGTCCAGGGGGGCTTTTTCTAAATTCCCCCAAAGTTGCCTCTCTTCTCCCTGCTTACCATTTTCAGAGCTGTCATGCCACATTATCTTTTATCTACTTAATTGTCTAAACACATCTCTTATGTACCTGCTATTACCCACCACACTCCCTCTCAAAGATAGAAAATACTACCCTTTCCCGTTAAGTACAGAGACTTTCATTTCTGAGTCTTAAGCTCCTGCCATTGCACCTGGCACTTGGTGACTCCTTAGAAAATATCTCTGGGATGTTTGCTGAATGTATCAAAGGTCATTCTGTCAACTACACCACAATTAAAGGAAAAACAGTGAATGCCTTCAAGAAATGCACAGTTCTATATGAGCACCATATCTTCCTATAAGCACCGTTGACACAGAAGACAATGCTTCATAGGTTAAGTATCTGAAGAATGGCTTGGACAAGAACCACCATGGACCAGAGGGCTCTGAAGAAGTTAGAAGGATTTTCCCAGAGGAAGTGAGATGGGATGACTGAGAAACTTTTAATTGGAGATTCGATTTCTCTAAAGTTAGGGTAATGTGGGAAACGAATTCAAAACTCACCAGTGTACTGCCTCTCCTCTGTCCTTACAACTGTGAGCGCTCATTCAGTCACACACTCAATAACATTCATCTGTTATTTACTGTGTGTGAACCCCTAGTAGTGCCCAGACCCTGCTCCATAGCACATGGTACAGAAAGTGCCTGACCCTTTCTGCAGAGGCTCTGATTTTGCCTGGTCTTGTTTTATGTACCCATTTTTGTACAAGAGAAAAACGGTACCCTCCTCCACTGCGTCACGAGTGTGCTCATCACTGAACTCCAAGGTCTGGGAGGAAGACTGATGAAGTAGTATTTGGAAAGGGCTGTGGGTACCACAGGGACTGATTCATCAGCCTTGGATCCTCACAGACCCCAGGATACATAAGACAGCAGCATCTTCTCCAAAGTACACACTTCTGCAATTTCCTCTGAGTCCCTTCCAAAGAAGACTTAATTTGACCCAACTGACCCACTGGATCCACTCCCTAAAAGACTTCTTCCCAGGCTGGTGGAGGATAAGGATAAGGACTTTGGGAGGGAGGTAATTTAGGGTCATAGCTGAGAGTGCAGGCAGATAATAAGAGTTTAAGGCTGGGATCAGCACTTACCATCTGTGACATTAGACAAGTCATTTCTCAAAACCTCACTCGTCTCATCTGCAAAACTGGCATGGTGGTGTCCACAACCTATGTGTACAAACTAATCAGTAACGACCATGTGAAATGAACCCCTTTAGGGGACAGCTGTATAATCTTAAGAAATTATTGTCATTTATAAGATAGTGTTGATAATACCTTGCTGGGAAGATTTTTAAAAGGATTAGCTAAGATAATTCATGTGCTAGTTTTTGCCACAAGGCAAGCCCTAGAAAAATGTGAGCTGTTAAGATGACTGCACTGAGATCATTCTATCAGACTAAGTTTAAAATTTTTAACTCAGTTTGGGAGGAAGCCTCACTTTCCATGGCAAACTCGTTTGGAATGGGCCTTTTCTCTCCTGCCATTTTCATTCAAAATATCTGTGGCAGAGCTGTGGAAGATTCTGATACGTCCTCTTGACCTCTATCCATAAACAGCCTTTCTCACAATGAGATGTTCTGAGTTTAGGAGCCTTGCTATTTTCAACAAAGAATTAATTGCAAAGTAATTAAGTTTAGAGCAGGGGAATAGATGAACCCTGTCTATCACAAAGGAACAGTGTGGATGGTGATATAATGAAGCAAGGAGACGATGCTTTAGATTAACACACACACACAATCTCTTTTTGAAAGCACACAAAGAAGCCTCCCATCACTTATATTGACAAGATAAATCTAAGCTGCTTAAAGAAGCACTTAATTTTGTTCTCATTAAGTCCCAGGGTTAAGGGCTTTACCCTCAATGTCCATGGAAGCAATGTTAGGTTTTCACCTTGGAAAGTTCTCTGAGGCCCTAAGTCCATTGACAAATATAGCACTAAGATGTGTTACAGAAACATGCATCGGAAAGCCAGCTGCATTGCTGGCCACATTCCCACTTGGCTCCACTTTCCTCAATGAACAGAGAACGTGCAGTGAACGCCAGAGGGGCACAAGTGTTTACCCCTCTGTCTTGAAGCACGGATATTTGCAATTAATCAACAGTGGATACTGAGCAGGGTAGATGAGGACAATAACCAGCAGGTTTTACCACTAGAACTAGGAGACTTAATCTGCTTAAGGGCAATTAGGTTGCTGTCACTCTAACATTTTTTTTCCCAGTTGCTTTAGGGACCAAGAAGATACCAGCTCACATCACACACCTTTTCTAACTGATGTGAGTGGGCAAGGTGCTGGAGAGGTGGTAGAGGAGGGAGAAGTAGGGTGTACCCTTACTCGTCCCTGAGTGTTGATTAAAGCAGTATATATCTAAATACCATATATTTGAGCCTGGAAACATTCTACCTGGGACTTCAGGAAAAAAAAATGAGCACTCACAAGAAAGAAAAGAAGGATGATAGCCATTCTAACAGGTGTGAGGTGATATCTCCTTGTGGTTTTGATTTGCATTTTCCTAAACTTCGTGACAGTGACCATCTTTTCATGAGCCTGTGGCCATCTGTACATCTCTGGGAAAAATGAGTATTCATCTCCTCTGCTTGTTTTTTAAAGCGGGTTGTTGTTCTTTTTCTGTTGTCTAAGTTGTATGAGTTCTTTATATATTTTGGATATTAACCCCTTTATTGGGTATTTGATTTGCAAATATCTTCCCTCACTTGGTAAGTCATCTTTTCATTGTATTGATGGTTTCCTTTGCTGTGGAGAAAAAAAGGAAAAAGGAAAGAAGGAAGAAAATAAAGGAAGGAGGAATGTCTAGAAGGAAATATAAAAATTTTAACTGTGTGGCTAGTGCTTATCCTTCTTTCTGCTCTTATAGCTTTTCTGTTATTTAAATAATGAATGTTGTTTCACTTTTATAGTGGGAGCACTGAAATGAATTTGATTTTGATATTTTATTAAAATCTCTTAAAAAATTGATTCTAACAAAATGTGCTTTAAACCCCCTCAAGGAAATTTTACCTCTACCTCTAGGCAATACAGTTGTGACAAAGATGGGTGGCTCCAAACTTGAATATGCAAAGCTTAAAGTCAAGGCTTTTCCAAAGTGTCTATATTTTGGCTTTTTTGGGGGTGCTTTTTCATGGTTTGGGGTTGGAGAGGAGTGGTGGGAGGAGCTATATCAGGCTGTGGTTACGAAGAAAGAAGGATGTGGCCACACTCCTTTCATCACACCCATCCTAAGAGCAGACACAACCCACAAAGCCTGTTGTCTGACTGCCTGGGTGGCTCCCTGAAGATGCTGAACGCACACTCCGAGAGGGTGCGGTTGAGGAGACGGGGGTGCAAAAATAAAAACAATCACCCGAGCTCTCTCAGGCAAAGGTTTCTGTGTCTCCTTTCTCCCTGCCTTTACTGTCCACAGAAGCTGACTGAGTTTTGCTTAAATCACTCAGAGAAGCATTAACTTTCTCAGAAAATAAAACAAATGGAAAAGATAGACTCCTGAAAAAGATGGCCATAAATACACTGGAAAGGACGAGGAGCTAGAACTGAAGTCGTGAGTGTTTCAGATGTGTAATCTAGGTCGGACGGGCGCCAGTCCACAGCAGGCCTTACTGGCTGCTGATTCAGTCCATCTACCTTTTGGATTACAATCTACTGGCTTCAGATCTTCCACACTGAACGCCCCGACTCATATCATTCTACAGGGTGAATGAGCTTACACATGATGCCACATTGCTCTCCACACTGACCTACATTACATGTTCCTGTGAATGAGTTTAATGGATTACGATCTGATTCGCATGAGCTTCTACCTGTGATGCTGGGGGCTGGATGCTCCCCATGGGCTCACAGAGGCACTACAGATACTGGTTGTGGGTTTTCTTCTCTAAAATTCACTCAAAAACTTACTTTAAGGTCTCTCTCTCTCTTTTTTTTTTTTTTGGGGTCTTATTTCCCACTCTGTGCTTTGTTTTGCTTGCCTCCAGCAAGATTCTTATTCTCCCACCGTGGAATTTTCTTGCCAGACAAAGGGAAGAAAGAGAAGAAAAAGACAAGAGTGAGCAGTTCCCTACATACATAATGAAGGAATCTACACAGTTTGCACCTCACTGCAATAAGTTATCCAAAACACAGGGCACGTTAAACTGGTTTCACGTGAAGGCTGGTCTTATCTAAATGCCGAATAAGGCATTTTGACACGATTTGGAAAATGAGGTGAATAGAAAAATGGAGACTGATTTGAGTCTTTCCTGAAATTTCTGTGGACTGGAGTTTGGATTTAAAAAATTCTATTCATAACTCACATTAATTTGTAAGATATCAATACAAGTATGACTGCCATGATGACCCTATGACTTGTAAGCAGTTACTCAACTACAATGTGATTTGATCAAAGGATTCAACAATTTTCAGGGTCAAAAGACTTTAAAATGAACACACAGAGAAATGCAGAGCTATCTTTACCATATAATTGTTATGAATGAGACAAGGGCATTTTATAAGATCAGAGGGAAGGTGATAGTAGTGTCTATTTTCTTTGGTAACTAAGTCCTTAAAACAAGCTTCTTGAGTTATGGCTGGGAATCCACCCTTTTCTTTCACCAACCAACTTGTTTTGTTTTTTTTTTTCCTATGAGTATATATTCCATTCTGGAGACCATAAGAATTAGGAAAACTGGGAGACAATTCCTCTAAAGGGAAGCATAATCTATTTGCTTAATGATCCTACAAGGAGCTAATACATATCATCCCTCTTAGAAATAACAATAATTTGCTTTTATGTAGAAGCTTACTCCAAGGAGCATATAGTATGTTAGAGATACTATCTAATTAATCCTCTAGGGTCCCAGGTAGAAGGGAGGTGGCTAGTATAATGAAAGTTTATCAACATCATCAATGTGTCTCAGTTTAGGAAATGGAACTGTACCAAGAGTGGTAAAAAGAGCACATACCTAGTAACTTAGGCTAAGGGCTTCCCAGGTGGTGCAGTGGTAAAGAATCTGGCTGCCAGTGCAGGGGATGCAAGACATGCAGGTTTGATCCCTGGGTTGGGAAGATCCCCTGGGGTAGGAAATGACAAACCACTCCAGTATTCTTGCCTGGAAAATTTCGTGAACAGAGGAGCCTAGAGGGCTACCGTCCATGGGGCCTCAAGGAGTTGGACATGACTGAGCAATTAAGCACACACATGCTCTGCATGCCCTCGAAACACCTCATCAACTCATTGAAAAAAAGAATCAAGTTTGATACTGTTGCTAAATGAACAACAGGACAGGACAGTTGGACCGGATGATTTGCCCTTCCCCACAGAGTGCTCATGTGGCCTGAGCTTTAATGGGGCTGCCAATGGAAATATCCACATTTCCTGGCTTTTAACCTGGTGGTTCCTTCAGAAGGCAGACTTGGATCCCACTGATGGTGTGGATAGCTCAAACTTTCTATGTACTGCTTGACACAGGACTCTCAAATAGTGCACTAGCTGTGTGCCTGTTTTTGCCTCTCATTGTCCTTTTAGGTGTGGTGGATCATGCTGGTGTCCATGGCCTTCTGCGGGTGTTTCTGTATGGTATTTTGGGGCACGGTGCCTTTGGGAAGAAGGGGTCAGTTCAGTTCAGTTTAGTTCAGTCGCTCAGTCATGTCCGACTCTTTGCGACCCCATGAATCGCAGCACGCCAGGCTTCCCTGTCCATCACCATCTCCTGGAGTTCACTCAGACTCACGTCCATCAAGTCCGTGATGCCATCCAGCCATCTCATCTTCGGTCGTCCCCTTCTCCTCCTGCCCCCAATCCCTCCCAGCATCAGAGTCTTTTCCAGTGAGTCAACTCTTTGCATGAGGTGGCCAAAGTACTGGAGCTTCAGCTTTAGCATCATTCCTTCCAAAGAAATCCCAGGGTTGATCTCCTTCAGAATGGACTGGTTGGATCTCCTTGCAGTCCAAGGGACTCTCAAGAGTCTTCTCCAACACCACAGTTCAAAAGCATCAAGAAGGGGTCAGGGGGCTTGAATGATGGGTTTAGTGTTCTCTACCAAATCAACAGGAACTATGCCACAAGTCTGCATCTCTTGAATTGAGAGGGATCTGATCCTGAGAGTTCTGAGAGAGAATGTGTTGGCCCTGTTGCCTTAAGGACCATTTCATTTGTAAAAATTCTACTGGCAGAATCCACCTTCTCATCATTACACACCCTCCCTGGAGATAGAAGCCTATACCAGCGTGTTGATCAATAACTGATGCACTGAAGATGGTGCTTCAGCAAAGATGGAGCAAGCCTGAAAACAGCCTGAGTAGCACTTTCTCAGCTTCAAACTCTTCTAGAGCCAAGTTCTCTAGAGAGTTAGGCCTCAGCTAAAATCACTTTCAAAAAAGAAAAACCCCCCAAGAGAAAATTCCAATTAATAAACTACTTGCCTCTGATGTGAACTACATTTTTTGACACATTGCTATAATAAATAGTTTCTGATTCTTACCTAGCTCAGGAGATGTTGTTACTTTTTGTTGTTGTTGTTTTTTGTTTTGAGACACTAACAATGCCATTTGTTTGTCAAATAGAGATATAGGGGTGTGTCTGAGGAAAGATACCAATTTGCTTAACTTTGGAACTTAACAGGGTGATTGACAGCCCTCAGTTTTTGTGGGCATCTGTGGGTCTTAGTTTGCTAGTGCTGAATTGGGTACCTGGTGAAGCAACTCAGAGTGACAAACTAGTTTACAGCTGGCTACTACAAAGGGAAGACCTCTCCGCTAATCCCCAAATTAACTCACTGACTCTAGTCTGCCCCTCAAAAAGCAAGAATAATTCCCTTTAAGCATCCATGATCTTCTACTTCTTGAAGTTACTCTTGTGGTTCCCTAGGACCACCTCCTTTTCTCACTCCCACATCAATCCTCTTTTAAGATTCTCCTTGGCTACTTCCTCTCCAACAACTCTTTCTTCTTTCATTGAATTCCCACCTTGTGCCCAGTTCTTAGCTTATGCACTTGCCATCTCCAGCCTAGAATATCATTCCATCCCTTTGAATTTATTCTATCTCCTCTTTGACACTGGGACCCCACTCTAATTGCTCCTAGATCTGCTCCTCATCCTGATGATCTCAGGAGCCCTGTAAGACTTACATAAAACTAATTGCATACATACTTGATATCATGTTTATCACCAGGTTGCACACATGATTATGAATGTTGGCTCAATGTGCTCCTGGCAAAGAAACTTGGCTCCTTGGACTGAGGCTTCAAGTTTAGGCTCTGGTAGGAAAAGAGAGTATCTGTTGGGTCCTCTGAACCACCCCACAGCACTTTGGCCACAGAGGGTCCTTCTGTTTTATCTGTGTCTACTGCCCAACTGGAACTTTCCTAGGCATCTACCTTCATTTTTTAAAAAGGTGGGGGGGGGGAGTATAATTGCTTTACAATGTTGTGTTAGTTTCTGCTGTACAATGAAGTGGATCAGCCATACGTATACATATATCCCCTTCCTCTTCAGCCTGTCCTATTCACCTCCATCCCACCCCTCTAGATCATCACAGAGCACTGAGATGAGCTCCCTGTGCTATATAGCAACTTCTTACTGTCTATTTTACACATGGTAGTGTATATAGTACCAAAACATGACAGTATATATATATACTCCAATACTTTGGCCACCTGATGCGAAGAGCTGACTCATTTGCAAAGACCCTGATGCTGGGAAAGATTGAAGGCGGGAGGAGAAGGGGACAGCAGAGGATGAGATGGCTGGATGGCATCACCAACTCAATGGACATGAGTTTGAGTAAGCTCCGGGAGTTGGTGATGGACAGGGAGGCCTGGCGTGCTGTAGTCCATGGGGTCACAAAGAGTTGGACACGACTGAGTGACTGAACTGAACTGAACTGAGTGTATATGTGACAATGCTGCTCTTCCAGTTCATCCCACCCTCCCCTTCCCCACCCGTGTCCACATGTCTGTGGTGCCTACCTTGTTTTAAATATCAAAATGTCACCAACTTCTCATTCAAGTAGCATTCCACTGTGGCTCAGCATTAGGAGTTGAGCTTCTTTGTCATTTTATGCCTGTGTGTGTCCCAAGGTGGGTGGGAGGAACATTTAGAAATAGCTTCTATTATATAAAGGGCCAGGAAGGAATTTTCCATACTATTTGGATAAAAATACTTTCCCTCAGCTCCCCAGATGCTCCATAGAAATTCTGACACGTTCCCCTCCTTCCCAGGCCCTTTCCTCTCTCTACACTTTGGCCCTCCCTGTTCCCACTAGGGTATAGCAGCAACACGGTGGCTAAGTCTGTTTGGTATTAGAGTTCGAATTATTTACATCTTACAGCTTAGGCTTGTTTATGCAGGAGAATTCTGAGAGGAAGTGAATCAGGAGATCTGTCCTCTAGCAGGGCATCCAGGGGTCAGGCTGAAAACAAGTACTGATGATAAGGCAACACGCCATACCGCACAGTCGGCTTCACTGCAGACCTTGAACAACACAGGCCATGCAGAGCAAGAGCCTTGGTGTGGTGTCAGTGCAGCTAGCAAAGGGTGTGTGAGCAGTAGAGGCACACCAGCAACAGTTCCTGAAATCCACGAGGATGGGGAGAATCACAGAGGCGGCCAAGAAACCACTGAGCTGCAGTCCCTTGCTCCAGGTCATCCTACTTCCAAACTCACTGCAGAAAGCTCAGTGGCAGGACTCTACAATATAACATACTCTAAACTTTCCTCCCGGTGTTTAACAAACTATATGTATACTCCTCTTTGAACTAACCATATTTAAGTTTCTTAAGCAGCAGTAATTGACAGCCACTTCTTTTACCTGGGTTTCTACTATGCATCAAGTATTTTACATCTGGATCTCTAATTTTACATCACTGAGAAATCATTATTACTACTCTCATTTTACAGATTTAGAAAACCAAAGAGGCAAGATAACTTCCTAAAATCTCCTAGCTATGAAGTAACAGACCAGGGCCTCAAACTCAGGCCTGTGGATTCCAAATTTCATTGCCTTTCTTTAGACCTTCCTCCTTTTGGCATGATGCAAATGAGGCCATGACCATGGCTAGAGGGTGGGGCCTGAGGGTTCTGATGTGAAGGGAAGAAGTAATTAAATATCAAGTGTTGGGTTAACAGGAGTTTTTAACCTTGATTTTATGTCTCACTTTTTATGGCACACTTTGGGGTTGGAGACTTGGTAAGGTGGAGACTAGATTCTAAGCCAGGCTCTGCCACTTTGCACAAAGCCCCTTCTTGCCTTGCACTTGGACTTGAGAGAAGGATTCCTCCTTACCCTAGGAATGATCTCTATCAAACAATAGAACAGATAACATAGCACAGGGAATTATGCTCAATGTCATGCGGCAGTCTGGATGGGAGGGGAGTTTGGGAGAGAAAGGATACATGTATATGTATGGCTGAGTCCCTTTGCTGTCTACCTGAAACTATCACAACTGGCTACACTATAATATAAAATAAAAAGTAAACAACAAAACAAAATGAAAAACAGAACAGATAACCTTCTACTGTAAATACTCCAGCAGACTACAGTTAGATATCCAAATAGGATGTGGTATAGGAGACATTTAGGTCTCTACCAAGGCAAGAACTGTAAGATGAGGTGTTGGCTGTTAATGGCTGGGTAGCCTTCACTTGGCATATTTACTCATATTCTCATTGTTGTGGCCCAAGTTCCCCCTGAACAGTGGGATAGGCCTGATGGCTCCATGGTGTACTGGTCCCAGGCCACAGAAGAGGGAGGGCAGGCCCAGTATGAGGAACCACAGCCAACCTTTGCCCTACAGGGCACAAATGCAGTCAAGACTAGAAGCCCCTACAGCAGAAAGGGACCTCAGTGATGGCTACTTCAGTTCTATTACTTAGAGGTGGGAAACCAAGGCAACGGGGAAGGAAGCTTCTTATGTAATTGGTCCCATGGCTAGGGAGAGGTGCACTCAGTCTAGAAGCCCAGAGCTCCTGCGACCCCATGGTGCCAGGGCTTGCCCAGCCTCTATTTTCCCCTGCAGTTCAGTTTAGGCAAACTGATCTCAGAATAGAGAGGCTTCTGTAGTGCCTCATAACAATGGGTCACTGCTGCTCTCTCTATGTGCAGCTCCCAACACAGCCTCCATGCCCTCAAACTCCATGCATCTCTTCCCTCACCTGGAATTAGTCATGAATGTACATTTCTCACTCCTGTGTCTAAATGCATGCTTCTGCAGGGCTGGGACTATGTTTCTTTTTCTCCTCACTGCCAACTTCTTTTTGCTCAAACAACTGCCAGCATAGAGCAGGCAATCAATACATATTTATTAAATAAATGAATGTATAATGAATAAATGTCAAAAAGTTGCCGACAGTACTCAAGAAGATGGACAGCTTGAGGCAGTGGTTAGTTAGAAGCCAAGAGAAAGAAGGGGTAATATAAGGTGACTCTTCTTCCCCATTACTGTGCTCTGCCTTCCATAAACACACACACCATGAACCAGAGGTTTATTTTTAGGGATCTATTCTATGGTTGTAAAGGGAGCTAGATTGAGGACTGCCCATCTTGTGAGAGGCCTTCCCTAATTGCTCAGATGGTAAAGAATATGTCTGCAATCTGGGAGACCTGGGTTTGATCCCTGGGTTGGGAAGATCCCCCGGAGAAAGGAATGGCTACCCACTCCAGTGTTCTTGCCAGGAGAATCCCATGGACAGAGGAGCCTGGCGGGCTAGGATCCATGGAGTCGCAAAGAGTCAGACACAAATAAGAGACTAACACTTCATCTTGTGACAAGCACCCCTAGCAGTGGGTTTGGTTTTGTTCCCATTCATTCCTTATTCCCTCTCACTGTTTCTGACCTTGCAGTCTACCCTGATCCCGAGACCCACTGATTTAAGGTCTATGGGGAGATGATACCTCATCTAGGGCAGATGGCTTAATTTCAGATTCAAATGTCAGTTGTGTCTGACTATTTGCAACCCCATGGACATGCAATTCTCCAGGCAGAAATACTGGAATGGGTTGCCATTTTCTTCTCCAATTTTAGACTAGTCATCCACATTTTTTAAAAGTGTCCAGCAACACACTTTTGCATTCAAGACCTACTAGAAAATCCCAAAGTTTAAAACACCTTTACTGAAACAAATTAGATAATAATGAAAGTCCAAATTCCTCAGCCTTCCCACACTTACTCTCAAGATGTTATAAATTATAGTAGCAGCAGTTTCAATTCTCTTTTTTTCCTTCAACAGTACAATAACACTATTTTGTTATAGGTGATCTAATAATACATGGATTTTTTTCTCTTTTAGACATGAAATCTGAAATGTCAACAACAGTATATTTTTCTTCCATGAATATTAGAAGTGATGTTTGTTATCTTAGAAAAAATGGCTGATATTTTCAAATGGAACTCACACTCTAAATAGGATATGTTGAAAACATCCTTGTGTTAGTTTAGGGAGGAAGATTTACTCCAGAGGTGACATACTAGTGGTTTCCTAGATGTCCTATTTGGATTAAAATGGCTGTTTAGCATGTTTAAAAAATTGAAGTATATTCCAATATTTAATCATTCATATAGTTCCTTTAAGAAAAACATATAGTGTATAATTCAGATCAACTATATAATGTAACTGTACGATAATGGAATATAGGCTTTCTGTTGACATCTTGCTATATTCAAGAAAAGGTGGAATGTATATTTATCTATGTATTGAAATTTACATGTACCTGGAAATCCTGTCCCTCAGTCTAGGAAGTGCAAAATCTCTATGCTCCAGAATATTGGACCTCTATTCAACAGTGAGGGTGGATACTTTGAACCTCAGTAAAGTGAAAACACACACACACACACACACACACACACACACACAACAACAACAACAACAGTGAAGGTTACATTAATCAGCAAGGCAAACGTTTTTTCATTTCTTTTATTTTTTTCAGACTGTGGCCAAGGTTTCACTGGCACTAAATTGTAACTGTAAATGATCACACTATATTGTTCTAAATTAGGTAGGAAGATTATAGTCATTAATACAGTCATCTTCCAAAAGAAAATGAATGTGCTAAAGCCAACAATCCATGCCAGAGAAGCCCAGGAATTCCACCTTTTATTAGGCTGCCTGGCCACCCGGAGACTCATTCCTCCGACCACAGCAAGGAGGCTCAAGAGGTTGTCTGGTTCAAGGAAATGGCTCCTCGCCTCCTCCTACCCCTCCTTACCCACTAAGAAAACCAATGGCGCCTTTTATCAGTTTGGCAAAAAGACAAAGGGAATGTTTAACTCTGTACTTAAAATTCCTTGTTCCTACTGTCAGCGTTCCCAGTTCTCAGAGAAGATTGAATGGGTATTTGAAGAGTTTTGTGAAACTGACATTGCACAGCGGCAATGAGGAGGGAAAGATCCAAACTTCAAAAAAAAAAAAAACCTTAAAATATACTTCCCCATATATTCCACTCTCTTCAATTTTCTCTTTTCCCCAACCAAGTAGTAGATGCCCTTAGGAATAATACCATAAGTTCAGTTCAGTTCAGTTGCTCAGTCGTGTCCGACTCTTTGCCACCCCATGAACCGCAGCACGCCAGGCCTCCCTGTCCATCATCAACTCCCGGAGTTCACCCAAACCCATGTCCACCGAGTTGGTGATGCCATCCAACCATCTCATCCTCTGTGGTCTTCTTCTCCTCCTGCCCCCAAAATCCCTCCCAGCATCAGGGTCTTTTCAAATGACTCAGCTCTTTGCATCAGGTGGCCAAAATATTGAAGTTTCAGCTTCAACATCAGTCCTTCCAAAGAAATCCCAGGACTGATTTCCTTTAGGATGGACTGGTTGGATCTCCTTGCAGTCCAAGGGCCTCTCAAGAGTCTTCTCCAACACCACCGTTCAAAAGCATCAATTCTTTGGTGCTCAGCTTTCTTCACTGTCCAACTCTCATATCCATACCTGACCACTGGAAAAACCATACCCTTGACTAGACGGACCTTTGTTGACAAAGTAATAATGTCTCTGCTTTTTAATATGCTGTCTAGGTTGGTCATAACTTTCCTTCCAAGGAGTAAGCACTTTTAATATCATGGCTGCAATCACCATCTGTAGTGATTTTGGAGCCCAGAAAAATAAAGTCAGCCACCATTTCCACTGTTTCCCCATCTATTTGCCATGAAGTGATGGGACCAGATGCCATGATCTTCGTTTTCTGAATGTTGAGCTTTAAGCCAACATTTTCACTCTCCTCTTTCACTTTCATCAAGAGGCTTTTGAGTTCCTCTTCACTTTCTGCCATAAAGATGGTGTCATCTGCATATCTGAGGTTATTGATATTTCTCCCAGCAATCTTGATTCTAGCTTGTGCTTCCTCCAGCTCAGCGTTTCTCATGATGTACTCTGCGTATAAGTTAAATAAGCAGGGTGACAATATTCAGCCTTGATGTACTCCTTTTCCTATTTGGAACCAGTCTGTTGTTCCATGTCCAGTTCTAACTGTTGCTTCCTGACCTGCATACAGGTTTCTCAAGAGGCAGGTCAGGTGGTCTGGTATTCCCATCTCTTTCAGAATTTTCCACAGTTTATTGTGATCCATACAGTCAAAGGCTTTGGCATAGTCAATAAAGCAGATATAGATGTTTTTCTGGAATTCTCTTGCTTTTTCGATGATCCAGTGGATGTTGGCAATTTGGTCTCTGGTTCCTCTGCCTTTTCTAAAACCAGATTGAACATCTGGAATTTCATTGTTCCTGTATTGCTGAAGCCTGGCTTGGAGAATTTTAAGCATTACTTTACTAGTGTGTGAGATGAGTGCAATTGTGTGGTAGTTTGAGCATTCTTTGGCATTGCCTTTTTTTGGGATTGGAATGAAAACGGACCTTTTCCAGTCCTGTGGCCACTGCTGAGTTTTTTTATATTCTCATCCTGTCTGTATTCAAATCCTAGTCACCACACTCAGGTAAGGGTGGGCTTAGGTAAGTAAAAGGCTTCCCTGGTGGCTCAGATGATAAAGAATCTGCCTGCAATGCAGGAGATCTGGGTCAGAAAGATCCCCTGGAGATCCCACCCCAGTATTCTTGCCTGAAAAATTCCACGGATAGAGGAGCCTGGCGGGCTATAGTCCATGGGGTTGCAAATAGTCGGAAATGATCACTATCGGTAAGTAAGCGAACATCTCCATGCCTCAGTCTCTATGTCAGTAGAGTTAACATCAGTCCTTGATTCTGCCAGCTATTATACACGAAGTGCTCAATAGGAGCTACTGCTATTATTTTAGTTTTCTAAGGAAAGCACCAGATTTCTCAGATGTACCCATTACAACAGGACTTACAATATATGGGGATAGCTGCCAGCTAGTAGACCACTGACCTGGAGCTTCTCAGGCTAGGATTTCATAGAATAATACAGTTCTGCAACCATCTCGAGTGACTGAGGTGCCCTTACTTCTCAAACTGGACCCTGCAGTACCCCAAGGGCAATTCTCTTTCTTGTTTAAAGGATTATTTTTCCTAGATGGAAAATCGTCAAAATGGACTTCTGCCTTCCCAGTTTGACAATATACCAATGGGAATTGTGACTGGATAGAAAAAGAGATCAGCTGATGAGCCTACTGCTGCACTTAAAACAAGTCTCCTTATTTTGTAGACTGAATAATGGAATCCTGAAATTCCAAGGCCAGAAGGGGTTGTACCAGCTCTTTTTCTGTAGAAGTGCCAGAGCCAACCCTTGAGACTTAAAGAAAGAGGACCCAAATCTCTTAACTGTTTAGAGGCCTGGGTGGGGCTGGAAGGCACATCATGTGACTTCCCATCAAATGAGTTTTTCACTTTACAGGCTACCTCTGGTAGTTGGCTTGATTGACTACGCTACTGGAAAATGTTAGCCTTGCAAGATTCTAACTCTAGCTCTTTTTTGCCAGACAGGATCAGCTTCCACAGCTATGTAACACATCCCAAATCTTCTCTAGTAGGTTTTGTGATGCAAAGCCTTGGCCATGCCTCCAGTGTATAATCATTTCTACAAAAAGACCTACCAGGAGCAGGAATCTGATATACAAGACACAGCTAGGAGGAAAGGAGCAAATATGACGCAAAAACAATTTCACTTGTGATGGAAGTTTGAAAACAATGAATACTGAGAACAAACAAAGTAATGTGGCACATTTAAAAAGATGCAAAACATCTTTTTCTTTTGCTAACTACCTTGAAAAGTTTCCTGGCCACAGGTGGATGGTAAACTCTTGTTTCGTTTTTTCTGAAGAGGGCAAACTTTGAGCTTGTCTAAGGAGAATAGAAGCAACCTGGGCAAACCAAGCTATGAAAACCACAATTTTATTTATTGCTTAAGGCTTGCATTCACATAAATTGTGCAAATTGGTCTCCATGCTGAAAAACAACAAAACCCAAATTATATTTTTAGAAAGGGAATATAATGAAAACACAATTGAGTTTTCATTAACCCTGCAAACAGTGCCCAACAGCAGTTTCTAACAAGTTCAAAGGCTAGCTTTTTCAAATTCCATGTGTGCAAGGGCACACGCATATTCCTGGTTTAGTAGTCCAAAAGCAACCTAAATGCTGGAGGAGAGACAGACTTGTTTCCTAGTTTAAGCCACCAATCTAGAGATTCACAGTTGGAATAAATTCTGTTACACTTTTTTTTTAATAAAAAAAATTATGATTCTCCCTCTCAGGCTAATGCAGGAGAATCGCCTTTACCCAGAAATGATCTTACGCTACACTAGAACTACTCAGTCAGCATCTTTAATTATCATTTCCCACAAGCCTCTAGGCTAGTGCTTCTCAAAGTTTAATGCGCATACGAATTGCCTGGAGATCTTGTTAAAAATGCTGATTCTGATTCAGTAGGTCTGGAGCGGGCTCTGAGATTCTGTACTTCTTACAAGTTCCTAGGTGATGCCACAACTTCTAGTGCAAGGACTTAACTTTGGGAAACACAATTCTAGATGAAGTCCACTTAACATTGTTCTCACCAGGGCCAGAAACAGGCCACACACAACTACAGAAGAGTAGGCTTCTATGAACTACTATGTTCCCTGCGAATCTTCCCTCCTTGCCGGACCTCCGCAGTACCATCTTCCTTCCCTCACTTCTGAATGTACTTGCAGTTAGTAACTTAAAGGAGGCAGTCAGTCACACTGGCACAAGGAAAAGAGCATGCAAGACTTGGGTTTGAAGTTTCAGCAACACCCTTTACTAGCCAGACGATTCTCACCTCTGAGCCACATCTGTATTATGAGGCTAAAGACACTCACCCATGCACTTGTTATTGTGAATAAATGAGGAAATGTACAAACTCCAGCACAGTGCCTTGCACAAATTAAGACTTCAACAAATATCAGGCTCCTATCCTCCTTCATTTAAAGTGTCATGGCCAGAATCAGTGCTTCATGCATGGCCTCGTCAGTGTAGACTTGAAGAGAAGATGGGGTCTGTATCACCTATAGCATGCTACTAACTTCTGCTCATGATACTGAAAGTTGGAAGACAAGGTGGGTGGAAATAAAGGTACAATCTTCTCCTAGCAGTAAGCATAAAACCTTCATCCTGCTTTAAATTCTGTCATTACTCCTAAATTGGCATCCTTGGATCTCATCAGTGATTTAATTAACACATTATTATTAAGCTCCTAGTCTGTGGTAGACACTGAATCAAATATCCAGAGGAAGCTTCGAAATGCAGCCAACTTTCAGATTAGTTGTATTTCACATTGGAAAACTTTGGATAACTGATCAAAATGTTGCATCTGAATTCTAGTATTTAATGTTCTCTAGCTGGGACCTTCCTATCAGTGAGGGTAGGTCAGCATGGCGAAATCAGCATAATTAAAAACTAGTTTCACATACAGGAAGAAATAAACGGTGGTCTGAACATCACTAGGAAAATATATTTATCTTGCTCATCCATCAGTCACCAATGGAAGAATCTTTCTAGAGTGCTCAAGTTTCTCACCTCATCCTTGATGTGACATTCAGATGCAGCCACTCTGCCTGCCAATTTTCTAAATGCTTTTCTCTTGCTCTGGAATTTAAGGTGAGCATGACAGTAGAGAAGTAAAGACATTCACCTAAAAATAGGGGATCCCCACTTATAAAAGGATCCTGGTAAATGAAAAAAAAAGTTGGGTTTACAAACTGAATAGGAAAAACCACTTTAGAAGAGGGTTTTCTGACTGGATGTGAATGAAAGTCTTGGGTTTAAGCACATTCAGATGAATAGTGGTGGTTTTCTAAGTTTGACTTTCCTGTCAAAATTGTCACCATGTTGCAAACAGACTTTAAAAAGATAACTAGGGCCCCAGTGGAAGAGTGAGAACTTAATACACAAAGCTTGGGTTGCAGGAAATTCATCTAAACATCCCTGACTTGACCTCCTTCTAACCCGAAGCACACAACCTGGCAGACAGCAGGTGGGGAAGTCATTAATATGTGGAAAAGGGGTCTCACCACAACCACGTGCCTGTCACTGATGAACATCCAAAGGAACTGTGCAAATATTTATTGCAGTAAAATAATAAGTCTGTCAAAAGCTGAGGAATTTCCACAATAGACACAGGGCACTAAGTCATCACCAAAGCAAAGTTTCTGTTTAGTACACGCTCTGGATCCCTTCGGAAAGTGAAGTGTGGAAGTCAGAGTTCAAGGACTGACTTTTCTTGAGCTTTAAAAAATTGATCAGCAGAGTGTGTACGTGTCTATGTGTACATGTGCATATGTGTTTGTGTGTATCTGTGCATAGATGCACGTTTGTGTGCGTGTATGTGTACACATGTGTGTGTGTGTGTACATGTATGTGTGTGTGGCACTGTTAGATGATGGTTAACAAGATTAGAGCTGCTAAACACATCATGCAAACCACTCAGTTACGATCCACTGCCTTTCTTCCTTGGTTGACTCTTTGTAAATTTGAAAATGGACTCAAAATTATACAGCATTAAGGAATTATTAATTTTCTTTTATTTGATAATGGCTTTATGGATATATGTATATGTATATAATTTAAAAGAAATGTCTACCTTGAACTATTTATTAGTGAAATGACCTGATGTTTTAGATTTTCATTAAAATATTCCAGCAAAATTAAAAAGAATATGTGTGTTTTTGCGGTGGGGGGAAGTTGATGAAACAACTCTGGTACCATGTTGATGGCTATTGAAATTGTACGATGGGTCCACTGGAGCACTACATTGTCTTTCAACTCTTGAGTATGTGGGGACATTTTTACAATATAAGTTAAAAAAAAATCCACCCCCAAATACTAGAGTGGGTAGCCATTCCCTTTTCCATGGGATCTTCCCAACCCATGGAAGGAACCAGGTCTCCCTAACTGCAGGCAGATTCTTTACCGTCTGAGCCACCAGGGAAGCCCCCCAAATAAAGAGGGTTTCTTTTAAAAGTGCTAAAAATAGTTTACACAATAATACCATCTTTTGTGGTGAAACACAGGGAGTAAGTGCAAAAACCCAAGAGCAATAATTAATGGCCAATCCTACGTGCATTCCATTAAGCCCAAGCAGCTGTCACAAACATCTTAATTTAAAGAGTTGGGGTTTGGGGAATCGTGGCACTGCAAAGAGCTATGTCCTGCTGCTGCTCCACAGAACTGGTACATATCAGGCCCTTAAATTTTTAAACACGGCTTTCATGTTTTCAAGAGCTGAAAAACCTTTGAAAAGTCAGCTTGTTAGGAAATTCACCTTGCAGACTCCTGCTTCAAGGGTTGGTTGGGTACTGGCAGCGTTGGTTTGGGGGTGGGGTGGATGTTCACAGGTCAGATAGCTGTGTCATATGGTGGGAAAGACCAGAGAGATGGCTCTGAATGCATGGGGCATAGCTTTGTTACCTAATGCAGGACAGACCACCTTGTTGGAGTGCTGTTGGTCTACAAACCCTCCTTCCTTTATTTTTTCCTCTCCCAGTTTCTGTCCATAATATTGGATGGCAGCAGCATTTTTGAAGGGAGGTATATAGACTAACCAAGAAGCAGGAACCTAGAATTCATTCCCCTCTTCGTGCACTACTGTGAATCTTTAGGCAATGGCCTTGCTTCCATGCCCTCTCTGGGACATGGGAAAAGCATCCCACATCCATGTCCTTCCCACTATAATGGTGGCCCAAACCCTGCTACCCCAGAGCTAGATGGTAAACAAGGGTCCTATCTGGGTTGCTAAATTTAAAGTAAACAGAGAGGTACAAAAGATAGTCAACTGGATCTAAGTCAGCGATCAAAAAATCCAAACTCCCCAGTTAAAAACATCTGAATGGGACCAATCACCTTTCTTAGTGGCAAATTTAATGATCCCCCTTACTGCCTGCATTTTTTGCCTAAATAAGTAAGTACCTTGGGATTCTATGTATTGATGGTTCCCAGTGCAATAAAAAACACCTGTGTGCTGGCTGAGCTTGACAAGAGAGGAGGCTTTCTGCCAGCCCAGAGCAAGGTCTCCTATTAATTTCTTAAATCGATCCTGGCAATATTATTATCCGGCCTAGGGAAGAACAGCTCTTTACTCATAGCATCAGATTTGAATTTTTTTTTTTTTAAACAACAGTCTCTATTGCCCGTAAGGATGACTAATAACTGTCGGCTGTAATTTCCCAGAGTTTGCGGGTATGACTTCTAACAGTGCTCCTTGCGTTTCAATTTGCCATAGTTCGTCTGGGGGACTCTAAGGCTTTCAAACACAATTTAACCAAAACCCCCAGCTGTCTCTCAGTTCAGCCGGGAGAACTTTGTGGTACTCTTGAACTCACTACCTCCGCCCCCACACCCGAGAGTCTCCCTGGACGCTGCTTTCCTTCCCTGCATCACACATCATCAATCAAACAACCAGAGAAACGCAGAAACCTCAGTTCTCAACTGCAATCAATACAACCACCTTTCCTGGGGTAGTGCTGTGTTCGTTTTGAAGGTCACAGAATGAGTCAGGGGCAGAAGAGAGAAAAAGAGGCCACGGGTTCTTTGACTCTGTGTCTCAGAGAGATCAGCTTGTACAGAAAAATAACCTCATTAAAATGGACTGATCGCCGGGGAGCGGACAGTCCCAGTGAACACAATTTTGCACTATCAAAATACTATTGTGTTATTTTACATCTGGTCTCAAGAGCTAGACAAATAAATTTGCCTGGTGTAAGTTCTGATTCACCAACAGATAAGAGGATAAGAGGAAACTGAAACCGCAATAGCCAAGTACCTCTCGGAGGAGAGCAAGGGTCTGCTTCCATTACAATAACGCTCTTATTTACGCATTCTTATGTACATTGTTTCAGTAAGTTATTTACTCATCGAAGCCAGATTTGTTGAGTACTACTGTATGTGAGCCATAGTAAAATGTGTCATGGGGAAGGCAGACCTGGGTATCTTCAAAGAACTTGGTAAATAGCTATTTCTTAAGTGCTCTTCCTTTCAAAAAATAATTGCTGGAAATTTTATTTCTGCTATCTATATATGAGGCTATTTAAAAGAAACCAGACATAGGAAACATTTACAAGTAAAAAAACACTATAACAGATGAAGCAGAATAGGTCTTCTTGATTAAAACAAAAAGACAAAATCCTTTGTAGTTCAAGCAAAGATGATTTTAGCAAAGAGACATCTCTGTGAGAAGCACCTGACCCCTGACCCCAACAGAGCTTCATTCTTTAGGGGTCATTCCTTACATGCTGGTGATTTATTTTATGGAAGAAATCACCATAGAAGATATACAACCAGCTCTTTAGAAACACATCAATTGTTTGTTTGTTTAGTAAATCAATATTTGTTTGTTTAGTAAATCATTTTGTTATGGATTTAACCCAGAGTCCATATGATCACACTGGCTACATTATACAAACACCTTTCCTACTGAAAACCTATCAAAGAAATAACAATAGCTCATGTTATCACTGTTTACTTTTGACTCCATTCTCTTTTACTTTGCCACATACTGTTTATTTTCTAGAGTCCTAAATTTCAAGAAAATTTCTCTGTTATCAACATAATGAAATCACCTGTCATTGAAGAACTGAGTTACTGCTGCAGTGAGCAAACTGAAGTGGAAATGAAATCACAGAGACAACTCAACAAACCGAGATGCAGCTGAAATGGTAGCTCTCTCCTGTCATCTGCTACATTATTTCTTAGAACTTAATACATACGTATAAATAAATCGAGTGTTTCTGTCCTGCTTTATTCCTATAGAGGACTCACCTGCAGTTCTCTGAACTTCTGATTCTGATTAACCTTTGAAGGGACCTGGACCCAGATGCAAGAGGCTGACGACACCAGAAGAAAGCTGCCTTCTGAAGAATCAGTTTGTAGCTCACTTTTACTACTCCTGTCACTCTCTGACCTCTGGACTCTGGGCCCTGCCCACCTAGGGTATCACCTCCATTTGCTCCTCTGTGGTTCAGCTGACTTCCCTGGACTCATTTCCTTGTTGGCCTGAACTCTACACCCTGGATCCCTCTAGCGAGGCTGGACTCTCATCATTCCTGGGTGGCCGGGTCCTGCAGTCATCCCAGAAAAACACGGGAAAGGAAGACCACTTGGCAGATGCAGACCTTCTTGTTCTGCATCAGTGATGCCCAACATCAGTCCCCAGGGTCCTCCTTCCCACTTCTCACCCTTCTCTCTTCATGTCTCACAAATAGCGAGAACATTTCCCAGAGAGGTGATCAGGATACAGTGAGACCTGGAGGAATTCTGGGCAGGAATTCTGCCCATGAACATGTTACCATGGACTACTGAGTTTGTCTCACCAGATCTTTGCAAAGATGGAGCAAGTCTAGTTGGAGAAAAACTCTGGATGATTGGATTCTCTGCCCTCAAGTTCCTGAGATCTTTAAGGGTGTGGAGATAATGGAACTTCACTTTTCCCATAATAAAGCATAGAAGTTTTTTTAGGCTACAGATCTCCTTATCTAAGGAAGGAAGCCAAGTAAGAAAGGGCCCAGGATAGATTTTATTAAAAATTTAACAGTTAAGCAGCTACATATGGCTTAATATGTGGGCTTTTATTTCAACAATAGCAGCTGCCCTTGGTTTTGATGAGTAAATAGGTCGAAGGATTAACTGAAAAGAGAAAAAATAAAGACCATTTGTAACTTAAAACTGGTAGAGATAGATAAATGTGAGCCTCCCAAACTATTTACATACACACACACAGCCATTTTCTTTGAAAAGTTAGGAGAAGGGAAAAGCAAAGCAAAAGAAGGTAGGTTGGACTAGTTGAGCATTCTCAATGACATAATTTGAAAGATGACTTGAAAAGATTTGAATCTCCCTAAACAAAACAGATGGCAGATTCTAAACAAATAATTCTTCCTGGAGATGTTCATACATCAAATAAATGTGGTATAGACTCCTGACAGGGTAATTCCCTAGTGTCCAGTGGTAAGATTCCAGACTTCCACTGCAGAGGGCATGGGTTTGATCTCTGGTCGGGGAACTAAGATCCTACACGCCTTAAGGCATGGCCAATATTGTAAAATAAAATAATAAATGTATACATCTAGGAAAAAAAGAAAACACTCCTGAGATGTTATCAGGCTCAAAGTGATGGCTCAAGGCAAGCCAGTCTTTAACACCATCCATGCATCTATCTATTCAAATAACAAATCAAGAAGTATTTAACGAGTGCTTACTATGCACAAGATCCTGTCCTTACACACAAGATCCTGAGGGAGGATTGGGTTCTATAAGACGGAGCATGGCAAGGCCTCAGTCCTCAGGAGGGCGAGATGAAAGTGGCAGCTTGGAGAACGTGCAGGTTGGCAGGGTTCTCCTCCACCGTCCCTGAGGCTAAGAGGTCTATCTGTGTAGCACAGCTAACTCTGGACCCCCTGACCTTGTCTTAGAGAGGCTCTGTGCTTAGGCAAAGGTGTTCATCCTCTCAAAGCTTAGCAAGATCTGACAGCATGCAGTTTGTACACTTCACCTTCATTTTATTATTTTACCCATATTTTCTTTCTACCCTGATTTATTCACTGAATTTTTATCTTGTGTACTGTCTGTACTATTATAAGCCATCTCAATGCCTCTAAGGAGATAAAGAGATTTAAATTCTTTAAAAAAAAAATACAACTGCCCTACTCAATCACACAATATCAACGATGGTAATTTTTATTATTACGGGTAATGTCTATGGAGTAGTCCAACATGCCAGGCATCATTCTAAGGACTTTATAATCATTTTCTCCTTTTTCTTCATGATAATCACGTGAGCCTGTCATGACTATTATTACTATTTCATAGATGAGGAAAATGAAGCACAGAGAATTGATGTAATGTGCTAGGAGGTGTGAAGCCAGGACTCACACCTGCACACCTTGCTTGTGGAAGGGCTCCTTATGGCTTACTCAGGTTCACGAGCTCTCCGGGTCTGCTGATAGAACACAAGCCCTGTGCTTCCCGTTCTGACTCACCCTAGATTTAACAGTAGGATTCCTAAATGTGCCCTAGCTAGCCTTGGGGCCTCATCCTCTCTGTGACCCTTCCCTGACCCTGTGGCTGGGTTAGCAGGAGGTTCCCACATCTGAGCACTTGTATCTCTGGAGGGTGAGCTCCTTAAGAGCAAGGGCTGTTTTGTCCTCACTTTCAAGGTGTCAGTGCCTGATAGCACATACGAGCCATAACAGCTGTTTAATTAAGGCTGGTGTGGGTTGATGAATGCATGAAGGCTCCATCACTTAGCCACAACCACTGTACAGCTCTCCCAGAGAGAGGCATCCAGATCTCAGCCCCCACCCTCTTGCACTGGTCCATTTACAATGGCAACTGTCGGGAGCTTCACCTACTTTATTTGGATAGTTCTACCTCTCTAGGTGCTGCTTCTAAAATTAAACAACTATTAATCTGTGAGCTGTAAAGCTCATGCACCCAGGTTTTATCAAACACAGAGAAGCATATTTTGCAAGGAGAAAAGGTCTTCTTGATTAGTGATTATAAAATTGACTTGATTTCAATCTAACTTAGTATATTCAAAAGCACCATATTAAAAATTGGAATGGGCACTTTTAATTATCTTATGAGTTCAGGCATTTCAACATCTTCTCCTGCACTGCCCCCATCTCAATTCATTTTAAAGCAATGCCACCAGCACCAAAGACTTCTCTCTCCTGCTCTGACTTAGTCTTTCCTCTCTCTTATCTTCTATGCTCTTATTTCCTGGGCTACTTTACTTAACAATTAATCATGTTTTACTTAGAGATATAGACTACTGTGTTCAATTATTATTAAACTCTCATGTTGTCATGATCTCCGTGTTTCTGGTCTCCTGTGGAAACTTCTTGACAAGAGACCATTGTGACTTGTGCCTTGCTACATAGTTTAGTCACTCAAGTATTGATTCTCTGGGGGTTTGGGAAAGTCCATGGAATGTCATAAAAGGTAACTTGTGCCTCAAATACTGGAGAAGGCAATGGCACCCCACTCTGGTACTCTTGCCTGGCAAATCCCATGGACAGAGGAGCCTGGTAGGCTGCAGTCCATGGGGTCACGAAGAGTTGGACATGACTGAGCAACTTCATTTTCACTTTCACTTTTCACTTTCATGCATTGGAGAAGGAAATGGCAACCCACTCCAGTGTTCTTGCCTGGAGAATCCCAGGGATGGGGGAGCCTGGTGGGCTGTCATCTATGGGATCGCACAGAGTCGGACATGACTGAAGTGACTTAGCAGTAGCAGCAGCAGCAGCCTCAAATAAACTGAATAGAATTGTCCTCCACTCCTGGGTATTTGTAAGCGAAGTGGAAGGAGGTTCTATGGAGCAGATACCAGCAGAACTGCAGAAGTTCTGGTCAAATATGAATGGCAAGAAAGGCAGAAGGTGAGAGTGGTGGTGGTAGTGGGTATTCAACGTTTATTGAATGGCCACATAAGATTGGCACTGGGCTACATGTTTTTTATACTTGATTTCACTTCGATTTCTTTTAATAATCCCAACAACTCCCAGATACTCACATAATGCCCCTTTCCTTCTACCTATGATTATAATGAGATTCAGAGAATTGAAGGAACTCAGCCGAGGTCACACACTGGTGGGGCTGGTATATGATTCCAAGTTTATCTGACTCCACAATTATACTTTTTCCTTTATAAAGCTTTGCAGAGTCACCTCCATCTGAAATGCATGCACCAGCTAGAATCCTCCTTCAGCTGGCAAGGCCAATAAACGGATGAGTTCAGGACCAATGGGGAAGAGATGTGGAAAGGTCTAAGTCCCTAGTCACAATACAATTGTAAAAAACAAAGATGGCAAATGGTCCTCAACAGGTCTTCCATAGCCAGTTTTGAGCACTTACTGTAGGCAAGACAATATGCCCCAGTGCAGCGTGGAACAGACTGGGGACAAAGTCCAATTACCCAGTTGCAGACTTGCATCCAGGCCAGCCGACCCAGCAGGCCTCCCTTTGCCTTCCACTTCCACCCAAAAGTCAGCATCCAATCGGGTCTGGAAAGACCCAGCAAAATTGGTCCCCAGCCTCCTTGCCTCCCTCCTATGGGGCTGCAGACACGCCAGGTGTCTGGAGACAGTGGTGTGTGGCAGACGCAACCAGACTGCAGGCAAGCAGGGGGTTAATAGCTCATAAAATAAAACCCTCTGACACAAAAATGTTATTTTAATTGTATTACATTGAGGAGCCCTGAGGGTCGTGGGGTAGATAATCAAAAAGGACAAGGAGGAAATTAAAAAAGGGAAGAAGGCAATCAAAAAGGCCATTTAGGAGAGCCCCTTAATCCTCCATAGAAAGAACACTAATTATACTCCAGAATCTCCTTATAATTAACCCTGATATAAAGTGTTTTTTGAGCAGTAATAACTTTCACATTCACAACTGTTTGGATTGCAAACTCCGGTGAACGCCTCACAAACAGCAGCCCTCGCGGGTTGGCCACCTTTCCTCCCCTGCAAGCCTCACAATTACATGTCCACAACCAGAAAGAAATATTTCTGCCCTCAGCTAACTCCCCTGCTCAGTTGAACTCAGCCCATTGCTTTTTTGGCAGAAATAGCCCCAAGCGCAACTCTCCATCCAGTCTCTTCCTTGTAATTGCTTCCCTGTGTTCATTGAGCCTTTACTAGGGCTTGGAATCCTGACGGGTGCAAACCCACTGAATTCCCAGCATACCTTCCTGAGCTCACAGACCCCTGCTTGGATGTACCTCCACTCCTAGGCCACTGGGCACACATTGCTGTAATCGTTCTTAACATTTCCAGACAAAAGCAAGGATTCAGACAGACTCTGCCCAAATCCCATCCAAACTCAAGAGCCTCACATTCCTTGCCTTTGACAGCTGATCCCTTATGAACCAAAGCTCCAAGCTGTCAACTAGTTCAAGAGTCAAACAGAGCAGGGAAGGACTGCAGACAGATCTATGCTTCAGGTGCACAGGGATCCTTGGGAAGAAAGATGCCAAGGAAAGACAGCTGAAACCAGTGCTGCAAAGGAAAAAGGCCTGGATAGGTTGTTTGGGCCTTTTTTTTTTTTTTTCCTTAAGGCATGAAAAGGAAAAGAATCTGTCCCTGTCCTCATATGAACTGGCCAGTGCTCTCATCCCACCCAGTAAGAGAAGGAGCAGGATCTCAGATCCCATGAGATCCCCAGGGAGTAGTCTCAATGGGGCACCTGGCTGCCAAGTGAAACCCTAGCAGAGGTTCACAGGGCTCCTGACATTCACTTCCCCGAGAAGGTATCCATCCCTTCTTTGAATGTGCTCCTGGACCAGCCTTCCCCTCCTCCCTCCAAACACAGTAAATGGGTTTGAAACGTCTGCTTGCTCACAACAGGCTGCCTCCCCCTTTAACCAAAGATTAGGAAACCAAGGTCTGTGGAACACTGAGTCCAGTGTTTTTCCTCTTTATCAAGAGAATGCATGCCAAAAAAGAATTTTTCCATTTTTTTTCTTGCATGTTATGGGAACTAAAATCTTACTTCTACTTTCCATCTGGGTGATTATTCTTTATGTAGAATTTAACACGATAAGAAGATATTTCCTTGTTTTTGTTTTTTAAACCGGAATCCATAACTGAGAGACAAATGTTCTCTTACCATTCAATAGTACTGATTAATGATCTCTAATATGCCCAGCTGCCCTGGGATCTAGGCAATATGAAATAGAGATTATATTGTCCCTGCTTGTGCAGGGACTATGCTGCTCCCATGTGACTATATATTTGGTTGAGCAGCAGGTTATAGTTTGTTAATACAAACATAGGATGTTGGTTCATTTGCACTTTAAAATATCACTACTAAATAAATCATTTGTTTTGTCCAAAACACCTATAGAGACACACAAGTCACTTATAAAGTTGAATAAGCAGATTAAAAATGAATAGATAATGAGTCTCCTACTCCTTAATATTTATAAGTACAGTGCACATACAAATATAATACACTAAAGAGAGTTAAAAAGATCTGTGTTGACACCTTTGCTGTGTTCATTAATTCAACAAGTCCATGCTGAGTGTTAGTCATTTCTCAATACCTAAAGGTGAGGCAGGCATAGATCCTGCTCTCAGAAAGCCTAGAGTGTGACTGAGAGAGAACAATTCACACTTACATATAATAAAATTGCAAATTCACAATTACATATAATTACAAGAGACGTGAAGATTAAAAAAAATAAATTTGAGGTTGCTGTTGTTGTCTAGTCTCTAAGTTGTACCTCTTTTGTGACCCCATGGACTGTAGCCCACCAGGTTCTTCTGTCCATGGGATTTCCCAGGCAAGAATACTGGAGTGAGTTGCCATTCCATTCTCCAGGAGATCTTCCTGACCCAGGGATCAAACCCAAGTCTCCTGCATCACAGGCAGAGTATTTATCACTGAGCCACCTGGGAAGCCTCGGTGAACTTGCTAGATAAACATAAAATATTATTCATCTCTTTTGGCAGAGGTCTCCTCTTAAATTATCCCATCTGGACAGAAAGTGACACTATTGTCTCCACAGACGGGATATTTACAACTTTCTTTGGTGAGGTATTTATTCTATATTTAATTAAGATTAGCAATAGGAGCTGGAAGCCCATAGAAAGAGCTGAAGCTGGCGCTGATCTTTCCCTCTCGCTTTTCAGTGTCCCTCTCTTTGGGATGCAGTCTTCCTCTTTGGCATGCTTTACAGGTCCCCCCACTCCACCCCATACTCTGGATGCCTGCACCACTGTTCTCTTTCATCGCAACTTCATCACTAAGGAGACTCATGAGTGCCAAGGAAGAGGACAACACATTAACTAGGAAGGCTCAATCTCTCGGTCACTTTCCTTATTCCAACCTCTAACAATGTATATTTTACAAGGTCTTCTGCAGATGATTCCTAAACCAAAAGAAAACTCCATATGAGAAGAGTTGGAGAGAGTAGGGTCAGGAGTCTTGGGTTCAAATCTTACATTGATTACTCACTATAGTGACCTGGACAAACCCTTTTACTTCTCTGAGCTTCCCTTTTGTTCATTGTTAAAACTAAACAGTAGCAGATTTCCTGTGTTATATGTATTATGTAATACATAGCTCTCATGAGTTATACAAACACATATGAAGACAATCATAGGTGGGAGCTTTAGTCACGTGCAGGGAATCTTTTTGATAGGCGTCGTGTCTGTAGTGCCTTGAGCAGGTTTGCCCTACTGTGCCAGCAAATGGCACTGAATCCATCCCATTGGTTTGCAATAATGTAAGATAGTCATTTGTTTACTTCTTCCTCTAACTATGCATTTAATTCAAGCTACACTTTATACAGTCAGCGGTAGGGATAATAACAGAATGTTTTCCATCGGATAATTCCCCTCTCTACTTTAAGGCTAGTTGCTGACAAAAGGTTTAGTGTCAACATTAAGAAAATTCCATCTCTTGGGGTAGTAACACTAAAGCCCTAAATCAAAGTGGCCCTTGTCATGACCTGTCACTCCTTACATTTCTCTCTTGTTGTAGAAGGAAAAAAATAAGTAAAGCCACAAACAAGAGCAAATAGCTAGTGTACGGGAATCAGTTTTTAAAAAGTAGACCTTGATATCATTTAAAAATAGTCAGCAGCTCCAAACGAGGCCCCCAGCATCTTATCTTCCTTCAGCTGACCACAGGAGAGGGCCTACAGCAGAAGATGCTAGAAAGCCTTCATCATGATAAAGGAAGATGGCTTTCCTCGCTCACTTCATGTGTGTCTACAGGACCCTGGGAGCTAGCAGCTGGAAAGTTTAGTGTTATCAGGGACAATAGGAAATGCCATTCTCCTCACTCGGAATAACTGCATTTGGTCCAATGACCTTAACATTTTATGGCCTGATTTCTTTTGCTGTTCTCTTCTGATTAATTTCAATCATTCTTTCCTTAAAATATAGAGGTAATACAGGCTGTCAGTAAAAGCTAAAAAATACAGTCAGATGTAGAAATAAAAAATCAAAAGACTCCATCGATTTCCCCACACATTCCCTAATAACTCTTTCCTCTTCTAAGGTAAAAGTTTTGTTTTGTTTTATTTATTTGGTTGTGCCGTGTCTTAGTTGGGGCATGTGGGATGTAGTTCCCCAACCAGGGATTGAATCCTGACCCCCTGCACTGGGAGAGTGGAGTCTTAGCCACTGGACCACCAGGGAAGCCCCTGAGCTAAAAGCTTTTAATATAAAATTTTCTAGGCTACTTTATAGGCTTCAAATATAGGTTTAAATATCTATATATATGTACACATATATGTGTGAGTGTTCACTTATATTTTTGTTTGCACGTTGTTTTGTAATTGTTTCACTTAATGATATATCACAGATTGGTTTCCAAGTTAATATATCTATATTTATCATTCTTTCTAACTGCTGTATAGTATTACTTGGAATAAATTGAAAGGCATATTGAAGTCTAAATTGTTATGTCTCAGCAGTCAGCTACTTTATGTCGGAAAGGAATACTTTTTCAACAGAAAGAACAGTATTTACATTGCTTCTTGACAATAATCTGGCATATATTAAGGTTAAGCAGTAGCAAGTGGTGAAGCAAATAGCAGATCAGTCCATCATTTTTACCTCAAGAGATCTGAGAATTCTGATGGGCCATTTAGGGTGAACAGCTATTAGCGATGGTGAATATGGTCACCTGGACATGTGTCGAGGAAAGGGGCATGCCCCAAATCTCCAAAGAATACACCTGAGTTTCACCAACAGAAGTTCATTCCTTTGGTCTAAACATGGCTAACCCTGAACATTCTCTTTAAACATGCATGTTTTCCGAATGAGAGACCACTGGGTTGGGTACTTTCCTTCCCAGGAAGCATGATTCAATCTGAAAATGCTGAGTGTTTGTGGTGGAAGAGAATTCTAAAACTGTGGAAGGGCAGATACAAGAGAAAGAGGATGTGACTAAAGAAAAAAACAAAAATAAAAACAGTAGGATTTCCAAATTAGCTGAAATGTCAGTCCCCTTCCTACAGACGGGTCCCAACTGCTTACAAGCAAAAGTTAATTTCACCAAGCAAATAAAAAGAGTCTCTTATGAAGGTGGTGACTTTCCTCTGTGGACTAGAACAGAAGAGAGATGGAGAAATATAGCAAGTATGCCATCACTAATCTACTAAAGCATTCTTTTCCACTGAACCGGGACTTGGCCTCAGATTTCTTCTGGACTCAGTGCTCCAGGTAGCTACTGCCCAGTGACTCTCGTTGGTGCCCCAAACGAAAGCCAGTTTGTCATATAGTCATGGGAGTCGTTGGCTCCATTAAGACCAACCACGGGCTTGAATTTCACAAGTAGACAGTAACTGTGTGTGCGTGCCTGTGTGCTCAATCGTGTCTGATCTTTATGATCCCATGGACTGCAGCCCACCAGTCTCCTCTGTTTATAGAGTAATGGCATAAGATTAAAGTTGCTGTTGGGGTTCTTTGTCAGCCAAGCATCTGCAGAGGACACATCCCAGGACAAACAGATCTCTGAGCTAACGAACTGGGATCCTTCCCCACCAGAATGGAAGCTCTGTGTGGGAAAAGACTGCGTCTCCCTAGAGCCCAAGAGAACATCCAATGTGTATAGCAAGTACCGAGGTGAATGATCACCCAAATCAAGCATACAATAGAGTAAAACACATCTCCAGCAGACACTTGGTCCAAGAGGTCTTGAAAATTAACAAAAAGTTTGCCTTAAAACATCTCATTTGGATAGTGCAGCCTCTACATATATACCCTGCCTCAACTCCCTGTGAATTAGATATTGTCAAAGGATCTCTTATCTAAAATGATGATACTGTGTTTTAAAATATGGCAATCATCAAGGAAGGCAGAAATGGAATCTGACAGGAAGGGCATGTGAGTGTCCAGCTGTTGAGTAATGTAAGATGGATTGGGAGGTGAGAATAAGCCAGCACCTTCCAGACTGTGCAGAGGTGGTGAAGCTGGCTGCCTACTCAGTAGTCAGGCTGCAGCTTTCCTCCCTGTGCTGAAGCCTTAACAAGTAACTGACTTCCTGCACCCAGTGCGCACTGAAGAATCTGCCATCACATTTAAGGAAGCCTTCTTGGAGGTTCAGGGCAGAAACTGTCCCAGTCAAAAAAAAAAATTCAGCAAATAAAAAGACTTCACCTGATTTGACCAGCTTTGTTCATCACAGCAGAAGGAGGTAAGGCAGGGCCAGGTAGCCTATTTAAGATGGGATAAACAATCTCCTTGTCTCTCTCACACATACACACAGCCACCCACAAATACACCCACACACATACACATGAAAACACACACACGTACTCACATCCACATATGCTCACACACTCACATATCCACACACATACAAATGCATTCACACAGACATCCACTCACATCTATTCGCACACTGACACATACACAGACACCCACATACACTCACACACACATGTACACAAGAAAACACACATACATGCACAGCCACATTTACTCACACACCTGCTCACTCACACATCCACACACTGTCCTGGTACTATTGCCAGCTCCCAGAGAAGCAGACTCAGATGTTGCCACTCCCCATCATATTCTTTTCCTTCTCAACAAAAATGGCTCTCTTTTGATAGAAATCACCTTCTTCTAAAGGGACAGTGTCATCAACACCAAGCCCCAGTGACTGTGCAGAAAATAAGCACACACCTGCTGTGCCATCGGCCCCTTTATTGGCAAGATGGTATTAGCCTGTTCCTCTGGAGGAATTCTGGCTCAGAACTTTTATAAGTAGGAGACTCAATTATGCTTCTTAAGGGCTCCCTAAATTTGGAAATAGAGCTAAATAAGGAAATACATTAGTCAATGTCCTTTTCAACCTCCTCCCCTACTTGGTTCTCAATCATTTTTCTTTCTGCTTTCTTGGGGTGATTTAACTTAGGAAAACTGCCAACTGTAGCGCCATAAACAGGGCACTGCATTGAGATGAGAAAGAGGAAAAAACAAATGCCAAACATAGGTCTTCTAAGTATGATCAGCATATGGTTAAGGCTTCACCAAACCAAGTCACATTAATGCTGAATCTACTCAAGGGTAATCAGAATCACAGTGAGTTTCCCAAGGAAGAAAACATTTCAATACAGGGGATCTTTAAACTTGAACTAAAGTGCAAAGAGTAATGTTGCTAACACTTGGCGATTACAGAGGTATCTCCCAAGAGAGTCTAGGGAGGTAAAAAGAACATGGCCTGAAAGGTTAAACTTGATGTTCCCACGTAGTCATGGCAGAGATAAGCAGTTACCTTATACAGGTCTTTCTGGAAACAAAATTTGATACCTGCTTGAATTTAGAAATACATCAAAAGAAGGTATGACCATCAAGTCTGGCCATGGAAGCAGCGAGAAAAGAAAGTGATGGAGACAAGCTTGGGCACTGCCCTTCTAGGGACTTTTTAGGCTGAAAACCACAATCAGCTGCTGCAAGTGGCAAGGAAATAAGTTTAGCTGCCTAATTTATGTGTATTCAAATACATGCACACATATGAGTATTGGAGTTAGGAGAGAGAGGGAGAGGGAGAGGTGGAGGGGTGGATGAACGAAGGGAGGGAGGGATGGACAGAAGGAAGAAGGGAAGAAGAGGAAGAGAGAGGGGAATTGAGAGGAGAAAGAAGAAGAGAAGAGAGGAAAGCAGAGGGGGAGGAGGAGAAAGGGAGAGTGAGGTGGATACAGGAGATGTGAGCCTGTTGAATCTTCAACCAGCCCCTGTTTTTGAGCCTTATTAGCATCTCTCTGTGCTTCATGATTATCAGCGCTTAAATAAAGCTATTGTTCATTCAATATGACCCCTAACCAGTGTTTCCAAGTTTGATCCTTAAGCCAGAAGCATCAGCATCCCCTGGGAATTTGTTAGACATGAAAACTTGGGTCCCACCCAGCCCTACTAAATCAGAAAGTCTGTGGGTGCAGCCCAGCAGTTTTTGTTTTAACAAGCTCTCTCAGTGATTCTGATGCATGATAAAGTTTGAGAGAAGAAGAAGTGAAGTCGCTCAGTCATGCCCGACTCTTTGCGACTCCATGGATAGTAGCCTGCACCAAGCTTCTCTGTCCATGGGATTTTCAAGGCAAGAGTACTGGAGTGGGTTGCCGTTTCCTTCTCCAAAAGTTTGAGAACAACTGCCCCAAACACAAGTCAGCTACCGCATCTTTGGAGCTCCACTGAAGAAATAGCTGGAGGAATCTCTGATTTACATAAACACAGGAACATTCGGGTTTTATACATCAGTTTGAGAGCTTGAGGGATTTGGATCTGTCTTCACATCTCTGAATATTGCAAAGACAAGTCTTTGAGCCTAGAGGGCTGAAAGGTGATCATGGCCAAGAGGAGAGAATCACTAAGGTAATGACCTATTGTTAATCTTCTGGACACCTGCTTGAGAGGAGGGAGGTTCTCCTCCATTTCTAGACACTTAAGTAAAATAGGTTTCTGTGATTTAAGAGAGACCCACACAATGGTACCACACTTCAGAAAGGTCTAGTGCACTCTTCCAAAAGCCCATTCAGCACTGTGTATAACATTATGGTAACCCTGTGGCCACTTTCAGGTGGGGCTACAAATTTCTGTGATGCTTTCAACAATGGCTAACTAAATTGTTTTCTTGCAATCCAATATATCACTCTGGTGTGTGTTTCTATACTACTTGTATTGTTTCATATTCTTTGCTATGTGCACTCAGAGATGACTTGTAGATAACTGTGGGCAGCACAGTTGGGTATAAAAGAGTTATTTAATGGAGTTATTTCAGGTGTGCACCTTAGCCATGCAGTTTACAAAAGCAAATCCGTGTGAGGTATAAAGCATCAGAGAGCAAAAAAAAAAAAAAAAACAGTCACTGATATCTCTGTAGAAGACAGAAAGAAGCTGAGTCACTGAGCCTGCAATTCAAGAGAAGGCAAATATATCACAGAACAAAGACTGAACCTCCACCCTGGGTCACAGGACATCAGCTTCAGAAATGTTCACCAACACAGAAAGATTTGTTGCTTACGATAAAAGACATCTGTGAAATGTCTTTCACTGAACAAAGCATCATCTGACCCCTAACTAAACATAGCTTGCTTTATAAAAGGTTGTTTTTTTTTTTTTATATAATATTGCCAAACACTATTTCTGTAGCTCTTTGAAGAAGAGAGAGACCAGTTAGTGTTATTGAATCTGTGGCAGACATCATTCTAATCTGTGTCTGGGAAAGTATATCACTAACACCTACCTGACTAATTTGTTATTTAGAGATAGAGATTAATGCCATTTAGTCAAAAACAAAGCAAAACAGCTATACTACTGAGTGCCTACCAACTGTAGCATAGTGCTAAGCACTCTTAGGAAAAATAGAAAGGCAGGTACCATTTTGGCTTCCAGAAGAGATAAGGTACTCAGAAGTTCAGTACTGAAACATTTGTGTTTGGAGAAGGTTCATGTGAACTGGAATGTGGCAGGAGAAAGTTCCATGGAAGAGATGAGCTTTGCTCAGTAAGTAAAATTTAACAAGGAGGTTTGGCAGGAAATAAAAGCAAAGGAGAATAACCAAGACAAGAGTTGGCATTTTTAAAGATTAAAATTCAATTTCTCACTTCCATTTGGGATGAAAAAAATGCAAGCAGCAAAATCACCAGTAGGAAGGTTGATTATTCACCATCAGAGAAAGATGTACTGACTTGACTGTCCACACCCAACTGAATGTTCTATTTCAGATTGTAAACACAAAGTAGATGAAATGTATCCATGCCCTTCACACCAGGGCATCATCTATCACATTTCAGCTTTTAACGTTCCTAATTATCTTGCTCCCTCATCACCTCTAAGAAGTCACCTAGGGATCAAACGGATGCTGTCATTGAGGAATCAAACAGATGTTATCAGATGCAAGGACTGAGTCTGGGGGAAGAGTTGTGCTGGTTGTGGGGGCTGGAGGGAGTGAACAGGGATGTCAGTTCACTGCTGGCTAAGTATAGGGCCCAGATTCAATCTTCTGCCTTTCCCCCGGTCCCAAAGTATACTGGAATAGTACTTCCTGGTTGTGCTAAGAGCTTTCATCTTTGCCATGTCAGCTGGTTATAGGGACCTAAGGCGGATGACAGGTGCCAGCAGCATGACAGGAAGTCAGATTTATCAAGGAAAAAATCTCAAACACAACCCCTTCTGTCTCTCTCTCTCTGACATTGAGAAGAGGGGCCCTTTGGCACTTAGTGATATTAGAAAAAAGGACTTCTCCTCCCAGAGGAAGACCTTTGCATATGCCAGCATTCAGCTGAAGACTTTTGGCTTCCATTTCTCCGTCCATGATCTCTAATTTGATATTCTCTGATTTAGATACACTCTGATCTGATATTCTTTTTTTCCCCCCTCCTGAAAGCTAATCACATTTGTGGTATGATGATTTCCGGAGCATCTTTGAGGAATTGTGAGTCTGCTTTTGTGGCACTGTCTACAGTGTATGATTTGTGGGCCTGACTCACTCTCCCCAACTAGAACATCAGCTCCCCTGGATTAATCACCTTGGCATTCTCCAGCTACCCAGTACAGAAATGTACCCAGCAAAAGTGCTCAGTGAATACACAGCAGGGAGACTTTAGGTTCTTTCCATTTCTGTACTGCGGAAGACAGAGTCTTGTTAAATCTTTATTAATTGATTCTTCCCACTTCCACCCTCTGTACCTTTTCTTAGACCTCCACCCCCCCCCCACCGTGCAGCTGTTCGTAAGTGTCTCAGCAACCAAGTATATTTTCACACCTGAACCCCTGCAATGCCTTGATCCTGGACAACCCTGTTATAATCATTTAACAGTTACATATCACTAGAGAGGATGCTAACGGGGTAATGAGGAAGGGAGCAGTTTGCTTAGACTGGGAGCAGGGTACCATCATGTTATGCAAGTCTTGTAGCTAAACTACATGACATCCCTTTTGGGAAAGTGATGGTGTCCACTCTAGTTTCCAGGAAAGAAGATTCCATGACCTCAGGCAGCCCATTTCTATGTTCAAAATGCATTCTGTTCGCTAAGAACTGTGGGATGGTGTTCTCTTCCACCTACTAGCCGCAAAGACCAATTGAAGGCTGATGTCTTGACCAGGGCTTCTCAAAGTCTGGCCCCTATAGCAGCAGCATCGGCACCACCTGGGAACCAGGGAGAAATGCAGATTCTCAGGCCCTCGTTCAGACCCACTGAATCAGAAACGCTGCGGGTGGGGCCAGCCACTGGTGCTTCCAACATGCCCTCCAGGTGACTGTGATGCTCAGTACAGTTTGAGAATGACTGGTGTACAGATTGGGAGTAGGGAGGTTCGAGTGTACGTATTGCTCATCAATGCAGAATCACCTTTTGTTTGAACCAAGTTTCCTCTGTTTACTGCTGCTTGTCAGGAAGAAATATTCACTTTAATTTCACAGTTTCGTGTGAACTGTCAGATGGAGAGGATGGGCTACATTTTCATAGGCCTCTAGGCTTGTGGAAGCTCAGGCTGTTTGACTCCCAAGAAATCAAATATGTCATACCACAAACTAATTAATGAATTTGTCAAGAGCTGTTCCCCTTTGTGAGGATTTTAGCCAAGACTTCAGTGACAGCCCTCCACTTTTATGGATTTTAACTGAGTAATTAATAGGATAACAGTTACAAGTGCAAGTTAAGTACGTATTATTTCCACTGGATTGGGTCATAAATAAGTCATATAGCTTTAAAAGTGAATGAAAAGAGACGGTTGAAAAGAAGGACCTACTGGGAGCTGAAGGAGGGAGGCCAGACTTAATTTTAAGCCGTACCTTCTCATTTTCGTGAGGCAAGCCATCCATAGGGGACCAGCTGAGACCGTGGTGGATTCTGTTTCACTTTGTGCTTCAGCACAAAAGTATCAGCACGAAGACAGTCTACCAAATGGAGACATTCCAGAGTCTCTCTTTCCACAGAAATCAAAAGTGAAAACAGTTCAATATGCTGGAGGTAAGGAGGAGGGACAGGACAGCAAAGCATCAGGAATATTTTGCAACACAGCTACACAAGCTATTGGACGTTTGATCTTTTTTATTTTTCCCTCAGTACCTGGGCCAACTCCCTCCCCAGCCACAAATTCCAGGGCTTCTCTCTAACAATGGAGAGACCTCTCAATTCAACTCCTTTTCCAAATCAATGCCAGGCCTCAGGGCTGCATCACATCGCTGGTGGGCCCCGAGTGCTTTTATTTTCACTATCCCTTTCCTCAACAACAACAGCAAATTTATAATTATATTTGAGGACTCGAGTGGTATAAAGACAAATATAACCCAGGCTGGGTTTCATTATTATATATTTATTATTATAGTCACTCAAAATTTAAACATTTTATTGGATCCTTAAAAGTATTGCATGCCTGTCAGTAGCTTCCTAGGGCTGCTGTAACAAAGTTCTGTAAACTAGGTGACTTAAGCATCAGAAATTTACTATCTTGATAGTACCGATGGTCCTACATGCAAGGCAGCACAGGAGACACAGACAAAGAGAATTTTGGACACAATAGGAGAAAGAGAGGGTGGGAGGATTTGAGAGGATAGCATTGGCACATACACTACCAAGTATAAAACAGATAGCCAGTGGGAGTCTGATGTATGACCACCTGGGGGAGGGAGGAGGGAGGAGGGAGGGGAGTTCAAGAGGGAGGGGACACATGTATACCTGTGGCCAATTCACACTGATGTATGGAAAAAACTATCACAATATTGTAAAGTAATAATCCTTCAATTAAAAAAAAATGCAAAGGAAAAAAAGTCTACTATCTTAGAGATCTGGAAGCTAGAAGTCCAAGCTCGAGTTGTCAGCAGGGCTGTGCTCCCTTCGGAGGCAGTAGGGAAGGAAGTGGTCCAGGCCTCTCTCCGAGGTTATCGTGCTGCCTAGGCTTGTGACAAGAGAATTTTAATCCTCAATCTGTGTCCTCCCCATGTGCATATCTGTTTTCAACTCCCCCTTTTTATAAGGACACTAATCGTGTCAGGTTAGGGGACCGCCGTACTCCAATATGACCTCATCTTAACCAATCGCTATGAATGTGACCCTATTTTCAAATAAGGTCACATTCTCAGGCGCTAGAGATTAAGGATTCTGAGGGGACACCATTCAACCCATTATAGGGTTTATGCCCTGTGTCTGCTGGAGAAATTGTCCATGCAAAGATTTCTCTGGGATGCTAAAGGGAAGATGCAGTTCTGGGGTTTCCAAAGTATCAGAAATAAGAACCCAGAGGTGAAAGAGGGAGATGTTTTACATTTTGTTTTAACTTCTTTTATTAAAAATTAAGTAAATAGACAGGTTTTTTGTATAACTGACATACAACAAACTGCATAGATTTAAAGGGCTTTACACATACATATGTCAAAGCTTATCAAATAGTTTGGTTCTGTTTTTAAAAGAAACACTTCAAGATTAAAAAACACTTCAGGAGGACTGTTCTGGTGGTCCAAGTGGTTAAGAATCTGCATGCCAATGCAGGGGACACAGGTTTGCTCCCTGGTCTGGGAGGATGCCCCTGTCACGAGGCAACTAAGCTGATGTGCCACAACTACTGAGCCTGGGCTCAGGCTGCACAACAACTGAAGCCGCTGCCGTGAGAAACCCATACACCACAACTAGAAAAAGCCCTCATGCCACAACGAAGACCCCGCGCAGCCGAAACTAACTAACTCAATAAAAATGGTTTTACAAATAAAATTTTTAAAACAGAATACTTCAAGGGAGACTTTCTGTGGATCAGCTCAAAAGCAGAGTTACCTTCTCCCAAGGCCGCATCTCGAGTAAGTCCAAGTGAGCCCTAACCCGCCTCAGTTCCAGATCAGGAGCCAACCTTCCTTCACTCTGAGGTTTCCATCCTGAACACCTGCTGCTTGCTTCTTGGAGCTGTGCCCTCCAAAGAATTGAGAATGGACACAATTTCTTTCTTTCTTTCTTTAAAATCTGATCTTCACAGAGGCAATGTACTTCTCTTGCTTGTTTCCCCATGTTAACCCTTTTCTTTCTCCTGCAAAAAACCTTCAATTTGCCCCTGGGTCTTAATGGATGTTCCAGTTGAAGAGAGAGCTGTGTCTTTTGCCCCCAGACACTATTCTTTTCCCCGCTCCTCTATTAAAAAAGAGAGAAAAAGGCTGAGGGAGAGTGGGAAGGATACCCGAGATGATCACTCTCTTTGTTCCTTCCATTTTTAAACTTACTATCAGCCCATGGCAGCAAAGGCCTCCAAATTCTTTCTCAGTCACTGGTTCAACCGTTTCATTCCCAAAGGATTCTAGAAACCCAAACAAAGTGCTGGCTGTCCTTCTTGAACCATCCCCCTCCCAATCAAAAATCATCTCACACAAAAACAGCCAAATAAAGCAGCACAGCCTGTTGCCCACAAAGTGAGAACTGAACAGTCCATGGATTTGGCCTGTCCCACTGAAACTGCAAAAGCTCCAGCTCATTTGTAGACACACAATTGGATCTGCCAGCACCATTCACAGACCTGGATGTGAACTGGAGCCTAAGCTGTGGTTAAAGGCACCCAGGACAATGCCAGTTGGGCTGTGTCAAAAACCAGGCTGTCCCTGAGAGAAGGGTCTCCTAGAGTAGTAAATAATAGTAATGGCTTTGAGGGCATGTGTGCCAAACATGAGCATTCCATGTTCCCAAGGAGGAGCACTGGATACTACCTTAGGAAGGCTTTTTCTCTCTGCACAAATTATAATAAAACAATGGCAACGGTGACTCTTGAGTCATCAATCTCTCAGGTCTCAGTTAATTTTTTAAAAAATGGGATACAGTTATAGACATACACAAGACTCAATGACGTGTGAAAGAAGCTAGTTTTCTTTTCTCCTCAAAAGAGATCCTCAAGTTGGTTGACCTACTAGACTCAGCCCAGAGCTTGAGCAAAGAAGCTGTGGTCCCTTTTGAGGCTGTTCACGCAGATCATCTCTGTTTCCTGAGTGATGTTCAGTACCTATAAAATATAAGCCCCAAATGTCCTGCTTGGGCAGCAGAAATGGTGTGTTTTAGAAGGAATATACAAGAGACTTCCCTGGGAGTTCAGTGGTGAAGATTATACTTACAGTGCAGAGGGTAGAGGTTTGACCCCTGGTCAGTGAACTAAGGTCTAAGATCCTGCATGCCGTGCAGTAGGCCAAAACTTTTAAAAACCAGATGAAATGGATGATCTCAGCTCTGGGTCGGTATAGGATGAACTGCTGGAAATGTCCCAAGGTCCTCTCCAAATGCTTCAGCTAACTAAACCTATACAACACTGACCATGAGCAAATCATGTGCGACAAGAAGAGATGATAGTTCAGTGGACAAACGAACTCAAATTCCACTTCTAGCCAGCAACTTCACTCCACACAGGACAGACGTCCCAGGACAGTGTCCTCAGGAACAGTGGCTTCTGTGTCCTATGACCGTGAGCTGTCCTTTACCTTGGAGGAGCTGCCTGTGCATCCGTGTTTCTCCCTCCCAGAAAAGGAATAAGACAGTTTCCTCTGCCTCTTAACAATGGCTTTCATGAGGCCACCAGCTTCAGGCTTTCCTTCTACAGGCTATAATAACCAGGATTAGGGCAAAGTGAAATGGGAAAATACCTCGTTGGGGTGAGAGTTTCCAAGGAATGGAATGAGGCAGAGGATAAAATCAGACTGACGGAAAATTCTCTGCAGAGACCTTGGGGCCAAGCTTCACTGACTTAACGGGTTCCAAGGACTTGGCTGTGGGGCTCCAGCCCTCTCCCTCCATCCTCATCTTTATAGTCTCAGGGCCTGTCTTACCCTCCTCACCTCTTCTTTATTTATGTGGAAGGGCTTGGCAACCTTACTTTCTTTGTCTGCTTTTCCTGACTTCCTAAATGGCCATGGTTGACACTCTCCTCCCAACATGCCTCACGCTAACTGTGCAAATCTCCTTGGGAACCAACATGTCATCCCTTGCCAAGTTTCATCAGAATTTGACCTTTCCTCCCAACTGAACAAAAGCTTCTCTCACAACATTTATGTAACTCCTGCAATCTGACCTCCTCCAGGAAGCCACTCTAGATTGATTAGGGAGAAATGCAAGTGATTCCCATGGTCCCAACTAGGGGTGGGGGGGAATATATATATATATATATATTTCTCCAGCCACCACCAAGTTCCCAGATTATCCCTTCTCTGTCACAGCCAGTGAATGCTGTTATTCTTTTTAAAAAGTGAAAGTAAATTTAATGTTTTATCCATCATAAAAATGTCAGATGCTCACACTTAAACAGATACATAGATGCAGAAACTTGTCTGAAGAATGTAAAAAAAAAAAAAAAAACAAAAACCCACACAAACCCACTATACAGAAGTAACTTTTTACACGATACATTCATTTCCATAAATGCATTTATTCTTGATGGATATTGCCTCTAGGACATAGACAAAAATGAAGCTAATTAACATAGCAAAGGGTAAGTAGCTACTCATTAATTGGTCCTACTTACATGCCAACCATGAAAAGATCATTTTTATGCTTAAGCAGAAACTTCAAGCTTGACTAGGATTGTCATTAAGAAAACAGTGAGTGGAAACTTCCCCGGTGGTCCAGTGGCTAAGACTCTGTACTTTCAATGCAGGAGGTCAGGGTTCAATCCCTGGTCAGGGAACTAGATCCCACATGTACAACTATAGCTTCCACGTACTGCAACTAGAAGGTCTTGCATCTTCCACAACTAAGACCTCGCACAGACAAATAAATAAATAAATGTTTAAAAAAAAAAAAAAGGAAACAGTGAATGGAAGTAAGATACCTACTGTGAACTGAAACACGAATGAAGTTCAGTCCTGCTATTACTTTGCTAGAGACACTGATGAGTCTATTAAGGGGGGGAAACACTGGTTTGAGTAAAGAGTGACTGAGGTTGATAGACGAAATGCAAACAGGCCTGGTGAGCAAATCTTTCAGTCTTTCTTCCCAATATCAGAAAGCATGAGTCTAAGTCCAAATCTAGTGTGAGGATCTGCCAGGCACAACTGATGCATTGCCTTGAATATCTGAGGCCACCATCTCTATGTCATATGCATATGTGATCAGGATAATAAAAGAATCACAGGGTCTGTCTCCCTCCTGCCCTCTAGGGAGAAGACAGCCTTCACCCAATTTGTTCCTGGGCCTTATTGTTCCAATCAGAGTAATTGATTGGGGATGAAGAAGCCTAAAAGGTGTTGAGACTCACTGGTCATGCTGGAGAAACCAGACTCATGGAATTGGAAATAGTAGATTTGGAAGAAAAGAGACAAGTGAGAGAAGGTTAAGAATCAGAAGACACTGGGCTTGAGAAAAAGTCTGATCTTTTTCTCTTTTGAGGAGGGGAAGTGGTTAGAGCAGCTGTCATATTGTGATGGATAGCATTTTGGGAAGATAAAGAGATACTTCCAACACTTTGGCCACCTGATGCGAAGAGCCAACTCATTGGAAAAGACCCTCATGCTGGGAAAGACTGAAGAAAGAAGGAGAAGGGGGCGACAGAGGATGAGATTGTCGGATGGCATCACCAGCTCAATGGACATGAGTTTGAGCAAACTCCAGGAGATAGTGAAGGACAGGGAAGCCTGGCATGCTGCAGTTCATGGGGTGGCAAAGAGTTGGGCATGACTTAGGGACTGAACAACAAAAACAAAGAGCTACTTCAGAAAATCTGCTATAAACTATAGACGGAATCTTTCCCCTAACATTTTCTGAAGAAATGTAAAAAAGATACAAATTGCTTTAAAACTCCTTTTCAGAAGTCAATGCATGCTTCTCTGGAAGTGATGCTATGCTGACACCAGGGACACTAGGCAGCTTAGTCTTATATGGGTTACATATAAAAACTTGTGTTGTTTGCTTTGAGCTCTCAGTTTGTAGTGGGCAGGGATCCATATCCATGGAGCTGATCTGAGCTATACATCCCAGGAGGCATCTTGCCACCACTTGAAAAGCTGTGAAGGAGGAAGCTGAATTTGAGTCCTGGTCTACCTTCTTTCCTAGCCATGTGGCTCAGGACACACCACTCCCTGAGTTCAGTATCCTCGCAAGTACTCTATGGGCAATGATGGTGACGTCTGCCTGCACCATGGGCTTCTGTGAAGATCAAACAAGAAAAGTATATACAAGTGTGCTCTGTGGACTGTAAAGAGCTACCCAAATGATCATGTGGTATGGCCTCCTGGACAACACAATATTCAGTCACTTACTGTAACTCACAAGAACAATGGTGGCTGGGGGATTCCCTGGTGGCACAGTGGATAAGAATCCACCTGTCAATGCAGGGGACAAGGGTTTGATCCCTGGTCCAGGAAGATTCCACATGCTGTGGAGCAACTAAGTCCATTTGCCACAACTACTGAGCCTGCACCTAGAGCCCGTGCTCTGCAACAAGAGAAGCCACAGCAATGAGGAGCTGGTGCAGCGCAAAGAACAATAGCCCCTGCTTGCCGCAACTAGAGAAAGCCCATGCACAGCAATGAGGACTCAGGGGACCCATAAATGAAAAAAATAATAAACAAACAAAATTATAAAAAAGAAAAACCATGGCAACTGGAATGATTCCAGAACTGACTCTGCCCTGGGCTATTAGCGAGTGCTCTCTACCCCTTCCTGGTATCTCCTCTGACTTGGGAGCCAGGGAGGAATAAACTCAGTCCTAGGAAATCTACTGGGAACTTCACAACTTCCTTACCTCATCTCACCCAGGGCCTCCACCACTGATTAAATGGAAATGCTGGAGGGCGTCATGGGCCCAGGCCAGCATTCTGTTGAGTCCAGTCTATGCCTGGCCACCGCGCCCTGTGCTGATGGTGACTTCACCGGCTGGCTCCCATCTCAATGGACAGCTCTCTCTGAAAGGCCATTCTGTGACTTGCCCTGGGAGTACTTCATTCATGCTGGCTGAAGTTCTCCCCCTTTCTGCTCAAAGTTAACCCTACTCAGCACAAAGCAGCCACAAGGAATGAATGAGACAGCGATGAGGGAGGACCTTGCACAATCTAAGTATGTTTCCAGGGGGAGTTTTCTCTGCTTTCCAGGATTCCAAGAGAATGTCATCCAACCGCAGAGGCAAGGGCTTGGCGGGCGCTGAGGGCCCGCCCCCCGTGGAGGTCTCCCCGATATGTTCCCATCCCTCCCAGGAGCTGCACCTCCCTATGGAAGAGGAGCCAGACACATGTCTACCTGCCGTCTCAGAATCTGATCCTGGCTTTTTGTTTTTAGTAGCTGAGACCAAAGACCTGGCCCATTCCCTCCTGGGTTTGAGGCAAGAGGCCTTGCAATGGATTTTCCTGAGAGGCAGCCCAGAGGCTGGTGCGACAAGGAGCTGGCCTGCTTTCCTTGGACTCAGCCCTGCCGGTTCTGCCCTTGCCCTGAGCCAGGCCAGCAGGGATCACGGCCCAGAGCGGCACCAAGACCTTGAATTAAGACACAGGCAACTCATTCCACTTTCCTGGCCGCCTCAACGCATCTGTCTTGTCGGCCTGCGTCTAAAACCCTTGAACGATTCCAGCTGCTGAGTCGGACCTGTGGACACGGTGACATTTGGTTTCTGTTAGAACACAACAGATCAGTGTCTTCACCTGCTTCATTTTTTCCTTCCTGCACAAGGAGGGGGATGCAGGCAGCCAAAACCTGATGCTGCTGATCTGGAGATTTCCCATTTTGTTTCGGTGACTTCATGCCTTGGCCCAGCCTCTGCTGGATCTTCCAAAACCACTTGATTTCCTGTGTATTTCCAGCACTTGGCCAAAAAGAATGTACAGTATGAAAAAAATGTCTGTTGCCCTCAATTGCAGAGACCCTCTGGAAAAAAAAAATATCTGGAGGGTTTTTAAATAAAAGAAAATAATTACAACCTGCTGAGTGCCTTACAGAATCTATGAAACTTGACCTTTTCCAAAATATCATAGTATTTCCTGTGGCTTCTGTAGGCTAAGCCCTCATGGATTTATAAGTATGTGTCCAACACAGTCTCTGGGCTCCATTTTTCGAAATTGAAAAGTCAGATGTGAAAAGCACAAACACATCCTTTTGGAGGACAACATCACCAAAGGTGTTAAGCTAAAACCCAGCTGGAAAAATAGAGGCTGCCAGCTCTCAGGGTGGTGGGCCTCATGCATTTATTTTATAATTTTTTTAATGAATGGAGGCTTGATTTTCCGGCTTGCCACTCAGTTGTAACTTTGCAGATGCTGAACATGGTAGGTATGTCTCACAGATGTGGATGTCACAGCTTACAACTATAAGGTGGGTTGAGAGTGGTTTATGAGCCTTGAGCTTCATAAATTCTAGTCTTTAGAACTCTCTGTATAAACATGGTGGAAAGTTGGAAAGGGAGTAAGAGAAAACATTCTGCCCTTAAACTACCTGTGATCAATGATCCAGACTCCTGCAAGTCTTTCCCAAGAGTAAACTGAAACCTTTTCAACGAGAAACTCAAGGAGACAGAAGCTTCCACTGACTTTCCAGAAGAGGTAAAGATTCCAGGCTTCGGTTCATTGTGTGTGACTATTGCCCACTAAGTCTACGTGTGGACAGACAAGATGAAACACACACTGGTACAATTAATGGACACTTAACTCTGCACACACCATCTCAAATCCATAGTCATAAAAATCTCTCTCCCTTGGTGGTTTTGCAAAAATAATTCAGATTATTATTTTAACTTCATATTGTTGGCTGCCCACTTTAGTGAAACCTGTGGAATTAGGGTCTTTGTTTCCAGTGAGGACGAGTTGAATTCCCTATCAAATGACTCTTAATAAACTAGTGAGCACAAATTCACTCATCAACTCTAGTTAGTGTCAGCCTCAGGCTGAACTGTGAACTGGTGACCATTTGTTTTCACAGCCCCCCGCCAACCCCTTGTGTTCCCCTTGTTTCCCCAGGAGGGACCCTGTCTGAAAGCTGGGCAGCATCCCAGACTGGGAGAAGGCCCTCGCTCAGCTGAAAACTTACTTAGGAGTTTTCTTCTCTAAGAAACCAACAAAGAAATTTCCACTGAGGTGAGAACAGCTGAGTAGGGCCCACCTTCCAGAGGGCAACCATGTGTTAACCACCATGGGAGAGTCCAAAAAAAGTCAGATTCCTGGGGACCAATGTAAGCTGTTGAGAGAGAGATTGTTAATTAGGAGATGGGAATATTCAAAACTCCTCATCCACCAACTTCAGGGAAGTGGTAGAACGTTCTCAAGAGATAGAAGTGTAAGGAGAAATCTGCTTTCCCTGTGGTATGGAGTTTGAATGATGAAAGTGGAGGAAATTTAAAGGAACAGGCTGGAAATAACCCACACCTTTTTATTCAACCTTGGCCTGTAAAATAGAGAAACAGTAATACTAACAACTATTTTACATAGAGAGAAAAAGGCTAACACACACCAATCACCCTCCAGAGACATTTTATAAACTTCCTACAGTTCAGGCTGCCTCTTTCAACTCAGGACTTCAGAATAGATGAGACTTGTTACCATATGCCCCAGCAATCCCTCTCCTGGACATATATCTGAGAAAACTTTAATTTGAAAAGGTACATGCACCCTAATATTCATAGCAGCCCTTTTCACAATAGCCAAGACATGGAAGCACCTAGATTTCCATCAACAGATGAATGGATAAAAAGACGTGCTATATATACACAATGGAATACTACTCAGTCATAAAAAAGAATGAAGTAATGCCATTTGCTGAAGAATTGATGCTTTTGAAGTATGGTGTTGGAGAAGACTCCTGAGAGTCCTTTGAACTGCAAGTAGATCCAACCAGTCCATCCAAAAGGAAATCAGTCTTAAATATTCATTGGAAGGACTGATGCTAAAGCTGAAACTCCAATACTTGGCCACCTGATGCAAAGAACTGACTCATTTGAAAAGACCCCGATGCTGGGAAAGATCGAAGGTGGGAGGATGACAGAGGATTAGATGGTTGGATGGCATCACTGACTCAATGGACATGAATTTGAGTAAGCTCTGGGAGTTGGTGATGGACAGGGAGGCCTGATGTGCTGCAGTCCATGGGGTTGCAAAGAGTCAGACATGACTGAGAGACTGAACTGAACTGAATGCCATTTGTAGCAACATGAAGGTATCTGGAGATGATCATACTAAGTAAGGTAAGTCAGACAGAGAAAGAGAAATACCATATGATATCACATATATGTGGAATCTAAAAATGCTACAAATGAACTTATTCACAAGACAGAAACAGACTCACAGACAAGAAAACAAATTTATGGTTATCAAAGGGGATAGAAGGGTGCAGGGGAGGTAAATTATGAGTTTGGGATTAACAAACTTCTGCTATAGTAATATTAACTACTATATATAAAATAGATAAACAACAAGGACCTATTGCATAGCACAGGGAACTATATTCAATATCTTGTAATAACCTATAATGGAAAATAATCTGAAAAAAAAGTGTATAACTGAATCACTTTGCTATATACTTGAGACTAACACAACATCATAAACCAACTATATCTCAATTAAAAAATGGTTGATGAGGTATCACCTCACATGGGTCAGAATGGCCATCAACAAAAAATCTACAGACGATAAATGCTGGAGAGGATGAGGAGAAAAGGGAACCCTCTTGCACAGTTGCTGGGAATGTACATTGATACAGCCACTATGGACAACAGTATGGAGATTCCTTGAAAAACTAGTAACAGAACTACCATACAACCCAGCAATCCTATTACTGGGCATATACTCTGAGAAAACCATAATTGAAAGAGACACATGTATCTACAAATGTTCATTACAGCACAATAGCTAGGACACGGAAGCAACCCATTAACAGATGAATGGATACAGAAACTGTGGTACATACATACAATGGAATATTACTCAGCTATAAAAAAGAATGCATTTGAGTCAGTCCTAATGAGGTGGGTGAACCTAGAGCCTATTATACAGAGTGAAGTAAGTCAGAAAGAGAAAGATAAATATTGTATATTTACACATGCATATGGAATCGAGAGAGATGGTACTGATGAACCTATTTGCAGGGCAGCAATGGAGACAGAGACATAGAGAACAGACTTGTGGACACAGTGGGGGAAGGAGAGTGTAGAACAAATTGAGAGAACAGCATGGAAACATATCCATTACCATCTGTAAAATTGGTGGGGATATACTGTGTGACGCACGGAGCTCAACCCAGTGCTCCGTGACAACCTAGAGAGGCTGGATGGGGAGGGAGGTGGGAAGAGGGTTTGGGAGGGAGGGGACACAAATATACCTATGCCTGTTTCATGTTGATGTATGGCAGAAACATATGATATTGTAAAGTAATTATCCTCCAATACAAAAAAATTAATGGTTAAAAAACATATATGTGAGGCTTTACCACAGGTCCCATGAGAAGGAGTGCTGTGCACAGAGAGAAGCGTTCTCAGATGCACAGTGTGTGATGGCTGGAGGGCACGAGCAAGGCACAGAACAGACTATGTAAACAGACCACGGGAAGTTCTCGGATGAGCTGTCCTGGGTTCCCAGGTAAGGCATAAATCAAGTATTGGTAAGTAGACAGAACCTTTCCTGTTTCTGTGCCTTTTCTTTAGGGGTCTAATTCTTAGTAAAGCAACTCAGGAAGAAGCAACTAATGCTTCTTTGTTTCTAGGACTTGGCCCTTTGTTTTATAATTAATATAGATTCCCACCCAATGCATAAATGTTTAAAGCATCATTTATATTGCATCACTCACTTGTTAAAGTTTAAAATGTTGCAAATAGCCAAGAGTGAGTCTGTGCTTCAGTTACAAGCAAGCTTGCTCGCCCCATGATCTTAATCGCAAACAAGGGACATAAAATTGACCACTAGGTGAATTTTGCATTTGCTGTACGTTCTTCGCCATTATAAAAAAGATGATTCAGTTTTGAGTCAAAGCCTAGATTAAATTATTTTAAGTTATAGACATATCTGGATTGAAATGTATGTGTGTATATGTGTGTGTGATTGCACATGGATATGTTTACATGATACATACAGAAATGGGTGAAAAAAATAGTCCCAATTCAAAATAGATCTAAGGATATAAACCAGGACCTTCAGACATTAGGGATTTTTTAAAATTAAAATACAGTTCATTTATAATATTGTGCTGGCTTCAGGTATACAGCATAGTCATTTAATTATTTTTTTCTGATAATATTTCATTATAGGTTTATATAAGATATTGGATATAAATACCCATGATATACAGTAAATCCTTGTTGCTTATCTATTTTATGTATAGCAGTTTGCATCTGTTAATCCCATGCTCCTCTAATTTGTTCCTTCCTCCTCCCTCTTACCTTTGGTAACCATAGATTTGCTTTTTATAGACATAGGGGTTATTTTATTAACAAAGGAATGGGGACCAAATATTGAAAAAGCAATCTGCTTTCAAAAAGTCATATGCAAATAGAATAAGAATATTCCTCTCCTCATGTCATTCTCACATATGCTAAGGTTTCACATCTTTTGGTTGGATGGATTGTGCAGTAGCTGGAATCAAGGCAGGCTCTTTGCAAACCTTCATTCCCATCACTGGGCTCCTGACCTGTCCCATGTGACCAAGTATCTCCTGATTCAGTAATCAAGTCTTTGCCATATTCTATCAAGACCATCCTCATGGAAAAGAAATGCAAAAAAGCAAAATGGCTGTCTGGAGAGGCCTTACAAATAGCTGTGAAAAGAAGGGAAGCGAAAAGCAAAGGAGAAAAGGAAAGATATAAGCATCTGAATGCAGAGTTCCAAAGAATAGCAAGGAGAGATAAAGCCTTCCTCAGAGATCAATGCAAAGAAATAGAGGAAAATAACAGAATGGGAAAGACTAGAGATCTCTTCAAGAAAATTAGAGATACCAAGGGAATATTTCATGCAAAGATGGCCTGATAAAGGACAGAAATGGTATGGACCTAACAGAAGCAGAAGATATTAAGAAGAGGTGGCAAGACTACACAGAAGAACTGTACAAAACAGATCTTCATGACCCAGATAATGATGATTGTGTGATCACTCACCTGGAGCCAGACATCCTGAAATGTGAAGTCAAGTGGGCCTTAGAAAGCAACACTACGAACAAAGCTAGTGGAGGTGTGGAATTCCAGTCGAGCTATATCAAATCCTGTGAAAGTGCTGTACTTAATATGCCAGCAAATTTGGAAAAATCAGCAGTGGCCACAGGACTGGAAAAGGTCAGTTTTCATTCCAATCCCAAAGAAAGGCAATGCTAAAGAATGCTCAAACTACTGCACAATTGCACTCATCTCACACGCTAGTAAAATAATGCTCAAAATTCTCCAAGCCAGGCTTCAGCAGTACGTGAATCGTGAACTTCCAGATGTTCAAGCTGGTTTCAGAAAAGGCAGAGGAACCAGAGATCAAATTGCCAACATCCGCTGGATCATGGAAAAAGCAAGAGAGTTCCAGAAAAACATCTATTTCTGCTTTATTAACTATGCCAAAGCCTTTGTGTAGATCACAATAAACTATGGAAAATTCTGAAAGAGATGGGAATACCAGACCACCTGACCTGCCTCTTGAGAAACCTGTATGCAGGTCAGGAAGCAACAGTTAGGACTGGACATGGAACAACAGACTGGTTCCAAATAGGAAAAGGAGTATATCAAGGCTGTATATTGTCACCCTGCTGATTTAACTTATATGCAGAGTACATCATGAGAAATGCTGGGCGAGAAGAAGCACAAGCTGGAATCAAGATTGCCGAGAGAAATATCAATAACCTCAGATATGCAGATGACACCACCCTTATGGCAGAAAGTGAAGAATAACTAAAGGGCCTCTTGATGAAAGTGAAAGAGAAGAGTGAAAAAGTTGGCTTAACACTCAACATTCAGAAAACTAAGATCATGGTATCTGGTCCCATCACTTCATGGGAAATAGACGGGGAAACAGTGGAAACAGTGTCAGACTTTATTTTTTTGGGAAAAGCACTGCAGGTGGTGACTGCAGCCATGAAATTAAAAGACACTTACTCCTTGGAAGGAAAGTTATGACCAACATAGATAGCATATTCAAAAGCAGAGACATTACTTTGGCAACAAAGGTCCGTCTAGTCAAGGCTATGGTTTTTCCAGTGGTCCTGTATGGATATGAGAGTTGGACTGTGAAGAAAGCTGAGCACTAAGAAACTGATGCTTTTGAACTGTGGTGTTGGAGAAGACTCTTGAGAGTCCCTTGGACTGCAAGGAGATCCAACCAGTTCATTCTAAAGGAGATCAGTCCTGGGTGTTCTTTGGACGGAATGATGCTAAAGCTGAAACTCCAGTATTTGGCCACCTCATGCGAAGAGTTGACTCACTGGAAAAGACTCTGATACTGGGAAGGATTGGGGGCAGGTGAGAAGGGGATGACAGAGAATGAGATGGCTGGATGGCATCACCGACTCGATGGATGTGAGTTTGAGTGAACTTGGAGTTGGTGATGGACAGGGAGGCCTGGCGTGCTGCAGTTCATGGAGTAGCAAAGAGTTGGACATGACTGAGAGACTAAACTGAACTGATCCTGATTTTCTTTCCAGGCCTCCCAGCATCACAGCCTAGTTCTTTTCCTTGCCTCATAATCTTCTTGAATCCCAATCTTACCATCAACTTTTTAGATTTTCTGACTGTCAGAGGGTTTTAACACAGGAAGCTTGGCATTGCTTGTGGGAAATTGGGTCTATTTTCACAACAATTCTTCATTATGGGGGAAGATAAGTCTGCACAAGAAAAGTGTGAATTCTGAAATCTTTTAAAGGGAAGTTCTGGTGTTTTCCAGCAAGAAAACAGAGGAGCTCTGTTCAACTCCTAAAAAGAATTTCCTGGGATACTTTAGTTAAGGTATATGTGATTTGTCAATATTCTAAATAACAGCTGATCTTATACTTCAGTAAATCTAGGAATCATCACTCAAGGAGTCTGTTAAAATGCACATTCCTAGATCTCCCGTCCCTTTCCCCCAGGATCCTTATTCAAAAGTTTTGGGTGTAATTCAGGACTTTTGGACTTTCCCTCCCCATGATTCTTCCTTGGATGGAATTTCAGTGAACAACATCTATGTATTAATCACAAATTTTATTTTCGTATACACTGTTATCGTTAGGAAAATATTTGCTGTCTTTAAAAAGTTTAGTGGGCTTCCCTGGTGGCTCAGTGGTAGAGAATCTGCCTGCCAGTGCAGGAGATGTAGGTTCGATCCCTGAGTCAGGAAGGTTCCCTGGAGAAGGACATGGCAACCCACTCCAGTATTCTTGCCTTGGGAAATCCCATGGACAGAGAAGCCTGGTGGGGTCACAAGAATTGGACACAACTTAGCAACTACAACAATAACAATGAAAAGTTTAGTATGTTCCTCATGATTTCATTTGCACCATTAATTTTTTGAGTAAATTATTTCTATAAAACATAGACATAAAAATTAATGTAGCTTGATCCAGACTGAATACTGCAAATTGTTCTAAGAATGGATGAAATGGAAATTAATAAGATTTCTGTAAATGATTGTTATTTTGCTAATATTCTAAGGTGGTGAGTTTTATATATATATCATATATTCAAACAATGAATATATATTCAAACATTTGACTATATATATGTATTCAAATTCTGAACTGTTGGAGATTAATTTCAAGACTATTTTTATACTATCTAAGAGAGGGAAAATACAGTTTATGGTCACCTAATTAATAACCCTTTTGGGCCAAATGGTATGAACTAGACCTGTCCAGGTAAATGTTTCAGTGTATTTGTTGGAAATTTTACACAGTGTCTCATTTACCAGGAGTATGACAGAGCGAAAACCTGCCCCACAATTTTAGGCATGTAAAGATGGAAATCTAAATAATACCAATAACAATAATAGCTAATATTAATCAAACCTTTTCTATGTGTTGAATGCTTTACATTCATTAGTTCATACAGTCTTCACAGCTACCCTACTTGAGCATCCCATTTCCCAGGTTGGCATCCTTCTATTATTCTAGGATAAAGGAATGACTCTATTCTGATGTGAGGGCTTTGCGGGTTGAGGGCATCTCAAAGCACTAGTGATCCAAGCAGAAAAGAAAGTCAGCGGGAGAACTGAACATGGAACAAGGCAGAGGAATACAGAGACCAGGAGGGCCGGGAGAAGTGCCGGCAGAGGCTCCAAGGGGAACGTCTTCTAAGCTCTTCCGGCTGGGTGTGCTTTTCCTCCCCATGGCGGGCATCCCTCTCCACACCCTGTCCACGTGTTCAACTGTTCACCCCCTTCAACCTGGCTGTCATGTCTCCATGACTTATGGCAAATAACATCAGGAGCGATTTGCAGTTGCGTGAAGATAAATGGTGGGAATAAGAAGTGGGGAGAGCAGGAACTGGATCATCATTATGATTAGTATTTTTATTTAATTAGGTTTTGCTATTCTAACAATAAATAACAATAATGAGAATGATAATAATGCTGATAAACCAACACTTAGGAAGCCAGGCACTCTGCCAAGCATTTAAAATATGCAATCTTATTTAACCCTCTGCTGTTCTGCTCAGTGTTACCAGTAATCTGCTTCCCAGATGGGGACACTGGGGCATGAAGAAGTCAGTACCTTGGCTGCAGTCACTGGCTGGAGAGGGTTTTGTTGGGACTCAACTCTCAAAGTCTGACTGTGGATTCTGACTGCAGAGCTGGCATGCATGATCACTAGGCGCTGGGTTTTCATAGATGTCACCTCCTTGCATCCTCACAGTGACAGGCAGAGCTGGGTGTTGCTATCCCCTGTTATAGGTGAAGAAACTGCGGCTCAGAAGCAATAATCTACCCCAGGAGAAGGGCAGAGCTGAAGTTCAAAATAGGACCCCAAGCCACTCATCTGGTGTCACCTAGACCATCCTGAGAAACACATTCTGAAATAAGAATGGGAGTCTCTCTCTTGAGTCTAGGACTCTATGTCCAGGTAGGAGATGGTGAGAGTCTAGGAAGAAGAAAGGATGGGCAGAGAGTGTTAAAAGGTAGGCAAGCTGAAATATGCAGTACATCTCCTGTGGCTCCTCAGCAGAGTGGGTAGGTACCACCAAGTAGTTGGAGAAGGGTCACTGGAATTAGGTAGAGGTTCTCTGACTTGCTAAAAAAAAAACTGGGGAGACAGGCAATGGCTCAGGTTGGGATAAGAGAGTGAGGTAGACATAAAGGAAGAACCTCAGGCGAAGAGAGAAACCTCTTAGAACAGCATAAACATAACCCAAATTTCAGGCATCAACAAAAACCCACTGATGGTCAGGGACCTGCATTCCTCTGCCTCTCCGTTCCCCATGGCGCAGCTGGAAGCTCTGATTTCATATCTCCTTTTACTTCTGGATGATGCACATTGACAAATACAGTATGTAAAATGCAAGGACATGTGAAAAGAAAGTGTGGCAAGGGTTGTTTTCCATCTCCCAATAATAGCGTTTCAATTTGGTACCTAAATAAACAATCTATTTTAGTGGCTCCCCTTTGATACCTCGAATGTTCCCTTCTGTTATTTCTGGCAGTTCCCAATCCTGTGATGTGATTAGAGAGGATGATTACACTTACATAACAGCATCAAATTAATTTGCCGCCGAGAACAACAGGGGCAGGAAATCATTGGAGTTCTCAAATCGCTCTCCCCACCCCCACCCGCCTCCAGTTTATTTAAGTGACATCAAGGGATTAGAGCGAAGTCGGTCAGTAGAGCACTGTTGGGAAAACAACCAAAACATCGACGCTGACCTTGTAAACGAAAGAGGAACAGAGCAAATAATGAAAAGTGCTGGTCCCAGGCCTGGCACCAGGGCCATCGGATGAATCAGCCTTCCAAACACATTTCCGTCTGCGGGTGAAAGAAACAAACTGTACCTTTCGGTGAAGATCATTTCCTCGGGCTACGTCCTGCCAACCAAGGACTGTCAAAACCTAAGATAGTTGATACTGTGTTTATATTTTTTCTTTTCTTTTGGCCCCTTTTCAAGAAAAAAAAAAAAATGAAGATGACTTGAATTTTTTACCCCGTGAGCTCTGATCGAAACAAAACACAACAAAAAGAGAGGGGGGAGGGGGAAGCAGAGGCAAACAGTATTGTCTAGGCTTTTCTAAAAGAGAGGCAATAACAGCTCAGAGCACTGTAGTCCACGATCTCCAACAAGGCCAGAGGTTTACAGCAGAGGGTAAACAGATGCCTGGCTTGTAGATTTCAATTCTGACACTAACCCTTCAGCAGTCGTTTAAAGTGTCTGAGCCTCATCTTGTCTTACCTAGGAAAGCATCTCTATTACAGAGTTGGTGTTCACCCATCCGTTTATGCCGCTCATCCGTCCATTCAACAAATACTGATTGAACACCAATTTCGACTCAAGAACCGTACTGACCAGTGGGAATACCATTTGACATCGTCTCAGCCCTAGGAGCTCATGTACTGACAAAGTGCCGGCAATAAAGAGTCGCTGTGCACTGTGTGGGCAGCCCCCCACCTCATTACCCTTCACCCACGATTGTTTTTAAATCTCATGACCACCCTACCAGGGGAGGGGTCATCATCCTTATTTAAGGAAGGAGGAAAGGGAGCCTGGATACTTTAAGTAACCCTATGCCAAGTCATACTGGCAAGTGACTAGATTGGAATTCAAACCTGGATTTTTTGAATTTAAAGCTCCTCTAAGTCCCTTTATACTCTTTTGGAATCTGATAAACTCTAAAGCATTCTGCACATACAAAGAATTATTTTAACTGTGTTTATGCAAGATGTTCATGTACTAGACAGATATCACAAATGTAAAAATTTTGGTTGCTTTATTCCAGCAAATCTAGCTCTTCCTTTGTTTTAAGGCAAATCATTTCTATGGTCTCATTTAATCCGTGTCACATTGTTATTATTCCCATTACATGGATGAGGAGACCAAGGTTACACAATCTGCCAAAATTGGACCTAAAGCTGTCCTAGAACAGCTGGTCAAGGGCTACTCCCTTGCCACCCCCTACCTACCATCACCAACCTCCTTTCATTGAGAATGTACAGGTGGAGGTTGACGTTTCCAGTTTGAGCTTCAGTAGATTTCTGGATGCTATCTGTGTCAGTCTTTTGGGTTTCCATGGCATCCCTGTTTAGGTAGAAATCCACATATAACTACAACATGGTGTATTTTTATACTTGTCCACTTTGAATATCATTTGCTGCTTTTTCCACCTTGTAAAAATTTGCAACATTTCCTTCATCCATTTTTAACATCATCACCATTCATTAACATGGAGATTTCATCATGCGTTCTTTCACTTAGCTCTTTTGTAAGACTACTCTTAACATCAGTATACGGGAGTTCAAAAGTTGGTGCTATTCCAATTAAATCATTCTAACCTTGTGGTTCCTATATATAAGCAATCATATACTACCAACAAAGAGACTTGTGCTAATTTCAACTTTAGCATGGAATCCATTGTATAACTTGATCCTCCTTGTTCATACCTCTCTTCTAACGAATTTACAATATGGTTGAAGGAAAGATTTTTGTACCATTTTACCCTCCGTGGCTGAGTTCATTGCTAGTCCTTTTGCAGAAATGCTTGCCATTGCACTTCTACAACCCTTCCCCATTCTCCAAGATCAGTTCACTCCCATGTCCTTGAAGACACACTTCTACAATTACCTTGCCAGCACCAGCATCCCCCTACTCTGATTGTCAGTTTACTGGGCAGGTTCCTTAGTGGAGACCCAGTCCGAATCTCTTCTTATATAGATGAGGAGACTGGAGTCAGAGACATCAAATGATTTTCTGCTTGGTTTGTGGCAGGTGGGATCTTTTAGTTGCGGTAGGCAAACTCTTAGTTGTAGCATGTGGGATCCAGTTTCCTGATCAGGGATTAAACCCAGGCTCCTTGCATTGAGAATGCAGAGTCTTAGCCACTGGACCAGCAGGGAAGTCCACCAACTTCCTGATTCTTGAGGAATCAGTCTCACTGTTTTCATCAGAACCCTCTGCTTCACCCCTGATGTTTGTGGAACTGTATAGTGTGTCCACAGTCTAGAATGGAGATCTGTCTCATTACCCCCACAAACCCAATGAGCTTCTGGAAGGCAAAGGCTGAGTATTTCTTATCACCGAATTCTACAGCATCTTTCATAAGTCCAAATACACAGTAGTCATACAAGACGTAGTCTGGGATAAATTACTATCTATGGATGGTGCATTTGTTATGGAAACTGTCTGCTACCCCATCCCCTGCTGGTTCTATCTCTTGTTTCTCCCTGTTTCTCAAGCTCCCTCACCCATAGCATTCCCCACCTCTGCAACCACACATTCATTCATCTGCCCATTCACTTTGTAGGGAATCTTTGTTAAGTGCCTATTCTGTGCCAGGCACCATCCAGGTTGGACATGCAGCAGCAAACAAAGCAAATTCTCCATCCTCTCGGAGCTCATCAGCCCTCCATGTCCCCGCCTTCTCCTCCTATGTGATGGTCTCCAATGCGAGGGAACCCAGAGCTGAAGAGTTGCTCCAGAAGTGTTCATGTCATTATAGGTAATGATGGCAGGTATTGCAATTTTTATTTAAATATCTGAAAAAATGCTCAAACGTGTCTGACTCTTTGTGACCCCATGGACTGTAACCCACCAGGCTCCTCTGTCCATGGAATTTCTCCAGCAAGAATACTGGAGTGGGTTGCCATTTCCTTCTCCAGGATCTTCCTGACCCAGGGATCAAACCCATGTCTCCTGCACTGCAGGTGGATTCTTTACCCCTGAGCCACCAGGGAAGGCCCCCATCCCAAGTCCCCACTACAGAGTGCTGAGCTGAAAACTACTAGCCACTGTGGCAATTTTAAACTGTATTTATTTAAAATGGTTTTTTTTTTGTTGTTGTTGTTGTTATTAGTTATTTACTTGATTAACTTGTCTAACTTTTACCCACAACTGCTTAGGTAAAGGTAAAGAGAAGAATTCTGAAGCAAAAATTTGAAAAGCTTAAAAACAGCATACATAGGGTAGAAATTCTGTAAATATACTTTAGGCTGTTCTTCACCAGATTTCAGAATTACATTTGATTGATCTCTCATATAACCCACTAAAATCTATCATTTTTAAAACACATTTTAATGAAAGAAAATTTGGTATTATATCCAGTTCAGTTTCAATTATCTGTATATGAATGCTTATCAATAGTGACCAAAAATCTTATTTCACTATTTAGAAATAAAAGAGACAAAGAATAAAAATAAACCAGATTTTCTTTTACCCAAAATGCAAAGTTTCCAAACATTACTTAGAAAAGTAGATCTGTCTATTTTTGTCAATATTTGATGTGATGATACGCACTTAAATTTCAAGCCACAATTTAAGATTCATTTGGTTTTCCAAGTAAGCATATTATTAGATGTCATTTTAATGTATGTTTTATAAGTTGTCATTTCTTACATAATTAAAGTAAATTAAGCCATGTGCATCACTTGTTAGATGGAATTCATTCAGAATTTATTTTTATAACCATGAATATTAGCAAATATTGTGTTAAATTAATTTTGTAATAAAATCTTTAATACATACAGATCTAAAGTGACACATATATTTTAAAACATTATTTAATTTTGCATTGCATGTGAAATGATCAGATGATTAAAATTTTCCAAAATTATATTCTTAATGAATTCACAAGTTTAAAAGTGGTTAGAGAATGCTGTTCTAAGCTGTTTATATCCATTTCTTCTTTTATCATCCATGCTCCTTCTCAAGATGAATGTCCTCCCCAGCACCATCTATCATTCTTTCTCTGTCCTATACAGTCAACTTTTCCCTTTTTACTTTCTTCTTTTCCTCAATCTACAGACATTATCAAGTTTCCCTGTTCTAAACAGCCAGCCAACCAACAGTAAGCAGCATCAGGAAATCTCCTCCTTAGTCCTGTCTTCCCCTTGAGTTGCTAACTTACAAGACACACTCCAGGGAAGAATACTTTTCTGCTCTCCCCTCTGCCTCAGGGCCATTGCACTAGCTGTTTCTGTCACTTGGAATGCTCTTTGCTTGGTCTTTCATGTAGCTGTGTGAGTCCTGTAATTCAGCTCTCAGCTCTTCCACAAGCTGACCAACCTTGATAAAGTGCCCATTTGATCCCTCTCCACCACATCACCCTCTTCTGATTCTCAGTATTTACACTGTCTGATGTTTATTTGTTTTGGAACAAAGCATTGCCTGCTCCCTGGATGTGACTCCAGCATGAAAATGGTGTTGGTACATAGAAAGTTCAGTAGCTATTTGTTGAATAAAGGAACAGATGAGCAAACGTGAAGATCTGTTTCAGTCTCCTTTGCTTGCTTATTCTTTCACTCACTCCTTTCCATCCTCTTCTCGTTTTTCACACTTCCCTTGGGTTACCACAGCCACCCTCATAATTCCAACACCTATCTATATGGAGATGGAAAATACAGAGCACAGTATCTGCCCAGGGCAGACATTACTGGTGGATTTCAGTTCACTTTTTAAAACATGTCTAGTCCTAGGGTGCACGGTCCTCCAGGGAGGCTCTGCTAACTGATAGGAGTTGTTCTCCAGATGAAAACTACTTCTCTGATCTATATGCCAATGACTTCCCATGTCTATGTCTGCAGCACTGGAGTTTTCCAACCCCCTTTCACACTGCCTCCTAGACACCTTCGTTTGTCCACCTCTATCGTCTAGCACTGTGCCTGGGGGAAGGTAACCACTCAATAAATGCTTTGTGTCATGATAAGCATGTATTCAGTGACACTATCCACTCAGACAGTCCCTACCAGCTTGCCAGGTATGAAAGTGAGACTCACCTATTTGTCCTTCTCTGCTTTCAGACTTTCAGTGGCAATTTGCCAGGTCTGGAGCACAGTACCCGTTTGTAACAAGCTACACATTTTGGCCAACAGTTCCACAATTTCACCCTTGAGTTCCTTCAAAACTCTTGGGCGGATGCCATCCGTTCCAGTGATTTATTCACACCTAGAGTGTCATTCCAGGACATCCTGTCCACTCACCAAGGCTTGTTCGAACTATTTAGACTTTTCTGTTTGCAAACACAATTAGGGAGTGGGAATTCTCCTTTTCATTTCTTTTAGTAACAGCTAATGCAAGGAATTTACCATGACTCTCTCAGCTATTTTTTGCTTATCTTTAGAGTGGTGGTGATCAAGTGGGTCCAAGTGATTTAATTGACTCTCATTTCCTTACTGCCACTAGCACATATTAAGAGATTGCTTTCTGATTGGCACAGAAGTTCTCTGCAAAACCATCCTCAAATTCTCTTCAATAGCACTATATATACCAATTAACTCTATGAAATTCAGGCTGATAACTGAAATGGATTAAAGAGCTTTCACATCTACCAACTCATTTATCTTCATAAAAACCCTGAAAGATTGATAAGATAGGCTAGATTATCATTTTATGGATCAAAAAAAATCCCAAAATAAAAACAAGATTCAGAGAGGTCAAGAGTTTTGAGTCAGCTGAGCTGAGCTTGGAAAAATTCTCTAGATTTACAATGCAGTGCTTTGTGTTTGTTTTTGTTTGTTTGTTTGTTTGTTTTCTTCCTACACCTTGATTAAGTTGAACTATATCAACCTATTCTAATCCAATCTAATGCTCAATGAAATGTCATTAGGACAACTGGAAAGAACTAACTGACGTAAAATGGTTGATTCAGTGGCCACATGTAGCTATGGCCTCATGTAACAAAAATGTGCTCTGCTAAGAAATATTCCCCAAGGAGAGCCCGAGGGAACAGGCTGAGAGCCCTGACCCACAGAGGCCAGTCCAGACTGTGTTTGAGGGTGAACATCACATCACACATAAATATATACACAGCACTGTGTGCTTCCAGGTTTAAACATGCATTCTACTAGATTTCATCTTGAGACTAATTGAATTCTCATGATAAGATCCTCCACTGGAGTCCAGGCTGAGGTGAACCTCAGGGCCACCTCTAGCAATTAATGCATCACCAAGCAGAGGGGCGGGGGGACAGCTTTAAGTCAGTAGCAACCACAATTCCCACAAGGGGATAATGAGGAAGCTGAGTAGCTGGAAGGATTAAACACTGGCATTTCATTTTGAGGATCACATTCTGCGTGCAACCGCAGCTGCAGACCTGAAAGACTGGCCGTCTCAGATTTGCCCATGAACAGAGAGAAATCTGCCTCTAATGTAATCTGACATCGTCCCTGCTCTCTGATTAACCACTTCTGGGGAGGCCCCGAAGAAGTGCATGCCAAATGCTGCCCTGTGGATCCCAGGGGCTGCTGGCTTCATTCTTCCTTCTCCCTAGAATTTCCCCAAATATTATCCTGCCAGCTAAGCCTATCTGGCTGAAAGTTAGATATGGACTACCATCTCTGATACAATGATAAGCGAAAAATATTACCATTATTTCCCTCCCATTAAGGAAATACCAAATAATTTGTTATTTTTGTTTTCATTTCTTTGGTACAAAGATCAGTCTGAGAGTATTTGAGACTTACTAGTTAATTACTCAATAGTTGCTCAGTATTTTAAAAATTTTAATGAATGAATTTGGACTATTTTTTTCATAGTTTTAAATTTGTAACACCCAAAATAATTTTTTTTTTTTTTAAGTTTCAGTTTGCTTCATTATGAGTTCTGAGTTTTCTTAAAATTTTTTTTTTTGTATGTTCTAAACTGCCCTTTGGAAGAATGTTTTTCTAACTAATGTCAATTGATGATTGATGTTAAAATAAAATTCAGACTTTGTTGGGATAGAGGGGTGGTGGAGGAGGTGAATGTAGGCTAAACATTCTCTGGACCCCTCACTGATTTGGCTCTTACATTCAGAGTATTTGCTAATGAAGGAGCACGGGTATGGGACTGAAAAAGGATTCCCTAGGTCTGTTAATTTATTGGAATAATTCATTAGCTGACACTTTCAGCTGTGAATTTAGCTGGTAACTCCCATGTCACCCCAACATTATGTGTAAAAAGGGTGGTGCTGTTTTTGTGCAAGGACTTGCACAAGGATGGAATAAAGCCCTCTCTGCCATAGTTACCCTGACTTGAGGGAGATTGTTAATAAAGAGCTCTTCAGAGCCTTTCTTTTGTACAGCTACTATATGAATATTTATAAAGTATTCCATTGGTAAACAGCATTAAAATATAAACAGAGCATACCAAGAAATAGGAAGGCCATTTTCACCTAATACACAGCAGTGCTGTGACACGCTGGGGCTCTATTCCTCGAATGGCTACAGAACAGCACAGAAGGAACAACCGTTTGCTTAACAAACCAGGGGGCAGCAAATGGTATGGTTTGGTGGAACTTTAGTGCTCTTGTTAATTGCGTCTTCTGAGTAATTGAATGATATATGCATATCTACAAACACAGACATGACTACGAATAGGCAGCTGATACTCATAATCACCTAAATTGGCCATTCGAAACCACTCCTTTTGTAGACAGAAAGTAGTCAAACATCAGCACTTTCATATGGTTAACTTAATTCACACTGCCCCAGGTTTCTGGCCCTTTTCCTTTTGGGCACAGGCAGGGGTGGGAATATGGAATCCCGCTTACCTGTGGGCTCCAGCTAGTAAGCTGTGCAGAGGAAAAGGAGTCGGGGGTGAAGAGGGGGGAGTTGAATGCAAACCTTCACAGAGACCCATTTCAGCAGATTCCCTGGACAGCATCACCTCCTCTGAAGGAGTGGGATGGAGGATGTGAGGGTGGCCCTCAGCCTGCACACCAAAGAAGCGTCCCAGCTTGCCAGCTGTGGCTGCGTGCTCTTCACTGCACACCCCTGGTACCTGTCATAGGTGTGTTAGCAATTTTCAAAGGGATTAATATATAATAAAATACGCTCAACAAGAAAACCACCCAGAACGCAATGAATCATTCTTTAATGATTCAAAAGACACTTTGGGATCCTGTAGTGCCTGAGGGTCAGCATTACAAATATCAATTATTTTCTGGTGAATGTGTGGAAGAGCCAGTTCACTAGAAGTACTAGTTAAGAAAGTGTTGGGCGATATTCTCTTACAATATTAAAAAAATATATATGTTCTATCCTTGGCCTTTTCTACTTTAAAGCTTTTGCCAAAACTATAATGCTTCTATTCTCCACAAAACTGGTTCATTTAACAGCTTGGAGAAATACCCATTCTACAGAATGTCTGAGTAGGTCAAACTGAAATCCCCCCATTTTCCTAGGAACCACTTTTTGGATAGACTTCCACTCTTCTCCCATAACCATCTATATAGGCCTCTAATTACAATTCAATCACTATATAAGAAATTTGGTTTGACAAAGCTGACAAAATTATTTTTTAAATAAACAGAGTCAGGTTAATACACTGGTGCTTTGCTTAGTTTCAGATGTTCCTAAAACCCAGGAAAATGTGATTCTATCACACTCAAATCAATCACAAGTTGAGTTTCTCCCTTCTTGAAAACCACAGTGGCTGGTAATGAAGAAGAAGAAAAAAATCTAGTCCTTGGAAATCAAGTTCATGGGCACTTTTGAAAACACATTAATTCAAAACATCTGCAAGGATTTTATCTTTAAAAAACCCAGGTGTCTAAATCTTAAGAAGACAAAAATACATACATAAGATTTTAGGAAGCAAGTTTCTGAAAACAGGCTTCTATCAGAAACAAACTTTCACAAATAAAACGTAGTTGGCGTTATGTATCTTTATTTTCCATGGATTCCTCCTGTTGGCCTTCAACAAAGAAGGATGGAATTTTTAGGTGAGTCTCATCAGATTTTCCAAAAGGCTAATAAATGAGATGAGGGGATTCCAGGCAAAATAAAGTCTCTAGGAGGCTTTCTGACATGGATCTATTGAAAAATTCCAGTTTTTCTTAATTTAAAATTTAATGGCAGTAGACCCAAAGCAGTCAGACCTTGAGATGATGGTATCATAACCTCGTGGTATCATACCAGGCTTGAATAACTCAAGACATAGGTGGTTGCGTTTCTACGAAATGACAAGCTCAGGTTTTATCTAATTTGGAAAAGACCCTGATGTTGGGAGGGATTGGGGTAGGAGGAGAAGGGGACGACAGAGGATGAGATGGCTGCATGGCATCACCAACTCTATGGACGTGAATTTGAGTAAACTCCAGGAGTTGATGATGGCCAGAGAGGCCTGGCATGCTGTGATTCATGGAGTCACAAAGAGTCGGACATGAATGAGCAACTGAACTGAGCTGAGAAAGATTACCAAGAATTTAGCCAAAGGAGTACATGTTACTGCATCTAAACATATTTAAAGATTGTGTAAAATGTGTGAGCACACACACACACGCAGAATGAATAAGTGTCTCCAGCTGCTGCTAAGTCGCTTTAGTTGTGTCTGACTCTGTGCGACCCCATAGATGGCAGCCCACCAGGCTCCTCTGACTCTGGGATTCTCCAGGCTAGCATATTGGAGTGGGTTGCATTTCCTTCTCCAATGCATGCATGCATGCTAAGTCGTTTCAGTCGTGTCTGACTCTGCGACCCTATGGACAGCAGCCCGCCAGGCTTCTCTGTCCACAGGATTCTCTAGGGAAGAATACTGGAGTGGGTCTCCAGCTTGTTAGCATATGTATTTACTCCTATTACTATGACTAGGTCAGCCTGCACATAATCTAAAAAAATGTCCTTTTTCTTGAAGTGATTGTGGCTTTGTAGCTATGTTTTTTGCAACATCTACAAATTCAATACCAGCTAACTGCTACACTAAAATTGTGTCTCCATGAGAGACACTATTGGTGTTTTGTAAAGTGCTGCTGCTTTCCCCCCGCTCTCTGTTAGACATGGTCTAATGGGTTTAGAAAATGACATTCAAGATGCTGCTTTGCCAATTAGAACTTCCGCTACCTGATTCTTGAAGGACATAAGCATGCCTAATTGTGTGCTCAGCCATTTTATTAAGTTGTTTTGAGTGCTGAAAGTCTCTTAACCTTCAGAGAGACCCATATTCATAAAAAATAAATGTTTTGAGGAAAAAAAACAACTGGAGAAAAAAAAAAGACACTTAATTCCAAATGAAACACACAGAAATTTACTAATCTACCAAAGCAAAAGTAGCCCACAGACTTGCACAGATATTTTCTGCAACCTGTCTTGACAATGTGGTAAGTGCTGTTCTGGGTAGCTAAGGGGGAAAGAGAGTATTGTCTTGCCAGGGGCAGGACTTACTCCCAAACCATTTTTTGATAGTGAGAGATGAACAAATAGGAGTTAGATGCATCCTCTCTCCTGGATTAATTGGTCCTCTGCTGCTGCTGCTGCTGCTGCTAAGTTGCTTCAGTTGTGTCCAACTCTGTGCGACCCCATAAACTACATCCCACCAGGCTCCCCTATTCCTGGGATTCTCAAGGCAAGAACACTGGAGTGGGTTGCCTGGCAAATTTAAATCTGGGGTCTTGGACTTTTCTGATGATGATGCAGTGGTTAGGAATCTGTCTGCCCATGCAGGGGACACAGGTTCGATCCCTGGTCCGGGAAGATTCCACATGCCATGGAGCAATTAACCTCATGTGCCTCAACTACTCTAGAGCCTGTACTCTGAAGCCCACACACCCTAGAGCCCATGTTCCACAAGAGAAGCCGCTGCAATGAGAATCCTGCGTACTGCAAAGAGCAGCTCCCACTTACCACAATTAGAGAAAGCCTGTGAACAGCAATGAAGACCCAGTACAACAACAACAACAATGAAACTAGGGTTCCCTACCAGGGAAATTATTTCATGCAAGGAAGAGAATTCCTCAGTATCAAACTCCTTCTCTTTAGCTTTATTTTTTAAATTTTAAAGTATTTTTAAAGTTTTTATGGAATTTGTTACAATATTGCTTCTGTTTTATGTTTTGGCTTTTGGGCCTGGAGGCAGGTGGGACTGTAGCCCCCTGTCCAGGGATTGAACCTGCACTCCCTGCATTGGAAGGTGAAGTTTTATTCAGTGGACCACCAGGGAAGAGCCATCCTTAGCTTTCTTGTAGGAAGTTTCTTTCTCAAAGTTTAGGAGGTTACAGAGTATGTTAAACTCTTGAAAAGTCCTGAGGCAGAGGAGGGACAAGATACGCTGCTGCCAACCTTCCAAGGCAGCCCATTATTAACCAACCCCAACTGGCACCAATACTATGGGTCCTCATGTAGGACACACTTAGTGTGATCACAACCTTGCTTCGGGAAGCCTGTGTGAGGACACAGGTCAGATGGTAGCTCCCTGGTTCTCCCTCTCCATTTCAGAGATTTTCCTATAAACTTCACTGATGGGCCCATTCGGGAACACTGCCAGCTCCCTCCGGACCTGCCCCTCCAATTCTAGACCATCCATGTGTGTTTCTCACTTTGGGAAGCTTTTCTGTTCTGCTCTCTACATTCTGGTTCTAGTGCCAATCACAACTCTCCCCCAGCCACCCCCCTCCCCAAAGGCTCTCTGAGGCTGCTCCCTTTGTGATTGGCATCTCATTAATGAAGAAGGGCTGGTGTCTCTCTCATTACAGTTACAGTGAGTGAGAGGACCTCAGAACTAATTTACTTGCTCTCACTAGGGAAGACACTTCCTTCCATCAAGAAGTTCACTTTCCTGCTGCCTGTGGCAATAAAAGAACCCGTTTTGTTTTAACATTAATAAGGTGAGAGAATAGAGAATTTCCAAAAGAAATTAGAAAGGCAAGAGGGTAGGTGTCGGCCCGTGTAAGTTTCCCAAAAGCAGGCCTGATGCTGGAGTTCTGAGAGGGAGCTTTGATTCGCAACAATAAAGATGACTCTAGAAAGGCTGGCAGGCAGATGAGAAACTAGCCTCTTAGGGAGTTTGGGGTGCAGAGCAGGGGATGTGGGTTCTAGTCCTGGGTCCTACGTCCCTGAGTGACATTCGCTTTGACTTTCTCCAGTTCTCTGTTTTATTTTCAGTAAAACTCAGGGAATGAATAAACTGATCTCTTAGGGTTCTCCCAACTCTGAGATTTTAATATTTTATAAATGAGCCTCTGGACTATTTAAAACTTTTTTCCTGTTTGGAGTGAGTCTTTATCTCTGGCAACAAATTAGAAATTCCTCCAGAATTAAAGAGCATGGAATGGAAATCATTTGACTTCTCCAGCTGAAAAGGTCAACTAGATTCAGAAATGTACTCCAAGCCTGCACCGTCTATGTGGAAATCTAATTAGAGATCATACTCCATTGGCTGAAAGGGATCAAACTTATCCAAGCTTTCATCTAGATATGTATTTTTTTTAATTACTCTGAGTTACTAATTCATTTGTCTTTTGACTTACAGGAAATCCCACTCATTGATAAAGCTCTGCTTTGACACTCCTGCTCACATAATATACCTTCTTTCCCAAACACATTACTTTATGATCGTGCCCCTTTATCATGTTGTGTTTAAAATGCCTTGTCATTTAAGAAAGCATAAAAGGGACATCTTAAAAAATGTGTTCATCATGTAGCTGAGATGACTTCTGTGCCTAGAACCAGAAGTTTGCTCTCTTGATGTCTTGCCTCAGTGAATGGAGGGCAGCCTAGAGATCATTACTGCCAAAGACAGCATCCCACGTAGCCTTGATTCTATCTGAATGGGCATGTGGATGTTACATTTCAATATGGTTGGCAAAGCAGTGGAAATCAAATGCTTACATTAGGCAAAGAATGGGAAGACCCTCCAATCTATAGCATATTTCTAATTCCGTTTTCTCTCTCTTGCTGAAACAGGCTATTGGAAAATAGGAGAATCAAGTTTACAGTTTGGTTTTGTACCTTTGATATCTATGGGTCCCTGCTCCCAAGATTCCCCACTGAACCCAGTGAAAATTAATTCCATGGGTACCCACTGATTTTGGCCTGGGAGAACTTGAGATCACCTTAGAATCACGGTCTTCCTGTCATTCTCCAAACTCATACCTACTTGTACCAGTTCCTAAGTATTGCCCTAGGGTACTGACAACCTTTTCTCCTACTTACAGTTTTTGAATGAAATTAAAACTAATCCTCTCTGGCTTGGCTAGGTCTTGTGCAAGATTCCCACACCCCACAATCAAGGCCTTACGATGTGGTGGCAGGAGACAGAGCCAAGCCACCACACCTCCATCACGATGTGGACAAGGATCTTTTTTTTTTTTTTGGTCTCCTGTGTAGCAGCTTGAAAACCTGAGTCACAGAACCTCGCTTATGCAAATCATCAGGTTCTCCTTCTCAGCCAGGACATCAGCCCCTCCATTTCAAGGGGATGAACAAGGCATGAGTGCACCTGAGAATTAAGATTAAAATCTTCAGCTTTCCCCCCAGAATCTCACTAGGTTAGTGTGTCCTGGCTTCACTTTCTCCCATACCATGGGGCTGTAAATCTTCTAATGCTGGTATTTTACTCTGCTAGTAAGAAGAATAAGAGGAAAAAAAAAAAAGAATCAAAGGCAAGAAGGCAAGAGACAGGGGACCAATTTTCAGGTCATCCTTTCCTTCTTAAAAGAAGGGATTTGCCTGCAGTGTCTGTAATTTAGAAGGTTTTAATGAGTGGCTTCTAAATTATTTATTACTCATCGAAAGTCATAAACATCCCTGCCTAAACCATTATGAAATTATCTGGGCAGGAGTCAAATGGTTCAAACATTTGGCACTTTTTTAACTGGACTGTTGTTGAAAACAGCTCTGATCTGTGAATAAAACTTCTTTTCCTTCCTCGTTACCCAGGATTGTGTGTGAGCATGGGAGTCTGTATTTGATTACTGACATGACATAAGGCATCTTAGCTTTGTAATTTGTTCTTTTGCAGACTTCCGACTTCATAAGCAAGCCCAAAATTAGTAAAAAAAAAAAAAAAAAGATAAAAAAATTTAAAAAGCCATCAGCAGAATATACAAACTGGATATTCAAGCAGAAGTGTTTGAAATGCCTAAGCCTCCTTTCAAAGAGCTTCCCGCTGTCAAGCCCAAACACCCAGACAGGTAGACTGCTGTGAAATATGTAGGCGATGCCTGCTGCCTGATTTTCAGATGGCGAGCAGGCATTTGAAAGCATCAAAGTTCCCTGTATAGATGTGTGTACATTAATCCCGGCTCCTCTGATCTCCACACTCGCCTATTGTAACTTGCTGTTTAATAGATGGTCAAACTTTGCCCTTCATAGACTGCATTTTTTTTTTTTTCCCAAGGATCTGCTTCTCTCCCAGGAGCTTCTTGCTGGGGCCGAGTTTTAAAAGTTTTTCATTCCCGGGCTTGTGCTATGGCACTGGGTCACCCTTTGAATTCTGCACTTTTGAACACCTCACTTGTTGGCTGGCTTTTCCTCACCTGGTGCCGGTGTCTGTATGTGGCTCCGCTCAGAGCTCTCCAGCCACGGAGCATCCGCCATGAGCCAGCCCTGATACAAATCATTAACAGCCACAGCCCTCGCCCTGTAGGAGCCTGTAATGTGATGGGAGAGAGGAGACGGACATCAAAGGCCATAAACTGGCAGCCCACAGGTCGTGGATGGCCTACAGAGCTGTTTTGCCTGCACTGTGTTTTAAATTTGGATTAGTAGCCAATATATATAAGAAAGTTGGGCAATTTTAGTTAGATGTCTGTACTTCCAGCTTCTCCTGGAAAATTGGAAGATGTGATTGCATGGGGCTTTCTACCTGCATGTGGCCTGTTTTAGATGTTCTTTCTCAATTCAGGTGAGCGACAGATGACATTAAGCACCTTAGACATGGCTGCCTTGTTATCTTTATGTTACCCGCTGGGCCACTGGCCTTTTGAGTCGGTGACCCGTGGTAAGGACACACACAAAAGCAGATAATGATAACTGGCATACTTGGGAAACACCAGCAGATGCTAAAGAGATGTCAACTCATTTAATTGTCCCAACACATCGACAAGGCTAGGATTCTAATAATGGCTTCCCTGGTGGCTCAGTGGCAAAGAATCTGCCTGCAATGCAGAGACCCGGGCTCAGCCCCTGGGTTGGGAAGATCCTCTGGAGAAGGAAATGGCAACCTACTCCAGTATTCTTGCCTGGAGAATTCCATGGACAGAGGAGCCTGGCAGGCCTCAGTCCATGGGGTCACAAAGAGGCGGACACAACTAAGTGACTGAAACACACAACACACAGGATTCTAATACTCATTTTGCACAAGGGAAAATTGAGGCTCCCTGCTCTTAAGTAACTTGCAGTATTTCACACAGCTGATGAGTACAGAGTTGGGTGTTGGAACTAGAGCTATTAGCTTTGAAGCACCTTTCCAATTAGCAATGCACACTTCCTAGAAAGGGTGCACCAAGAGCTCTTGGACCCACCCTCTCTTCTCTCATTCTCACTCAGCGATGCTAGGCCTCAGCCACACTTAACTTCTCACTGTATCCCAGCTAGTCCATATCATTTTACCTCTTCTTGCCTTTGCTTAGCCTTTTCCCTCTGCCTTGAATGCTCTCTTCTTACCTTTCCTTCTGGACTTGGAAGTGCCTCCTCACCTTGCAAAACCCAGTTTAACTGTCAGCTCCTCTGTGAAGGTTTTCATGAAAGCCTGAGTCCGTCATTCTGACCTTGGAGCTCTTACAGCCTCCATTCTTATTTTTTTCAGTGTCCTATGGTAGAAGGTCAAAGTCTCTTCTTGGGTGACCTCCAGGTCCTTAAAAGCAGGATCGTATCACTTTCATCCCTGCACCCCACATGCCTAGCACAGATGCTTGATATGCAGTAGGTATTCAACTCAGGGTGGTCTATGGAATGGAGTGAGCTGAACCATACCTGTCCAAGTCTCCCTGGGGAAGTGAAATTAACTTGGAAGGGTCAACAGTACATTTCATGTACGCTTTAGTTTATATTCTCCTGCCCCATCACTGAATGCTGACTTATCCTCCACACTCAACACTTAACAAGACTGCCACTCGCTCTCCTGGTGTCAGATAGCTGTATACAAGCACTACTTTCAATACCCAGATAAGTTTATCAAGTGGCTTCAGAATGAAAACACATTAGAAACTTGCTGGGTATCACATGGATAATGAGAAACTGGCATATGCGCACTGCAGGATCATGACGCAGCTGTAAACTCAGTCAGGAAATGACCGATGCTACCAAGAGCCTGTGAAGATACGCGAAAGGATGGCAGGTGTGACCAGGTGTGAGCTGAGGGCTGGCCAAACATCTCTTTCCCATACCCACTCTGAATAGAGAGACTTCCCTCCAAATCATTGGCTTCAACTGACCTTCCCAATTGTATTCTCTACTCCCATACTATCTCTGAACATGTAAAATAATCGTCTTGACAGCAAACCACTAAAGGCCGCATTAAATAACTTACGGAATAGCATAAGCATGGAATAAACCAAACCAGAGCCCAAAGCTTAAACTCCATCTCGTGCCCGACTTGTAAGTAAGTGGTAAATTTAAGAGCAGGCACACAGACAAAGCAGGAAGGCAGGCCTTATAAAATGGATTTGTATTCTCTCTAATGAACTCATCACATGTAGGCAGTGAGAAAGGAAATGACCAGGCAAGAGGGAAGAGTTGACTTTGGCATTGAATTATTAAAGATGAGAAACATGTCTTCTCACAGAAGGATTATTTCAAGAGAGGATACAGAGGAGAGGCAGTAATGCATTGAAGGCAGCTGTAATCAGCATATTTTTGTTCCTCAACCTGAGCAAAGCCTCATTGAATGTGCACTGCAGGTGTGATTATTCCTAAAACGTGAACAGAGCCTGAGGAATGAGACCAACATCATCACCAGGCCACTGATGCCCTCAGTATCATGGGATGTATGGTGGATTGGTATATGGCACAGATCACATTTTTAAAAAATTATTTTTCCTAGTGTTAAGGGAGGGCAAAGAAAGTCCATTCTTTCCCCTTAGAAACAGATTCTTAACTATTAGTGCTGGAAGTAAAAGTACAAAGGGAAATTAGCTTCCATGATCAATATTTGTTAGGCAAAATACTCTTTAATTGAGTTGGAATGAAAGTGAATGTGCAAACTGCTATTTAAGATAACTGTCTCGATAAGCTCTTTGCAACTACAGTATGAAGCAGAAAACCTGTTAACTATTTTGTTTCTTCTTTATTCACCAAGATCAGGTACTCTTAAGGGATGGAAGTCTGGGAGAGAGGAATCTGGACCAGTGATATCCTGAGAAGTTTGTAAAAAGAAACAAATAATCTACTCTGTTGAAATGGTGAGCTGACATCTGAATATGTAGACCAATATTTGGTTAGGATTTAGGGGATGATCTTCAGTCAGTTCAGTTCAGTTCAGTTCAGTCACTCAGTCGTGTCCGACTCTTTGCGACCCCATGAATTGCAGCACGCCAGGCCTCCCTGTCCATCACCAACTCCCGGATACAAGTTCACGGTTCATGTGTTGCTGAAGTCTGGCTTGGAGAATTTTGAGCATTACTTTACTAGCGTGTGCTGCTGCTGCTAAGTTGCTTCAGTTGTGTCCGACTCTGTGTGGTCCCATAGACGGCAGCCCACCAGGCTCCCCCGTCCCTGGGATTCTCCAGGCAAGAACACTGGAGTGTGTTGCCATTTCCTTCTCCAATGCATGAAAGTGAAAAGTGAAAGTGAAGTCGCTCAGTCGTGTCCAACTCTTTGTGACTCCATGGACTGCGGCCCACCAGGCTCCTCCGTCCATGGGATTTTCCAGGCAAGAGTGCTGGAATGGGGTGCCATTGCCTTCTCCGTACTAGCGTGTGAGATGAGTGCAATTGTGGGGTAGTTTGAGGATTCTTTGGCATTGCCTTTCTTTGGGATTGGAATGAAAACTGACCTTTTCCAGTCCTGTGGCCACTGCTGAGTTTCCCAAATTTGCTGGCATACTGAGTGCAGCACTTTCACAGCATCATCTTTCAGGATTTGAAATAGCTCAACTGGAATTCCATCACCTCTACTAGCTTTGTTCGTAGTGATGCTTTCTAAGGCCCACTTGACTTCACATTCCAGGATGTTTGGCTCTAGGTGAGTGATCACACCATCTTGATTATCTGGGTTGTGAAGATCTTTTTTGTACAGTTCTTCTGTGTATTCTTTTTTTTTTAATTTTTTTTCACTTAAAAATTTGATTAATATTGCTCTCATTGTTTTTTTTTTAATTTATTTTTTATTTTACTTTACAATTCTGTATTGGTTTTGCCATACATTTCTTCTGTGTATTCTTGCCACCTCTTCTTAATATCTTCTGCTTCTGTTAGGGGATGATCTTAGACCAGCAGAATTAACATCCCTTGAACGTACCAGTCACCAGGTAAGAGAAGTAAATTCTTTCTTCCTGGTCTTTCCAGGAGTCAGATATTGATGGTCCAAACCCTAACATAACTGGCTTGATTCTCTGAAATCTGAGGTCTGTTGAGAACCATCTTGAAAACTTACTGTGAGCAGTTTATATAGAACTCAACCCTCGGGCTTCCCTGGTGGTTCAGTGATAAAGAATTCACCTGCCAATGCAGGATATACAGGTTTGATCCCTGGTCTGGGAAGATGCCATATGCTGCAGAACAACTCAGCCCATGTACCATTATGACTGAAGCCTGTGCCCTGATGTCTGGGCTCTGCAACAACAGAAGTCATAGCAATAAGAAGCCCGCACACTACAACTCATGAGCAGCCCCTACTTGACGCAACTAGAGAAAAAAGCCTGCACGCAGCAACGAAGACCCAGAATAGCCAAAAATAAATAAGTAAATAAATAAAATTATTAAAAACAAAAACCTCAAACAGTCCAGCCTCTATCCTCTGGGCCTTCTCTGAAGAGGCTAGTAGGTCTTTCTCCTTCTCCTCTAATAATAAACCACCCAGTGTCCCCTTCAAATCTCTCCCTATGTTTCCTAGCCCCTGCATTTTTCAAGCTTCTTTCATTTTTCCTGTGTATGCTGACTCCCTAGTTCCCCTCTACTAAATTATGCGCTATTATTTCCACAGTCTGAAGAACTCACAGCTGAAGCATTATTTCTAACCTTATTTTGTATTCCTAGCATGTGCTATAACCTGTTTTGAGTTTTATTTGCAGCCAAGATGCTGACACAGCTCCAATTTTGTTTTCCTACTTTGATTGAGTAGGAGTGTTCATTACTCTGGTACCAGGGTACAGAAGAAAAGTCATTTTAAAAGGCACAGTTTATACCTCCGTTATGGGACATTTTGTTTCTGAATGCTGTCCATTAATATTCTTAAAACTACAAATGTTCAAGAAATAGATGACATGTTCTTGCAGAAAAAAAAAGATTTTAATGAAAACTGAAAGTTGTAATGGTCCAATATTAATTTCCTAGCATGCCTTTTTATGTCAAGCTTAAACAATTTGTCTGCAATGCAGGAGACCCGGGTTGGATTCCTGGTTGGGAAGATACCCTGGAGAAGGGAATGGCAACCCACTCCAGTATCCTTGCCTGAAGAATTCCATGGACAGAGGAGCCTAGCAGGTTATAGTCCATGGGGTCGCAAAGAGTCAGACACAACTGAGCGACTTTCACTTTCACTATTACATCAGATCTCCTTTTTACTTAACTTTCCAGCACAAACAGGCGGATGGAGAAAGCCTAGAAGTTGGGTGTTTGTCAGAAATGATGTTTTCAAAGCCCAGTCCCAGCTCGACATTAATCAGCCTTCCTAGGGTCTTCATTCTTCATTTGTGATACTGTTGAATTTGTGGTAAATGTTAAGGCACATCTTATAACCAGGTAATTATCTTATAACCAGTTAATTCATGCATTTCACCTATAGGGAGTCCTTTAGATGGGGGCATGATATTTCCACTGAGCTTTCCCATAAAGAAACATATATGATGAGTAAGGTTTCATAATACCTCAGGTCTTTATATTTGATTTTTAGACTTCATTTTGGAAGAGATTTATACTCATGAGCTTCTTCTATTTCAAAACTGGGTGACCTGGTAAGATACAGGATACCACTTATCCCTGAATTTTAGATACATAATGAAGAATTTCTCTATAAGTATGTCCCATGCAATATTTGAGATGTAAGAATTATTCTCTGTTCACCTAAAATCGAAATCTAACTAGATGCTCTGTTTTGCTTTGTGTGTTTTTCTAAATCTGACACCCCTATCTGCAGTGTGTAAGAAGAGACAGGCCTCATCTCTTAAACAAGGACTTCTAAGCCTTTCCTTCATACGCTGACTCTCTTTTCTCTCTGCCTTCTTTTCTTCTATATCTGAGCTCTCCTCCCTCCTCCTGTGCTCCATTTACCAGCCTCTGAGTTTGGGTTATTTTTCCATCTGGAAAGCCTCCTTTCCTTCCCTCTCCCTGGATTAGTCAAAGGTACCTCTTCCGAGAAGCCTTCCCGGAACGCCCAGCCAAAAGTAACCTCTGGCCGCATTTAGATTCAACTTTCTCTCTGGACCATACACTGGTACCTCTTACACATGAGGAGCCTGAGTAGTCATTTCCCCTGTATGTTGCACTTTTTCTACGAAGGCACAAGCTCCTGGGTGAAAGCAGCCTTACCTTACACATTTTTGTATACTTGATAGGGTCTAGCCCTAGGCTTTGTGGTCAGTGATCCCCAGATACCTAGTGGTTTCAAAAGTGACTGTTGATTGTCACAGAGTCCATCCCTTCTGCAGCTTCCAGTTTGCTTGGTTTCTCGCATGGAGGGAAGGCATAGCACCTTCTCCACAGTATGAGCCACTGGCCACAGTGGAAGCCCTCGCACATGTATTCAGCTACAGGCATGATGAAAAGTTTCATGGCCAGATCCATTTCATGGATTTACTCATGGACACACAAGTAAGTAATGCAAAACTCTGTCTTCCAACGTCAGATGCCTCATCTGGGAGAAGGTCTTGGTACCCACCTGCCTCCCAGGTCCTAAGGATACATGTGATCTTGGAAAAAGACAGGTAACCTGATGTCTGGAGTGCATTTAGTGATGAGGATAAGAACACAAGATAAACTTCTCTAAAGTATATACTGTTTAACCTGGATGTTTAGGTTTCTCAAGAGGATTTCCAACTTAATGCCAGCATTATATCTTCATATCATGACTGACAAGATGTGTCCTAAAAGTGACATAAGTGGAGAGAAAACCAGCTAGGCAGCATGTGCCAGGCTAAGCTGGGGTCCTATGTGACAGTCCCTGGGAATTTACACTCACAAACTATATCGCACAATGGTCTGGATTTAGAAATACTCAGAGAAGGAAATTCTAGGAAGAACACAACAATAATACTGGCTTTAACTTTCTTGGAAAGCTATTTTGTTTTCATTTTTCGATTCTGCTTTTCTTTGTATGCCTATTGGTCACCACACCTCGTGGGAGCCATTAATTGTCTCAAGAACCAGGGCTCTTGGAACAGGGTGGCCAGGCAACAGGTGATCCACACACCTTGTTAGGAACTTGCTTTCCCTTTTTGCTCTGGTTTCCTTGCTGCAAAGATAGAGGGGCTTTCATTTACCTGGGAGCCATACAGTAGGGTGAACGACCCATGGGGTAGCTAAGCCAAGATGGCCCAGTGCTCTCACAAAACCTCCTGTAGCCACTGGATGGGCAGGCTGTCTGTCTGCTGTGTACCCGCTCCTCATGCCCACATTCCAGGCTCAATGAGTGGAAATCTAGTCTCACATCCACACCACAGCAGCACATTAAAATGTCTTCGATTAAGCCCTGGATTAGCATGTGCCCTGACTTTATCTTAATTGCCGATTAAGATTAATCCCTCTAGAGAGTTTTCCAAGGCTGCTCTATTACCGTGGGGTGAATCACTGAATATTTGGGGCTGTGAGTGCCATTTAGTTTCCTTGGACCAAAATAGGAGATCCAGACTCCCCCAGCCTCAGAGGAAGGGGCTCTTCATTGTTCTCTGAAAACCACCCCGACAGCTCATTTGCACCTAAAGTTTCAGGGGAATGAAGAAGCCTTGATCCATCATGATAGGTCTATGCGAGCTGCTGCACAGAAAGCCACAGGCTTTCGGGTGGTCTCTTGGCTCTAAATGTCTATGGTGAATTTTGGCCTGAAGAACGATATTCTGATCCACACAGTTTTGACTTTATGATTCACAGTGACTTGCTTAAACATTTTTTTTCCCCCTCTTTTTCTAAACGGATCCACATACTTTGTCCTATGAACTGTCTGAGGATAATGTGTAGACAGCATGGTTCTTGAGCCTAAATACTTCAGTGTCTTTCTTAGGAATAGAAATGTTCTCTTACATAACCATAGGTATCAACTTCGTAAATTACATTACTACAATGAACTGTATCTACTCTATCAACTCACTTTGAGATCTTCTTCACTAAATAATAACAGGGTATCTGTTAAGATCTGGTTACAAAAGAGAGGTGGAAATCAAGAGAAAGAAATAATATTTTCAAAGAAGAGTAAGAAACCTCTTTACCTTGAAGAAAAGAGAAATGAGAAACAACCTGCAGTTTACACAGCAGTAGCAGAGTCAAGACAAGCTCAGGAACTCAGGCAGTCAGCTTTTCTGTCCTGCTAGAGTCTCTCAGACCATGTTGTGCAGGATCCCAGGGTCACGGGCGCCCCTCAGGGGTGGGCGGTGGAGGGCAGGGGCGGGCGGAGTGGCTGGAGTTCTCTCCCACCCATTGCCTCTGTCTTTTGAGGGAAAAAAAAAATGCCATTGCTAACAAGCATTTCAAGACTGGTCATGAAGGAGCACACGTAGTTAAATAAAAGGCCAACAAGGCCAACCTCTGGCCGTTGAATTGATAAGAGCTTAAGGAGTCCAGGAAGAACAGGTCAGTCTCGACTCTGCGAACATTAAGAGACATCTGCCCCACCGGACTTGACACAGCCCTGTCTCGATATGGAGACTTCCCCAGTGCAGCAGCCAAGAAATCTTTTTTTTTTTTTTCTTTCCTTCCTTTTTATTGGTGTGCTCAGGCATTTGTGTGGTGTGTAATAAAAACTTGATGATAGGGACTTCTCTGATGGTCCAGTGGTTAACAATCTGCCTTCCAATGCAGGAGGCATAGGTTCAATTCCTGGTCAGGGAACTAAGATCCCACATGCCCTGGGGCAATGAAGTCCACTTACTGCAACTACTGAGCCCACAATTAGAAGCCACCATCATGATGAAGAGTCAGGGCACTGCAACTAATAGCACAGCCAAAAACAATAAATAAATTAATTTTTAAACATGATAGCTGCACCTATTTCACATCCTTTCTCTTAGGTTTAAGATGGTAATTGTTTATGAAATGTTGTGTGGCTATGTGGGGAGGCATATATCAGGCGCATTTAGCAGCCATGGGAAGGCCACTAAGGTGGGGCACGTACCTCTGGCCTGACTCCAATCTGAGAAGCTGCCTGATACCTGTGGCCATGGCTTTTGAGATTCCTAAAAGGGCAATCCCCTGCTTTCTCCACCAGGGAACCTAATCCTGTTACTGCTCGGATGAATCAGCTTTTTCTCAGAGTACATGGGTCAGATGAGTCTGTGTAGTGCTTATCAATGTCAAGGTCAGCCTTGCTTTTCTTGCTCAGATGCACTGCCCCCTTTCATGATGTCTTCATCTGACAATGTCTTCATTTAGGAGCCATTACTGAAAACTGCTTAATTCTGAAAAGCTAACATCAGAGATCTCAGGAGGATCCTAGGAGGCCAACCTCCTTCTTGGATCCTCCACCAAACACACCTTTCTAAAGACTCCTCCTCACACGGTTGTTGGCATTCCTGCTTCTTCTTAGGAGAGTCTACTCCTGGAAAAGAGAAAGTCACTCCTTCATTTCCTTCCTTCGCTTACTGACCTGAGGAGTTACTAGTCACTGGCCTTAGCAGCACTTGGGAGTTCCAATGGATGTACCCCTGTGAACGTCACTCAAATAGCTCACAGCTTTCATCTTTCTTTACACTGAAGTCTTGAGAAAGGCCACAACTGTCAATAGTATTCCTGAATGGACAGAAGTCATTTATGGTCTCTAAGTGTTCTAGTCTGCCCCCTCCCACAGTAATCCTGTTTTCATCCTGAAGCAGAGCATAAAAATTGAGGACGAAGTGCTCTCTCTCTTAAACCCACATGATAGCCATGTTCCTTAGATTCTGTTACAAAACAACTATTGGCTTTAACTGGAAACTTGAAAATTTAGGGTAATTGTAGTATCAATTCATGATTACTCAACACATTTCCTCAACTTTCTTTATGACTGATATTTTGAGTCTATTACTGTAACCTTCTCTGAATAAAGTGTGTTGTCCTGAAACAGTGGGGTCTGAGACACCCCACACCTCTAAGGTTTCTCATCTATGAATCACATGGTTGCCAAAATATCTTTCCCCTCTTCTTTCAATCCTTCTCTCTTAAACTCCCTTCACTTCTACTTCCTGGGATCTGCCTTCGGCATCTGCAGTAACATGACTCTAAACGAACGGGATTTCCACGTTATTCTGGTCTGAGCTGCAAATGATTAGATTCCCTACTGAGCCCTGATGGCAGTATTACTAGGCTTTAACTTGATGAGACTGACTTCGTTAATAGAATTCTCTCTTCTGCTGTTTGACTATGTTAATGTTGCTAAAAGAAGAAGAAGAAAAAAATATGAAAAAACCTGATTTTCCTATATGTAAGCTGTTTTCAAATTTACATGAGGGGTTCTCCTAACAGATCTGCAATCTTTCTTCCTATGGAGACACTAAAATTACGTGTTTGTTTTTCTCCCTATCTAAAAAACAATATCTTGTGAGGCACTCCACGAGGAGTACTTAGATTTAGTTCTGATTAAAAATTCCTCTTGGATATTTCTGTCCTAAGCTCGAAGACCTCTTTTCCTACTTTCCCTTTCTGCTCTTCATCCTTCCCTTATTACCCTTACTCAAGGCATTTGTGTACACAAGTACACACGCATGCGTGCATGTGCACACCCACACACACACCCACACACACAAACACTTCATTTGTGCCTACCTTGGAACAGATCTGAGCCAACATATTCCCTGGGGGTCCAGTGGTCTCTTTTCCTATTAATGAACAGTATGTTGTTGCAGATTCATGGAGGGCTTAATTGAATAAACATAGAAAGATGAATATGCTTATGGGATATCAAACCTCCTTAGGTTTAAAGTTACTGACATAGAAGAATGATCTTGTGCAGCATCCGTGTTCTTTTATAGTTGGGACATTATGGAGTACAATGTCACAGGGAAAATGTTGCCTGCATTGAGCTTCAACTCTGACTCCATCTTCTCCATCCCCAAGTGCTGGGGGGAGGCGTCAGATTTGCAGATGTCAGCAATGCCGGTGTGTGAACTAGTTCAACCTCAAATTCTGTGGCTTAGTCCTTATCGGTGATTCGACGGGAACCTGAAACTTTGTTGAAGGGGAAGGCATTTTGCTAGCTCAGTGAGAAGTTAGTTCAAACGGCACCCAGGATATTGTGATCATCAACAAGCTTGAGGTGGAGGGACTCAAAACCAACTTGCAGGAGCGAGCATCTCCCCAGCCCCCAAGCTCACACCTTCCCGGTCACTGTTCTGCTTTCCTTCCCTTGACACTTTCCATAGATGCTCTTCATACTGTGTCCTCTGCATTTCCAACCCCACACTCATGGGCAGGAAAAAAAAAAAAGTCCACAATAAGAGAACAGAATCAAATTCAGCTGGTAAATCAGACAGTTGACTTTGTGATATGATTTAATAGGGACTGGTCCTTAAGCACCTCCCTCACCGGCCATGCCCTGGGCCTGACTCCAGTACTCCTCTGAGTTAAGAAATTAACACCATGAATTCCACCATCCTGAACCCATGGGAGGCATTGCTAATCAATCACAGAACTCTTTCTCATTCCTCATACTTCAAGCAGTCACCACCAATCCACTGGAGTTGACATGGCATCTGAATTCTATTTACCTTCCTAGATTAAGGCAGTGAGAAAGCCTGGACTTCAGGGGCTTACATTTCAGCTCCACTACTTAAAAGCAATGTGATTTTGGCCAAGTTATTCTGTGCCTCAGTTTCATTAAGGGCAAAATGAGGACAATTAGAGTCTCTTTCTCATATGTTTTGAGTATTAAATGAATTAGTATTCTAAAATGCTGAGAACACTACCTGGCCTACCTCAAAAGGGATGTATGTGTTTGCTATTGTCATTATTGTTCAAATGCAAATATCACTCAGGAGGGAAGTGTTACAGTGTATTATCACATCCCCTTCATATTAAATGGGTCTGGCTAGGTATTCTCCTAATAAGGTCTTTAGGAGGAAGAAAATAGAGTAGGGCAACTCTGTCCTGGCCTTTGGAGATGCCAGTGGATGCCAGGTGGAGAGTGAAGGGCTGAGGAGCTAGGAACAAAAGCTGAGAGTGGAGTGAGTGCTGGGTAGAAAGAAAGGAGGGAGCATTACATAATTTACAACCCAGCTTTCTTGAAACACATGTGTTTTTCCTGGTCCTTTTAAATTAAGCAAACCAAACCAGGACAGTAGAGCTTAGATCCCCAGCCTAAAGGTCTGCAATCAAGCCATGGATGCAAAAGGTCTGGGTTCTCAAAGTTTGGGGTCCAGATCTAGTTGGGAGAGTAGAGGAATTGTAAATCCTGTGATCATTATCTGCACCAACCACTGTCCAAAAGCTACATCAAGAGCAGTGAAATCACTGTCTCTGGATTGATGGTCTATTCTCAGCACCGTACTTAAACCAGCAATTTGCCTCCCCTTTATCTGTTCTTTTTCCTCCTTCCCTTAGCTCTTAACATTTTCTAACACAACTATATCATTTACTTATTTCTCATAGAATTTGCTAATTGTCTTCTCTCTGTAGGAATAGAAGCAACTCAAAGGCATGGATATTTGTCTGTGTTGTTGATATATGCCTAGTACCTAGAATTGTGCCTGGTTGATAGTATGTCAATATCAACTACATCAATGAATGAATGAATGTTGTTAGTTCTTAAACACAGTTTTCCATGCTAAAACGTTGGAGCCCATTTAAGACGGTAGCAAAAACAAGACCACTCAAAACAAAAACAAAGTATAAGCATTGGCATAGTTTCAGTTCAGTTCAGTTCAGTTCAGTCGCTCAGTCATGTCTGACTCTTTGCGACCCCATGAACTGCAGCACGCCAGGCCTCCCTGTCCATCACCAACTCCTGGAGTTCACTCAGACTCACTTCCATCGAGTCAGTGATGCCATCCAGCCATCTCATCCTCTGTCGTCCCCTTCTCCTCCTGCCCTCAATCCCTCCCAGCATCAGAGTCTTTTCCAATGAGTCAACTCTTTGCATAAGGTGGCCAAAGTACTGGAGTTTCAGCTTTAGCATCATTCCTTCCAAAGAAATCCCAGTTTAGTCCTCTCTAAAAAAGTATGCTGCTGCTATGTTGCTTCAGTCGTGTCCGACTCTGTGCGACCCCATAGACGGCAGCCCACCAGGCTCCCCCATCCCTAGGATTCTCCAGGCAGGAACACTGGAGTGGATTGCCATTTCCTTCTCCAATGCATGAAAGTGAAAAGTGAAAGTGAAGTTGCTCAGTCATGCCTGACTCTTAGCGACCCCACGGAGTGCAGCCTACCAATCTCCTCCGTCCATGGGATTTTCCAGGCAAGAGTACTGGAGTGGGGTGCCATCGCCTTCTCCACTAAAAAAGTATACTATACTCCAATTACTTAACTGAAAAGCTGAAAAAGCAAACAAATAAACAAACCCAGAACATTAACTCAGGAGGAAACACATATGCCTGAGCCAAACACAGAAAAATCTCCTTCATCAGGAGAAGCCTCATGATATCATAGAAAATTCACTAGCCTAGATATAGGGAGACCCTCGTTGAAGACCCAGGTTGGTACAAACCAGCTGTGACCACAGACAAGTCACTCTTCCTCTCTGGGCCTCAGTTTCTCCATCCACATTTAGCTTGATTCAATGCAAGTATTTAATGAGTGCCCACTTAATCACCTCTAGTCCTAAGATGACATAACCCTACCCAGTCCCACTGGATACTAAGATGCTAAAATAGCCTACTATCTAAATGTGATCAGTCATGGGTGAGAAATTAAAGCTGCATCCCCTCCCTTCATCACAGTGGATGAGGGGACTTCACTTTCACATAGACCTCCTAACTCAGCAGAGCACACATTTACTAGAGAGCCCAGGTGCTGAGAGCCTCTGGTGCAGCTGAGTCCAGCGTTCACCTCTCAATCGGCACTTTGAGAGCCGAGAATCCAACAGCAATCTCATGAGCACAGAGGACGAGTCCAGTGCCCATAGTCAAGGTGCCTACAGAACTGCTGAGCCAGGGGTGTGTCCGTGCTCTTTCAAACAGCTTACAAAGCATCACAACAATGTGAGTGGGTTTACCACTGTCTTACAAAAGCACATCTGGAGGATCTCTGTGTTCGCCTGCACCCATGAATATTGAGCCCAGAAAACTAAATCGATTTGCTGTTTAATCCAACAGTCAATACGAGCTGCTGTATAGACTTGGTTGGCTTAAAACTCAAGCCAGCGCCTTCGGCAAGGAAAGTCGAATGCAACTGTGCAGCCTGGTATTGATACACACCACAGGTAGTTGTAAGAAACAAATATCCCAAACTGTATTTGATGGGAATGGTCAGTGCTCAGTGATCGATATGGCTAATAATTTTTGATCTTGCTTACTGAAGAGCCGAGCATGGGCTTGTGAACTTCACTGTTTAGGAAAATTCTCTAATGGGATATGGTTAAGATTTTGTTCCCATGCATAAGGATTCCTCTTTCTGCCCCTATTCTGACAGAAGGGTTAAACATCCCCAGCTCCTAAGAGCCACTGCCCATGAATGTGCTCTCTGTCACATGTCACTTTGGCATCAAATCTAGCCCCACAGCACAGCCCAATTACCTGGTTGTAGACCAGTGTCTATATTTCACTGTTTGGCTGCTGAGTGACAACAAGATAAATTAGAAGAGCTAGAAATTAAATTATACTGAGTATGCTTTAATGCCTTATGTGTAAAGCCTCTGCCTGGCAGACTATCTGGTTTCCTCAGGGACTCAATGATGGCAGAGAGGCCGAGAACAAAATTTCCTGAGAACCAACTCCCTTTACCAAAGAATAAAATCCTCCCCCTGATTTCCCATTCCTCAGTTCTAAGAACCGCTGCCTGCTTCTTTGCATGGAAGGTGGCTATTCTTCTCCTTTTGCTTCAGGATTCCTAACTTCGAGCCTTAGAAAAAACACAGTGTCTAATGGTCAAAGGGTATCCATTTTCAGGGAATATGTCTTAATCTCATTACATTCTGCCTCCCCTTTGGGGGCTCAGCGGATTGTGAACTGTGCTTTGAGTTTCAGTTTGGACACACCCCAAACTCAAAGTAAAAATGATATAGGCTTAATAACAACTTCGAGGGAATCCTTTTCAAGTTCAAAGTAGAGGGTAAACATTAATTAATCGGTTCCCCTGCCAACACCGTGTGAGGTATAAACTACTAGCCCCATTTTATAGATGAGAACATTTAGAGTGGAGAGTATGAATGACCTGCCCCAAGTCAAGGTAGACTCCCGTCAGTGAAGGCATGAGCAACTTGGATCCTTGTGCACAGTAAGGGCACACACGACTTTTCTCATTCACAGAAATTGATGCAAACCCCATCCCAGGCTCAGGCATCTGAGCCTAGCTCAGCTGATCGATCTCCTGCCTTGGTCAGAATAGCAACTCTCAGCTCAGCATGGCTGCTACCGATTTCTGCCCTTAGTTTTCTGGCCAGAAGGGACTGCTTTCCTCCAACACAACTCAAAGAAACTCAGATCAAAGTCTCACCAATGGGTCATTTAAACGACAAAGCTTGTCCAACACCTCCCTCTAATAAGACTCCCTGAGTTTTATTAGCCTAGCTCTGCGATGGAAGTCATGTTCAATCCAGGTTGCTCACCGCACCTTGGACCTGCAGCCCAGGGAGGTGTAAGCCCATGGCTGGATTATAAAGGGAAATGCCATTTGGCACAAGCAGATAGGTGGGTCTGTAAGTGCTCAGTTGCTTCAGTCGTGTCCAACTCTGCAAATCTATGGACTGCAGCCCACCAGTCTCCTCTATCCATGGGATTCTTCAGGCAAGAATACTGGAGTGGGTAGCCAGTCCCTTCTCTGGGGTATCTTCTCAATCCAGAGATTGAACTTGTGTCTCTTATGTCTCCTGCATTGGCAGGCGGGCTCTTTACCACTAACGCCACCTGGGAAGCCCAGATAGGTAGGTAGGTAGGTAGATACATAGTTAGGAAGAATACAGAGAAACAGGTCAATGCATTTTATAACCTTTCACTATATGAACCTTTTGGCTAATCTCGGTCATCTACGTCTGCTTTACAAAGACCAAACTGGTGGTCACTTTGTGGGAAGCTGTATAAGGTTTTCCACAAGACAGTCCCAGCTGTCAGAGCTTTTGATGATGCTGACATGGTTCCGCATATCCCCCATGCCTTGCCTTACACTGATGTGCACTGATAGTATTTCTGCTGACAAAATGTTGTGAAATAGTTAACTGAGTCCTGGGAAGGATTCTCTCTCTAGTTCATAAGCACCAAGGGGTTTTGCCTCACAGAGGGTGGTGACACTAAGATTTCAGCATTCCCTCATCAAAAACATGTGGATACATATTTTCCAAAGCACTTGGAGGTTTCCGGCAAATCTTTATACATCTCACAAAAGTACCTTCAGAAGCAACAACAGTCATCCTTCACAGAACACACGTGAAACATGTCTGTTCCATAGGGGGATAGTAGGAAAAAGAGCTTTAGATGATGCATAATGAATATAGAAATTTCAGGGAAAACAGAGGGAAAGAAATTTCTTTAGTACCATGCTGGGAGTGGAAAACTTTAGCCTAGTGGATCTCAACCCTGGCTGCTTATCAAAACCATCTGGAGGACTTTTGTAAACTCTCATGTCTATTTCAGTCCTACTGAATAAGCTTCTCCAGGAGTAAGACTAGACAGAGGGATTTTTTTTTTTTTTTAAGCTGTCTTTGTAATTCTGCTGTGCAGACAAATTCGGGAAAAACTGTTCTGGTCTAGGGAGTACAGTGTAGACTATGAACACCTACATGTGAGTTACATCATCTGTCAGGGAACACACAGAGATATTCCTTTAAAAAGAATTGGGCAGCCACTTCCATATGGAATCTAAAAAATAATACAAATGAATGCATACACAAAACAGAAGTGGACTCACTGACATAGGAAATGAGCTTACCGTAACCAAAGGGGAAAGAGGAGAGGGAGGGACAAATTAGGAGTTTCGGATTAACAAACAACTACACATAAAATAGATAAGTAAAAAAGATTTACTATTTAGCACAGGGAATTACACTCAGTATTCTATAGTAACTTATAATGAATATAATCAGGAAAAAAATAACTGAATCACTATGCTGTACACCTGAAACTAATACAACATTGTAAATCAACTATACTTCAATAAAAAACAACACAGTAGCAATAACAAAAATTAATTGTTTTGGGGGGGCTCTTTGGGTAATTGCCTCTAAATTGCATCATTGTTCCATTAGTAATTTAGTTTTATTTGACGCTTCATGTGAGAAACTATTTTAAAATAAGAAATCCTTCATGCTTATTTTCATTTAAATGGACTCAAAAGAAACTATTTGCTTGATAGATGAGCAGAATTAGGGCTTATATGACTGACTCCAAAATAATTTAAGATGAGAAGTTATTTAAAAAAACAAAATGAAATGAAACCTACGTGGCTGCATCTGTGACCCGTGGGGCTTGGTTTCCTCAGGCAGCTTGCATCCACACAGCCATGTAAGCACCATGCTTATGGAAGGTCCACCATGTGCTTGGAAATGTGCTTGATCCTAGCAGTACTGGGATGGAACAAATACAGTCTCCACATGAGAGGTCACCCAGTCTAGTGAGGGAGTGGGTAAAATGAGTGCTGGGCTTCCCTGGTGGCTCAGTGGCACATAATCCCCCTGCCAGTGCAGGAGATGTGGGTTTGATCCCTGGGTTGGGAAGATCCCCTGGAGAAAAAAATGGCAACCCAATCCAGTATTCTTGCCTGCGAAATCCCATGGACAGAGGAGCCTGGCGGGCTAGTCCATGGGGTCACAAAAGAGTCGGACACGACTTAGCGACTAAACAACAAAGGAAGTGCTGTGATAAAAACTGGCTTTTATTTGTCTCCTCTCATGGGTCATGTAATCTTTCAAGTTCCATATCTCATTTCATCCTCTCAACAATCTCATTAAGCAGGTTCTATTATTGTACCCATTTTACAGATGAGGAGCCTGAGACTTAGAGGGCTTAAGTAACTTCTTCAAGGTCATAAAACCTGTAAGGGTCTTTCTGATGCAGCAGGCCAAATTTATATCTCCATCTTATTCTGCTTCAGAAGTACACAGAAGGTATGGGGGGCTCCAGGACGGGCATGGGGTGCTCATTTGGGCTGGCTGTTTTGGAGTTGGGTGGGGAAATTTGAGCACATCCTTTTCTCTTGTTACATCAGCACTGCTCCACATCAGGGCCAACTCAGCATCTTGGGTGCCTGCAGCTTTCAAGATTGGTGTTAAGGAATCTCCTTCCCCTTGAACTTGCCCATCCAAACAGACCCAGCAGTATGATGGTCAGCAATGCCTTTGTACTACTCTCTCGGTAGAGAAAATACACAACCAGCACTGAGTTCTCAGGCTGGGCTAAGCGTAGTACCTGAGAGTCATTTACTTCAGTTCCGCAGGGTGGGACTCTGTCTGGCTTGCTTACCCACATTTCAGCAGCTCAGAGTGCCAGCCTGGCCACAGCGTTAGGTGCAACTGATCTGTAACTCAGAGTCATCTATTCATCCTCTAACTGCACTGCTCGCTGGCAAGTGTAGGGGAGACCAATGCACGCCTTTGCTATGGTTCAGTGAGCCGAGCTCCTGGGCTCCTGTACCTTGGCTGTGTTGTCAAGTCAGTTATATAACCCCTGGGCTGAGTGCCTCCCTGGAGAGGGAGATGGGGCGGGTGAGCAGGAAAGACATTATTAGCGTAATGTTAAGAAAACAGACTGTGAAAGCTTCCCGAGACTTCAGCGTTTGGAACCGCAGGGTCCCCTCCAGTTTGTTTCGCATTTAATTCTGTCATCTTTGAATATTGCCCATTTGAGCCTGAATGGCTGTGGGTGGAGAGACTGACACAGTGAAGGGGCTCAGGCTCTCTCAAGTAGTGAGCTTATTTAGCCTTAAAATATGCCCTGTTGGACATATGGACACAGGCTGGGGGGAGTGGAAAGGAGAGGGTGAGACGAATGGAGAGAGTAGCATGGAAGCATAGACACTACCATATGTAAAACAGATAGCCAGCGGAAATTTGCTGCATGACTAGGGAACTCAAACCAGGGCTCTGTAACATTCTAGCAGGGTGGGATGGGGTAGGAGGTGGGAGGGAGGTTCAAGACGGAGGGGACGTATAATACACCTATGGCTGATTCATGTTGATGTATGGCAGAAATGCAACCAATGTTATAAAACAATTATCTTTCAATCAGAAAGAAATAAAATTTTAAAAATGCCCTGTTGTATGACTGCTATTTGGTAGACCGTATCCAATGCTGAAGAACGTGTGAAAATTAATGCCCAACAATAGCTAAGCGAAGTGTATTTTGTCATAAGTTTTGCATTTATTCTTTTGCTTCTAAAGTCTTAATGTGGACAAACTGGAAAGATCGAAAGACTGGAGCATGAAAGGCCCTCCAGAAGTGCCCTGAAACTTTTCAATAAGGACAACAGAAGAAACAAACAAGTACCCACTTTGTACACACAAAAGTTAAAACCATTGATTTTTTTTTTTTTAATTGGCAAAGTGGTCATATGCTATGAGGTCACTCCATATCACAGAAATCAGTACAAGTTTTATTCATCCATAGCTGTCATCTGCTCTCCAGCTCTGAGAAGTGGTTTCCCATTCATAGCCCCCACACCCACATGTGGCCCTAAAACATTTTTAATGAATGGCATTTGATAAGTGAGCATACAGGAAAATGTTCATCCCTGCCAGTAATAAAAAATGTAAATTAAAGCAACTTTGAAAAGGTAGCATTTTAGTCTTACTAAATAATGCCCTAACGCTGGTTAGGCTGCAGTGGAACTGATAGACTCAAATGCTACAGGCACTGAGTTAAATCAGCATAATTCTTCTTGAAAGAACTAAGGCAATGTGTAATAGGAATCATACAGATACGCTTCCTCTGACCCAGTAATCCTTCTCCTGGGAGTGTATACGAAAGAAATAATCTGAAAGAAGCAGAAAGCTATACAAACTGTAGCGCTGTCTCTAATGATCAAATCTAATCACATACATACACACAAAATTCCGGAAGGAGCCTAATGTTGGGTAATTGGAGATGGCTTAACAAATTATGGGGTACTGATGATGGAATATTACGCAACTATTAAACTCCAAAAGGCACAAGGGAAAAATTTAAGATTTAATATCATGAGGATGATAGGATTTACTTGAATGTTTTTCTTTATCAGTTTTTAATATATAAAATAAATGAAGAGCATTATAGAAAATGCAGTGGGAGGCCTCTCGGACAATTATTTTCTGGTACAAATGGGCTTTTATAATACTAAGGATCTCCCAAATGAAAATACTGAAATAGAAACGGTCACCTCTATGGTAGGGGAAGGCTTAACATATTGTATCTTTTACTCTCTAGTCTAAGTCTGGTATTTGGCCTTGGAGTCTCTTCTTTGTCCAGGACCTCTTCCATTTATTCCAAATAGGATGACTTAGAAAGGTGCTGAAATGGAGCCCACTCTCCCTATACCAGTCATATTAGTTTGCATCCATTCAGGTCCTGGAAGCACCCTTGGAGGAAGCCTAAGAAAACTCTCAATGCCAGGGTTTCAGAACCTCTAGATGGACAAATCTGTCTCTTATCTATCCTGAAATTAAGGGAACTCAGGTCTACATGACTGCTCCTAGACAGGCAAAGAAATAAATCTCTATCCATGATAATAAATCAGTCCCACAATTGGTTTAACACAACGATTTACAGTCAAAGCAAGTGCAGCCATGCCTTTACTATGGATCAGTAGCTTCCTGTGACTGCCAGGAAACAGTGTAGGCAGGCCTATGCTTTAGTTTCATTGGTCTGTGTCCAAATGGGGAAAATGAGTTTTCATGATGCTAAATACAGTCAAAGTAAAAAAAAAAAAATTTCTTACTCTCAGATAATGCCCTTTCCAGTTTTTTTGGTGTTAAAACTCCATCCTTTTGAGAAAAGACAGTGACTGTAGATGGGTAAATTTTTTTTTTTCCCGTTGTTTGTCCTCCTTTGTTGTAGAATACATGTGTGTGTTTGTGTGTGTGTGTGTGTGCTAAGTTGCCTCAGTCTGACTTTCTGCAACCCTATGGACCATAGCCCACCAGGCTCCTCTGTTCATGGGATTTCCCAGGCAAGAATACTGGAGTGGGTTGCTATGCCCTCCTGCAGGGGATCCTCCTGACCCAGAGACCAAACCCACGTCCCTTGTATCTCTCACAATGGCAGGCAGGTTCTTTACCTCTAGTGCCGCCTGGGAAACCTCCTTGGCCCTCAAAACATTAGTGAAATCAGACTACTTCACCCCTACACTGACCTTGCATTCCCATTCAGTAAGGAAATGGAGATTCTGGACATTCGTATTAGGCCACACCAAACAGGTTAGTGAAAGGTTCTGGTCCTGTGCTGACTCTTCAGTGTGCTGTACGACTCATAAGCTTTATTTTCATCAAGCTTGTGTCTGTCCTTCTGGGTTGTAAGCATCTTTGTTGAGGAACCACTGCACTGTGTTGTTGGTAACTAACACAGCATCAAGTATACCACTGTTAAACGTAGTCTGTAGCTCGACAGACAAAGTGGGTGAAATCTGAAGACCAGCTGTGGAACTGAGAAGAAAGCTTCTGGTGTGGGTTCAGCAGACCCGATCTGAACCCTGTTCTGCCACTTAACGGCTATGGGATTAAGCAGCTAATGACCCTCTCCAGCTCCAGCTCTCACTATCTTATACCTGGATCGGATGCTTTTCACATTCATTCCCATGTCATCCCAAGCCCAGCGCTGGCCAGAGGGGACCCCAAAGCAATGGGCAGATCCCCCCACCTACCAGGAAAGGTAGAGGGTCAGAGGCAGCTGTCAGTGAGCTCCGGTAAAAGACAAAATCAAATAGAAGCAGCATCCGCTCACATTGACTCATGATTATTGTGTTTGACAAGATAACCTGCACCCACTTGTACATTCATTACAAAGCTTCTGAAATGATTGTTCTTTGTCTGCTTGAACATAGGAATTTTGAATGAACAGTTTCAATGTCTGGTTTCACGCACTTGAGACTTAAACTCCAGTGAGCATCTTTCTAACAGGTTTGGTCCTCACCTTCAAACGAGTCTATTGGAGACTCCAGCTGGGGGACTTGTGTGGGCTGGGGACTTGTGTGGGCTTGAAACTTGTGTGCTTTCTTCCTGAAGTCACTGATGGAAACAAAGAACTTTAAGCCTCCCCTTTCCAGTGATAAATGTTTTAAATAAACAGAAGGATTTGAATTTTAATCGCTGATAAGTGAGGCTGGGAAAGATTGAAGGCAAAAGGAAAAGGGGACAACAGAGGACAAGATGGTTCGATGGCATCACTGACTTAATGGACATGAGTTTGGGCAAACTCTGGGAGATGGTGGAGGATAGAGAGGTCTGGTGTGCTGCAGTCCATGGAGTCCCAAAGAGTCAGATACAACTGAGCGACTGAACAAGTGAGGCATGAAGGGGCAAAGAGAATGTTGTAACTGCCATGTGTTATTTTTAAAAAATTCATTGGAAGATTATACACATGTAGCACAGAGAAACATTAGATATTAGGCCCATTGTAGCATGGGAAGCTTCAGTAAGACCCTTCACCCATCTCTTCAGCTGCATCTCATGCCGCTCTTTCTTGCATTCCTGGGCTCCAGCCTCAGCAATCTTCAACCTGTTCCTCAAACACATGTTTTTTTACCCTGCCACAGGGCCTTTGCACAGGACACTTCCTTTGCCTGGTTCAGCCCTATTCATGTTTCCCATCATGCGCTTCTCACAGAAGCATTCGACCCTCTCATGCTGGGACAAATCTCCTGTTACATATTCTCCCATGATGTATCCTTTATAGTACTTGTTGCTGTTGTTATTTTACAATTATTTGGTTTCAGTCTAATGAATTCCATTTCCCGCACAAGACTATAAGCTCGGCAGAACAGAGACTGCCTGTCTTTGCTCCCCATCTTATCCACATGGCAGGTGCCAGTGACTATGTAAGTGCTGATGAATGGAATAAACGCATCCCTGACAACCTCACCAAAATCCCTTTTAAATGACCTATCTTTGCAAGGCACCCTGTGGAACGACTTGAAAGTCCTGGTTCCAGGCCTATGGTGGTTTTGGTAGCTGGAGAGAAGCTCTTCAAACGTAAACAGCATCCCTGCAGTGGCATCAGTGAACCCAGGTGTGTTCCAGATGGTGCCTACTGCTTGGACAAACCCTAATACCTTTTTCTTCCTCCGTTCCCCATGTGTCAAATGGTAACTAGATCAGTGTGCCCTTTGCTGAATGGCCAGAGGACAAGAACAGATAAGAGAGATGAAAATGCCTTGCAAATGGAAATGTTGATTTAGAGGTTGAAACCTCTATAGTCTTGGACCTTCCTAGAAAAAGATGATGGAAGTGATCCTCTTAGGTGAGATATGGCTTGTGTAGCAGGAGGGGGATTGAGCCAAGTTGGGGCACAGTTCAGTGACAGACAGAGAGAGGGGGATATAGCAGGGGGAGACCACCCTCCTGCCACCAGGGCTTCCCGAGGAGGATGGTGGTTGGATGTCAGCAGCAATACTGAGGGACTTCGTGATGGCAGAGGATCAGAGGGCGTGAGTGAGGGGCAGGTTCTTCTCAAAAGCAAACCACCCATCTGCCCTGAGCTCCTTTATTTCTCTAATGGTTCTTGGACCCTGTTTCAACTGCGTTGGGCAAACAAACAGGAAGCCTCCTCTCTACCTGAGTCTCACCAGACCAGATCCAGCCCTCACTTGGGGGCAGTGCCCTCTCGGTGCCTCAAATGTGATAACCATTTAGCAGTCTTAGCGGCAGCAAGGTGGAGAGTCCCGTGTGATCACAGAGCGAGAACCATGGCCTTGCTCAGAGGAAAATGACTCGAGAACCACAGGGTGGGGTGTGAGTGGAACTGAATCAGTGCTTTCTGAAGACAGTCAAGGTTTCCAGTCCAAAGCTCACCAAAGGCAATGTCATCGCATGGTGGCTCAGACGGTAAAGAATCTGCCTGCAATGTCAGAGACCCAGGTTCAATCCCTGGTCAGGAGGATCCTCCGGAGAGGGAATGGCTACCCACTCCAGTGTTTTTGCCTGGAGAATCCCACAGACAGAGGAGCCTGATGGGCTACAGTCCATGGGGTCACAAAGAATCAGACACGATTGAGTGACAAAGGAGGAGCAGAGAGGTAAATCAGCAAGCCTACTGCTAGTCACTGAATGCTGGGAAGGTAGGGGTAGGCTCATCCCGTGAGACCTAATGAGACAAGTGGGAGAAGGGTTGGGTCACCACATGGGCGTATCAGAAGGGAAGGTCCTGTTAGGCATCATCTGGGAGCTCAGGGACCATGGCCCAGCCAAGAGACTGATGTAGCCGTCACAGGATTAAACACTGCTCAAGTCTCTTTCTTATTTGGAAAGATTCCCTCTTGACATGAAAATGTGGAATCAAGAAGAATCCTCTAAATGTGGCATTTCTTCACAACACTGCACCCCAACTACAGCCAATGCTGAGAAGGGATGGCCACGGCCAGTCCTCCTTTCTGGATGTCCCTTTGCAAGGGGTGGAGTAGGGAGAGCTACAATAGTGGTTAAGAATCTGTTCATCTCATTGACTGGTTAGATAAGATACTGGTGATCGGACTTCCCCGGGGGCTCGTGGTTAAGAATTCACCTGCCAGTTCAAGGGACAAGGGTTCAATCACTGGTCTGGGAAGATCCCACATGCCTTGAGGCAACTAAGCCCATGTGCCACAACTACTCAGCCTGTGCTCTAGAGCCAAAGAGCTGTGCTCTGAGATAAGAGAAGCCATCACAATGAGAATCCCATGCGCTGCAACTAGAGAAAGCCCACTCAGCATCAGTACCCAACACAGCCAAAAAAATCAATCAATAAATTAATTAATAAAAAAAAGATGCTGCCTATCTAACCAACTGGTATGTGCAGTTGTTTTCACTAATTCTGCTGTCCTGGATGGAGCACTGACAGAGCACTGTGCAAAGCACTCAGAATGCAAAGCTGCACAGAACGCCACAACTGCTCTCAAGGAGCTATATCCTAATGGGTTAGAAGGGCACAGAAGCCACATTTTACAGCTGCCGCTTGGCACACCTTTTGCTGTTATATGCAAGGTACTGTGGAGACTCAGAGAAAGAAGAAACTCTGCCAAGAGAACCTGGGAAACTTTCCTGAAACAAGGTGTTGATGAAAGATTAGAAATTTACCCGGCATCAGAAAGACCATCGCTGAGTAATGCAATGAATGCATCTATCTGTTGGCTTTCAACCTTTCTGGGATACAGTGGTGACGAAATAGCCCTGTCCCTACCCTCACTGAGCTCATGGTCCAGTGGGGGTGGGAAAGCACACAAAGAGTTAAACACACATTTGGGAAGTCCTATGAAGGGAAAATAGTCTTCCCTGGTGGCTCAGTGGTAAAGCATCCACCTACCAACGCAGGAGATACAGCAGACATGGGTTTGATCCCTGGGTTGGGAAGATCGCCTTGAGAAGGAAACGGCAACCCGCTGCAGTATACTTGCCTGGGAAATTCCAAGGACAGAGGAGCCTGGCAGGCTAGAGTCCATGCGGTCAAGAGTTGGACACAACTGAGCACACAAGCCCATATGAAGGGAAAGTACAAAGTGTCTCAGCAGAGTCTACCCGGGGAGCTGGTCTCATCTGGGAGATGGGAGGAGCTCTGCCAAGGATGTGGCATGCAGCCGAGATGGGATGGCTGCTCAAGAGTGTACGAGGCCAAGGGGCTGGAAGTGCAGGCAGAGAGACGGAGCAGAGGGAACCTCATGTGCACTCCTTTATTCCCTGAACATTCATGAAATAACTGTGTGGGTCGGTACAGTGCTCAGTACTGTGGTCACCATGATGAGCAAGAAACCTCAGCGAGTGTGCAGTGTAGTGGGGGAGGCAGATCATCATAACAGGATGGTTATCATACATGCATGGTTGGAGAGGGGGAAACACTTCCCCACCAGAGGGCATCGCACGTGCAAAGGCCAGGAGAGCAGAGCTCAAGACATGGGAGACAGAGGTCGGGGGTTCCTCACTCCCCTGGTCGATGGCTGCATAGGGCGCTGCCTGGCCCTTCAACATGCTCTTCCTTGCTCAAGAACGAAACTCCTTTCTCCACCAATGGCAGCGATGTTGCACGGAGAAGATGCCACCTCAGCAGATGCTGATGCACGCATTCTGCAGTGAGCTGGAAGCAGCTGGCCTGGCTTGGCCTGTGCCGCCCTCCCCTCCTCCCCAGGCAGGATCCACACTGTCATCAGCACTGTGGGGCTGATTGCTCAAAGAGGGCAGTCTTCCTGCCTCGCCACGCCGAGCCTGCCTCAGCCCAGGCAGTCTGGCCACACCCGAGGCCCATCCAGACCTGCTGCTGTTTGAGGGTCGAGGCCCCCTTCGAGGAGAAAGGCCCCCAACTCGCTTAATAACATTTTCCCTCTGCCTGTCTAATTAACTCCGTCACTGTATCTGCAGTCAGATAAAATGCTCATTTCACACCACATTAATTTTTATCAGCTGAACATTAAGCAACACAAAGCTATCTATGCTTGGTTTAATTTACATACTGACAGACCTACAAAGCGTTACCCACAGTGGCTGCGAAGCAAATAAGCAGAACTGGCATCAAACAAGGCTCTTCATATGAAATGTTGATTTGCAAGGCTGACAGTCGAGAAGTGTTGGAGGGAAGAGGGTGAGAAAGTAAGGGGTACAAGGGCTCTTTTTCCTTGAACAATTACTGGTGGGGTCAACCAGGAGGTCTCCTGAAGGTCACGTAGAGGGGTCAGTTGAGCTCCAGGAACTGGAGGATCAGCTGTGCTTTGGGGACACAGCCCCACAGAGTCCGTACAGCTCCCTGAAAATGGGGATCTTTGTACCACTCTATTATCAGAGCACCCCCCCACACACACACTATGATATATCTTACTTCTGTAACTGTGCTCAAGCTATTTCTCTAAAAGTATATTCCTTCCCCAACTTCATAGTCAAGCTCAGGCATCACCTCCTCCAGGAAGTCTTCTCTGATCATCCTTCCTCAAAAGAATACCTAGAAGAGGGTCCACATTGTGCTTATCACAATGAATTTTAATAATCCATTTCTTATATCTATTTCTCCCACTGGTTGCATTTATGTAATTTTTTTTATAACTGAAGTTGGGCCTGAGAACCTGCATTTCAAATGTGTATGCCTAACCGTGATTTTTCTCCATCCATCCCCTGCCTTAATTGGGATATAACTGACACATAACATTTGTGGAAATTTAAGGTATACAACATGATAATTTGATACATGTACCTATTGTTACATTTTTACTAAAGTTAATTAATTCATCTTTACCTCACATAATTCCATTTTGTTGTTGTTGTCATGGTGAGAACATTAAAACTCGACTCTCATAACAACTTTTATGTATATAATACACTATAGTGAACTACAGTTACAAGCTGTACCAAGATCCACAGACCTACCATCTTACTGTGGATTTTCTAAGAGCACACTTTGAGAACCTTGGTGATGTTAGAAGGGAGTGGATTGGGGGAACAGGGTGGGAGCTGGTTGGTAGGGTGAGCAGAGAACTCTACTCTCCCGAGGAAGCTGGAATTAGACTTGGACATGATGTGGCATCACAGCTTGAAAAAGATTCAGGACTGACAGAGGGTGTGGAAAAATGCATCTGAAACCTGGAGAGTAGAGGAGACTAGATTTACTTGGAAATATCTATGTAAATCCCAGATTCAGACCAAATCTTGTCTTTCTGTGAGTTTCGGCCTGCAGATATCTGCTTTGCATCAAGCTGCCATGAGGGAGAAGAGCAGAATACCTTCCCAACCATACAGGCCAATGTAGGTTGAGTTTTCACCTTTGCAACACTAAGAATTTTAGAAGATAGTCATGCATATGCAACATGCAACATTCACGCTATGGTTGTACATGGCTCCCCCTAAAGAGACTTCTCGGCTGGCTTCAGTTTCACAATCATGCATGCCAGGGCTTGTAGGTATCAGTTGGTTCTAGAATTACACAGGTTTTTCTTTTTTTTTGCTTTCAACACCAACAAAGCACAATTTTTCAGAGATGTCTAACTCATAGAAGGCCTAGATCCTTCCTTTGGACCAAAAAGCTTCCAAATGATGGACTAGAATTTGTTTATTCAGTGGTGTTTAGTAGGATAGGAGCTTTTAAAGAAAAGTCTGCCTCATTTAGACTCAAATGTGCAAAAGACTGGTTGTGGACCGAGTCCAGGCCAAGGTCATGGGCTCTGGGTGCCAGGCCTGGTTCAGGTATAATCAGCTGTATGAACTTGGACAAGTCACTTAAACTCCCTTAATCTGTTTCCTCATCTCTAGTATGGACTTAATAATATGACTTTTGCATCACAGAACTGTGATACTGAGTCAATGTGCTTTGAAAAATCTAAATCTAAATATAAAGAATACTGGCTTTTGGTAATTATCTACTAATCTTCCCACAGATAACAATGAAACTATCTATACAAAATAATTTTTAAAAATTATTTGAAGACAATGGAGTACAACCAAAAGCAAACAGAAACTGGAAAAGAGCCTTTACCCAGAAAGACAGGGCCTCCACTTGGTAAAATTTATGAATTTGTAGATTTTTGCCTAAAAACACACCCTAGTTAGTTTTTGACTCTGCAGAGCTTAAACTGTTAGAGATAAGATCAGGGGTTGGAGAGGAACTGAAAGTTAGGGGACCAATTCTGGAAGGGTGGGAACTGCAGAAGAACAAGTCACAACACCTGTGTATAAAATCTGCCCAAATTCTTGGCTGACTGCTAAACTTTGCATGCATGGGGAAGATCACAAGGGATTTGGTACAAAAGCAGCAGTTGAAGGATTAAAGAAAAGAAAAGGGTTAGCTGTTGCTGACCACAGGGAAGACAAAGCTGGAGTTGGCCAACCTAATGGCTGCTTTAAAAACAAACTCTTCAGAGGAACATAACAGAATGTAGAGTCTCTGTAACATGTGTGTTATAAATTATCTAATCAAAGTCACTGGATATGCAAAGAAAGAGTAAACTTTAACCCATACTCAAGAAAACATAAGAAAAGGAGTCAATAGAAACCAACCCCAAGAATATTCAGATAGTGCATTCAATAGGTAAGAAACTTAAAGAAAGTATATTCAAAGAATTGAAAAAAAAAATATATATATACACATAATGTATGAACAGATATGTAACCTTAGTGACAAACAGAAACTGTGACAGCAAACCAGATGGAAATCCTGGAATTAAAAAGAAAAATGACTACAATGAAAAAAAATTGAGTATGAGCTTAACAGGAGATTGAAGATGGCAGGAGAGTCAGTGTACTTGAATATGGATCAATAGGAAGTATACATTCTTTAAGAACAGAGAGGAAAAAATTGGAGAAAAGTGAGTAAAGTCTCAGAGACAACATACATGAAATTGAAGCCCTGGAAGGATAGGAGAAAGAAAATGGGTAGAAAATATATTGGAAAGAATGGCTGAAAACTTCCTAAATGCGGTGAAAGATATCAACTTACAGTTTCAAAAAGCTCAACACATCCCAAGCAGGATAAACTCAAAGAACCCCATATCTTGTCAAACATAGTCAATTTTTTTTTTGAAATCCAAAGATAAAGAGAGAATTTTGAAAGCAACCAGAGAAAAACAGACATTATATTCAAAAGAAACAACTATATGAATAACAGCCAACTTCTCTCAAAAAACAACAAAGTCCAAATGATGATGGAATGACTTCATTAAAATAAAGAAAAATTCAGAACTCTATATTCAGGAGTAAAGGCAAAATAAAGTCATTTTAAGATAAGCTAAAACTCAGAGATTCATTGTCAGGAAACCAGCACTAAATGGAATGTTAAAGAAGCTCCTTAGTTCGAAGGGAAATGCCACGTAATGGTAACAGATCTATAAGAAAGAATGAGGAACACTGAAGAAAAAAATTTTCATGTACCTAGTTATTCATATTTTCAGGGTTAAGCAAATTATCCCATATAATCATATTTTACTGTATGATAAATGGCATGTAACCTCTAAACAGAATGTATAAATCTTATAAATTCTTTTTCCTGCCCCTAAAGAACCCCTTTCCTTTCAAAAAAAGTAAAGAAAACTTGGTTTTATTACCTAGCTCTGTGATTTTAGGCAAAAAGTGAACTTATCTGTGCATTTGTTTCTCCATTTATAAAACAAAAAAGATAGACTAAATCTCAAAAGTGTTTTTTAGTTTTTACAGACAGTGATTCTATAGTAAACTGGAACAGTATATTAATAATATTCTCTATTACATTTTTACTAATTATTATTTATATTTTCATTATTATAGTTAAGGTATCTTTTCTTAATGATAAGATGAACTCGTAAAATTTACCCAAGGTAGTATGAACCTCAGAAGCTTCTTAGATACACCAAACCCTTCTATGCCTCACAGTTCAAAAATAACCCCAAAGGTACTCCTGTTGCTCAAGTAACCAAGTGAGGTTAAGTCCACAGTACATATGTGCTGCACCTGGTCCAGCCTTAAACAGATAAAGCTAAGGTGGTTTGATGATCCCAGTCGTTAGATCCTTTCACATTTGCAACATAGCAACACTGGAAGCCTGTTTCTTAGTCATCTTCGAACACTGGAGGAACTACATTAAACCACATCAGCATGTGCTTAGCCGAGCGCAAAAGTTCACCACACAAGTGGAGTCTGAGTGCGAAGCAGCGAGTAGTAAGGCCCCAAGGACTAGGAACAGTTAATTAAACCTTCAGTGTGTCCATGCTTCACTGGGGGGTGAACCTGTGGACATTCAAAGAGCTTCCTGGTGATTTGCCATAGAGATGGACTGAAGCCAGGCTAGACTCCAAGGCTTACTGGCTACGTTCTGGCAGGTTGCCTCTGGGGTGCCCTTCCACAGTTACAATGCTCTGTGACATTTAAGCAAGGGGACCATCCCCTCCCGCCTCAGTGCCTCTGACACTCTGCCAGAGTAAGCCAGCCTTGGAAGGTTCTCGATTGAGTGTACTCCAAGATGGCTTCTTTGCAGACCTGGGTCCAGGCTGGCCCTCTGAGGTGGGAGAAGGAAGTTAGAATAATTGCATCCCTTCATCGGCAGCAGCAGTGAAAGTCTGCTGAGCACGGCGTGTTCAGTTGTCTCTTTTCTCCCCCAGAAAACAGTCACTGTGAGTAACCTGCTGTTTGGCAACAGCTCTACTTAAAATGTCATGTTAATATAATTATTTACAAATACTGGTATAAATGAAATAAAGGCCTGACTGAAACAGAAAATTTCGAAGCCTAACACCATGGCTTTAATGAACAGAGCAGAGAAATGCTGAATAATTTTCTGCTTATTTTGCAACATTCTTGATAAGCCCTTTCTCCCTCCTCTGCATACATCCCAGGTTAAATTTTTCTTTTTTAATTTGTTCCAACTTCCCAACCCGTGGCCTATCGTGTGGTAAACATATCATCTGTGTTTTGAAGGGCTTGTAGACATATTTGAAAGTTGCCGCTTCAGGACCATTACACCTACTTTTATGCTGTCCTTTGGGGAAAGACAATAGGAAAGCCTTAGGGGAAAAAATCTGGGTATATAACCAGTGAGCTAAAGTCTGCTTTCCCATATCCAAATCTCCACTGATGTCAAAGGCAACTAAGTCACTGTAGTTGCTGTAAACTGCCTGTGGGTTTCTGACAGTAAAATCCAATATATTTTCAAAACAAAAACTAGAGTCTTCCAAGCCATGAGCCACTGTTTCATTTTTGACAATGCAGAGTCACCAGTGAATTAGAATTTGAGCAGAAAACAACTGGCTTTCTTTCCTGTTTTCTGTTTAGATGAGTGCTTTGACCCATTTGCCCATATCTTTGAATTCACTGATCAAAGCAGGTTAGGCCTGGAGTTTTGTCTTTCAGCTTCCAGATCTTCACCCAAGCACATGTAGGAAACATGAGGTGGTGAGGCTGATCTCAGATATGTTTGTCTGAAACCAAATTCTGGACCTCAGTTTCTAAAATGCAACACCACCTCCCACCATTTGCCAACCACATAAAAGCTTCAAGAAAACACTGCTAGAGCATCACAGTCTATTTATCTGGCACCATTTTAGGCTTTCCAGGTGGCACAGTGGTGAAGAATCCACTTGCCAACGCAGGAGACTCAAGAGACCCAGGGTTTGATCTCTGGGTTAGGAAGATCCCCTGGAGGAGGGCGTGGAAACTCACTCCAATATTCTTGCTTGGAGAATCCCAGGGACAGAGGAGCCTGGAGGTCCATGAGGTCACACTACTGAAGCCACTTAGCACACAGCACGGCATCATTTTGGCATGGATATTTTTGGGTGATATCAGCTATTCACAGTCACCACCCACTTGGTGTGTTCTGGCTCAGGAATGAAGACAAAGAATCCTTACATCTACAGAACTAACCTAGGTGAAGAGGCTGCGAGTGAGGACAGGAATAGAGAGAATTCAATGTGGAGCCTCCAAGACAATGGTGCTCAGCGTGGGGTATTCACCATGCTCGAGCTGGCAGCAAAGATCACTTTACTGCTATACTCACCACAAAACAACGGTGGTGGCAGTGATGAGACCTCAGCTCCTAGACGAGTGGCTTGTGATACATAAATTGCTTCCACACTCTTCTTATGAACTGTCTCAGAAAAAGCGGCCAAGCCTCAGGAGAGTATTTTGGAGGGGGTTCAAAGCTTGACAGTGGTTTAGACTAGAAGCTCCTAGAGGGAAGCAGGCTCAGTTCTTGACCTCATTTCTGCTGGGCACAGCGTGGCACCATGGTGGTATATGGGCATCTAAAGGTACAATCATGAGGGAAGGATGTGGAGCAGCCACTAAACTCTTAAGTTTACAACTTTAAACAGTTTCTTCCCTTCCCTCACTCCACAATGAGCCAGCCAGAAACAACAGGTTTACTTGCCAGCCTCACAAGTCAGAGGAGACTTTCTTTATGATACTCCCTAAGTATGCCAACTCCTCTCATCTACACCCTCATCCTTCCTTTTCCTCCAGTCCCACTCAAAGCAAAGGTACCTCATAGGGTAGATCGCCATGGGACATTATTTACAGCAATTTATTACAGTGGAGATAGCTCTGGACAATTACCAAAATGGCCCTGTGCCTTAGTTTCTTCAGCTTTAAAATGGGAATAGTACTACCAGACATCTGGCCTATATCCCAGGATTACTGTATCAGAATGTTTAGAACTTATGTAAATATTATCAGCATCACTGCAATATTTTTCTAACCTCTGCATCCTCCAAACAGGAAGTGTGAAATGAATCTGTGGTTCATGACAGAGTGGAAAGAGGCCTGCATGAGGAGTGAGCCAGGGTCTGGCTGTGATTCTGTCTCCATCTCATTCTGTATGCGGGAACAAGGCTGCCTGGCTCTCTGGATTGAGGAGAGGGTGACAGGCTAGCTCTGGTGGGACATACAGACTATTTCAGCTTGAAGGGACTCCTAAGATGGCAGAAGAATGCAAAACTAGGCAGCTCTTGGCAGTTCTGGTGCAGACTGCAATCTTCCCTGCTGCTGCTGCTGCTGCTAAGTCACTTCAGTCATGTCCGACTCTGTGCGACCCCATAGATGGCAGCCCACCAGGCTCCCCCGTCCCTGGGATTCTCCAGGCAAGAACACTGGAGTGGGTTGCCATTTCCTTCTCCAATGCATGAAAGTGAAAAGTGAAAGTGAAGTTGCTCAGCCGTGTCTGACTCTAGCGACCCCATGGACTGCAGCCTACCAGGCTCCTCCGTCCATGGGATTTGCCAGGCAAAAGTACTGGGGTGGGGTGCCATTGCCTTCTCCAAGGTGACTCCCTAGATTCCCCTAAACACAAAAGCTGGATTCTAAACTTAGAGACTCAGTGGGAAAGCTGGGCTGGGCGATGGCAGTGATTTGGCCTTTAGAAGCCTTTTAGCACTGAAAAAAAAAACTTTTTTGAGAAATAAGTCCATTCCAGAGAACCCAAATACCATTTTACTCCCACTAGGATGGCAATTAAATAGAAAAAGAAAAAAGAATATAAAGAGTGTTGGCAAAATGGAGAATGATTGGAGCCCTCACACATTGCTGGTGAGGATGTAAAATGGTACAGCCATTTTGGAAAACAGTTTGGCAGTTCCTCAAAAGGTTAAACATAGTATTATCATATAACCCAGCAACCCTAGGTTCAATCCCAAATGTACACCAGGAAGAACTGAAAAGCAGGTATCAAACAAAAACTTGTATATAAATCTTCATAGCAGCCCAACTCGCACTTAGCAAAAGGTGGAAACAACTTTAACCCTCTACCAATGAATGAATGAATAAACAAAGTGTGGTGTATTATACAATAGAATATTATTGAGCCACAAAAGAGGAATAAAAGACAGATACAACTTGCAAGATGGAAGGACCTTAAAAACACGATGCTAAGTGAAAGAGGCCAGAGGCGTAGAAGGCCACACAACAGATGATTCCATTTACGTGAAGACCTCCAATAGGTAAATATATGGATAGAAAAAGCAGATTGGTAGCTGCCAAGGGCTGGGAACTGGGAATGACTGTTTAGTTCAGGAAGGCGGCTCCTTTTGGGGTGATGAAAACGGGAATTAGATAGTGGCGATGGCTGCACAGTCTGTAAGTATGCTAAATGCCACTGAGCTGTGCAGTTTAAAATGGCTGATGTGGTAAATTTTGTATGTCATGTACCGCAATAAATTAAGAAGAAAGAAAGAAAACCAGACAAAGATGGTGATGAGCTGGGTGGAAGGGGAGGTTCTAGATCTCCAATAACGGGAGAGCCTTCAAAAACCATCTCTGCCACACCATGAGCGCTCTTCCAAGGGCCCCTGTTGTTGGTTTAATTGAGAAATTATTCCTAATAAGTCCCAAGGAGATACAGGTCTTTTCCTTACAAACAGGAAACGATCATATCTCCTGGCAGCTCATTACACATTCTTTTGGTACCATGAGTTGTTTTAAAACCGTGAAATTAGTTCTGGCAGAGTTTACAGAAAAACACCCATGAGGTGAGACTGAATGGGTTATGTAAGACTCCTCGTACTCTGCGTATGAGATATTAACTCTGTACTGGCAGAGCCAAGGACATAGATGTCCCTTATAAAGCAGCAGCACGCTTTGGCCTCTGCCAAGACTAGCACGAGGTTGAGGGGGAGAATCAGTCATCTGGACATGGATCTGGATGTGCCCATCAAACCATCTCCTGTGTCTAGCCACATCCTCCTTCTCCACTTGAGGCTGTGGAGGCACCCAGACAGGTGAAGGGAAGAAGGGACTCACCCACAGAAATCGGTTCTACTAAAGTTCCAGACTTTTTCAGGGGGTCGGTTAACACTTGGGTGTGGATACTGAAGCCTTGAAAATCAACCAGGTATGAAAAACATTAATACAGTCATCACTGTTGGAGAGTTGTGTCATAGACAAGCCCCAGTTCACCTAGGAGGGTGACTACTTTGATCAATGGAGCTTGAATTCTGGCATGAAGGAGACACAGATTACAAAAGTTTTACCTGGCAACAGTCACTAAACCAATGAGCGCTGAACAAGTTGCTAAGTTCATGAGCTCTGTTTCTTCCTTCTCTTCTTCCTATAGATATACACACACATTTAACCTAGAGTGTACTCCAAAAGATACATCCAGATATATATAGAATATTCTACCAATAAGATGTAATACTTCATAATTTCATTTATTTAGAAAATAGCAAGGAAACAGAAAACAAGTTAGAAAAAAAAAGCCTGCTCAAGGTATGTCTCAAAGATCAAATACTTAAATCTGGAGAAGCCCTTAGGATGCTATTCAGAATTCATGGACTCTTATTTCATAGAGAAATCACAAACTTGGTTATCTGGTTCTTAAAACCAAACACTGGCTTCTGAGAAGGGTGAGAGGAAGCCCCACAGGCCAGACACCCTGACTGCAGCAGTATGTGACTTCTGACCACTGAAGGAGGAAGATCCAGAAGGGCTTGGAGCAAGCAGAAGTAATCAGAAATTGAATAGCCTGGAGCTAACAAACCTGACCCCCCCGAACAGGGAGCCGGACAGAGTACAAACTTAGGAGTCATGTAGACCCAAGTCTGAAGGCCAGACTTTGCAACTTAATTGCTGTGCAGTCTTGGGTAAGTTACTCCCCCTCTCTGACCGCTAGTTTCCTTCTCTTAATGAATAAGACAGCCCCATTTTAGAGTGGGGATAGGTATATTGATATACCAGGGTTATTGTGAAAGTGAGATGGTTTATGTAACAAGATAAAAAAGGCACCTAGTAAGTTCTCAAAAAAAAAAAAAAAAAGGATGTTTTATTTTAAAGACCTGAGGACATTAGGGTACCACAGTGTGCTGTGGTTATTCATGTTTGAAGTGAGAATCCTGAGTTATTGGAGAGCAGACTAACATGTACTCTGCTGGTTCTCAGTGAGAGGGCAGAGACTTTCCCTCCAACAAGGCTCTTCATCCCCTTCCTCCCTCCCCCAGGACCCTGGTACCTCAAGCATTCACTCCTTCATACCCTTCCCTGGAGCCCTGCTTTGATTTATTCCTTCTCTTTTCAAAGTTTATTCTCAGCTAATTATGCTTCTATATATTATCTGAGTAAACTCGTTTATCCTAAGGTGTCAACATTTTATCCTAGCAAAGTTCTTGTGGGTATTGGTTAACTAGGGGCACTGCCATCAGTCAAAGGAATCCATCCTCAGTGGTGACATTTCAGCAACGGTGCATCTTCTCAATCACACCTGTAAGAAGTTTCTTCTGTTTGGCTAAAATATTATCATAAGGAGTCTGGGGCACTGATAAGGTTCAAGACCTGGATCCTGAAGGTACCTGTGTTCCTTATCAGAGTGAGAGTGAAATGGGTATCCTTTCAAAACATCATAGCTCTCCTTCTGATTGTTTCACAGTGACTTTATTTCTAATTTACCTTGGTCCAAAAACATTGTGGTGGGGAGTTCTGAATCTCTAAAGGAAACAAGGTCTTCTGCTAAGAAGATCCCACCCCTGAAATAAGAAGTTTATTGTGACGCTTTCATGCTAAAATGCACCAAGAAGTAGCACCCTTGTCTTTGTTCTTTTTTCACTTCCCTCTGCCATCTGATGTTCTTTTTAATACCCATGTGCTGGGACTGCCATTGAAGAGAGGCAGATAAGGATGGAGGGACACAGGAATAGACAGATGGCCAAAGGATTTTGGAATCTATCAAGATGTGTATAAGGAATATCTCAGTCTTTTTGTCTCTGTCTTTCAGTACCTCTGACTCTGGCTTTCCCTTTAAAATGATTGCTAGGATCAAGTGGAAAATATTGTCCATATCTCATCTTCCCAATGATAGAGGTTCTGATTTCTTATGGGGATAGGAATCATGTCTGTTATATGTACTCGTCTATCTCTAGTACCTGGACTGGGGTCTGCACCAATTCTGCCTAATTCCTCTCAACGTTGCATGCGAGAATATTTATACTAGTTGCCTGAAACCGATTACAATGGAAGTGTTTACACCACAGAAATTGGCAGGCACTGAAAATCAGGACTTCCCTGCCCCCACCCACCTGGAGAGCCAATTATTAAACATTTATCAGCAAACTGCTGATAATAGGTCTTCCATAAATATTTGCTAAATAAACACAGGAAGAATGACAAGCTGTCCCACTTAATGCAGTCATTTCCAGCACCTCTCAGCCCCTTCCCACAGCATACCCTCTGATAAGTTCTCAACAACAGGATGACAAACCTTAGGATTTGGTTATGAAGCAGAGAAAGAAATGCCAGGAAGACTAAGTTAAAACAACATTTCTCTTTGGTGATAGTGTCTCTGACTCAGCTCTGGCGGAAAGTAACAACCTTATAAACCCACAAGGAAGTGGAGAAGATTTCACATCATTTCTCATTTCTTTTGATGCTAAAAAGAGAATCGTTTTAAGTGTAGGGACAGGGCTGTGAGAGGAAGGATGCCTGGCTCAGAGAGAGCAATCACACACAGCAGCCTTCTCTCTGTGACCTCAGGGAGCAAGTGACTTTCTCTGAGGGTAGGTTTCCTTGCTATTAACTAATAAACAATACTTCCTCTGCCTAACTTGGAGGGTAACCCCTGTTGAACTCCTATTCATCCTCCAGAACCCAGTTCTAATGCCTCTGGTCCTTCTGCTGCTTCAGAAGAAGAGGGCTTTGCCCTGTGGGGTCCTTCACATCACTGCTGTCTTGATTCCAGCATTACCTATGCTGGGCTGCATAGAGTTGCTTAGAGATCAGGTCCCTGCAACTTCTGTCATTCTGTGACCTCCTCACGGGCAGGGGGCCACTCTGAGGCTGCACTGCCAGTACCTTTCACAGTGCCTGGCACACAGTAATTGATCATTTCATGTTTACTGAAGTCAACCACTGAAAAACTTGAAGTGAGACGACTTTAAAACGGCACATGTTATGCATGGGGTTGGCCAAAAAGTTTGTTTGGGTTTTTCTGTAACATCTTATGAAAAAATACAAATGAACTTTTTCAGCCAAAGCAATATAAAAAATATAAAGCATTATTATCAAGGACAGCCAGCACAGAAGTGTGGCACTTTCCTGCCAATCCTTAGGGATGGCACTTCCTGCACAGACCCTAAGAAAGCGTTTAATCCCATAGCTGCCAGATAAAACTCGTGAACACCTGGAGGACTTGGGTGGAAAGGATCAGTGAGGAACTACAGAAGCATTCTTCTCAATAGTAGCCTCCTCCTCTTTCTCCCAATGTGTTCCAACAGCTTTATTCCACGTTCCAAACCCTCCCTGCCCATAGGGCTCAGAGGTAAGAATATTATATAAGGAATAAATTCTGCCTTCATTTGTTTTAATAAAAGAAACAGCCCATTTAAAGGAACACAGACATTAGTGGCTCAGATATTTCAGAATGTGAATACAACCCAGAGGCTCAGGAATACAGAATGGCTGTCCTGAGAATGACCATTTTTTCCTACTTAAAACATTCTGGAAAATTGCTCTGTGTCCCCATGCCAAAACGAAAAAATGAAAAACATAAGGGCTATTTGGAATGTCTCTTTATTTTACAGATGACTTTAATGCATAATGTTATAAAGACATGAAGCTCTCTGGCCTCAAATGCCCTGATGTGGCTGCCCAAAGCCCAGAGAAGCAGCTCGCCACCGTGTGGAGTCTGTGAGCAGACCCTTGCAAAGTACACTCACCATCTCAGATGAGTTGCATCATCGTTCATGGGCTTTTCAGGTGTTCCTCCTAAAATATAAGCCTGCTAGTGTGGGATAATTCCTTAACTGTTTCACAGAAGAAAATGATGATGGTGGTGGTGTATTGCCGTGTAAAAAGCTGTTTTCATGCATATCTGTCCCCTTTTATTAGACATAACAACCATGTTCACTAGGTAGGGAATGAATTACTGGTGTTACAGATGTAGAAAGGAAGGCTGAGAGAGGTGCCTTGGCTGGCTCCAGGGGTAATTGCTGGGCAATGGACCCAAAGCTCTTTTATGATGGCTGGTAGGAGTGGTGTGGGGCTGGGGAAGTAGAAGCATTTCTGTAAGTAGAGAGAATTTGAAAGAACACAAGGCCTGGAATCAGGCTGACCTGAATCTGCACCCAGGCCCTCCCAAGGACAGGTCTCCTGGTCACCAGCCACCTCTCACTCCTCTGTCCACAGTTTCCCTACCTGAAAATGTGATCAAGAGTTCCCAGCTCAAAGGCTGTTGTGAGGACCATTTGGTGGTGGGTAAGAGGTAGAAGAAAAAGTAGATGGTAGGGATTAAAAAACTATTATCATTACCTCTAGCTTGACCGAGGGCTCTTGGCCCTGTAAAGGGGTTAATTTCATTCATCCTCTGAGATTCTGCCTGGTGGAAATCCTAAATATTTCATGAGGCCCATTTCTCTTTTACCCCTTTAGGGGCTAAGCAAAAGACAAGTTGTTCAAGTGTCTGGCTTGCATTTTCAGAAGGAAAAACCATGCCTGTCCAAGATACTCTCTGTGTGTGTGTGTGTTGGGGTGGAATAAGCCTGGCGGCCTATCTCTTCCACTCTTCTCAAATTTTGAAACAATATTCACTTGTTGTTGACAAACGATTTTTGTCTTTTTCAGATATTTCTGTGTCTACAGAAATGAAATTCTTTGCCCAGATTCAATAAGGCAGGAAATCAATTAAGGTTTTCATTTTCTGCTCAGCCTCAAAAGCAAGACAATGAGAGAAGGCCTAAGTAAAGAAAATGTGTACAGATTCCTGGAGGTTTCATTCTGGGTTCTGTGTTCTGGAAAAAATAAAACAAGAACAAAGAGGCTTCTATGTTCTATTTAAAACATAAATGCTTTCTTTTCTGTTTAAAAAAATGTACAAAGTCACTCCACTTGATTTTGATTAATACGGACAAATATGACAGAGGAAAGACACCTCAATTTTTAAGAGACAGCCCTCCACCTAAGCTTGGTTTTTAAATGGCTACATTTAAATATTTCTTTCTCTGTTCATTTCCAAACCTGGGCCATAAATCACCCTTATGAACACAATGGTCTGTGCTATAGCAATTTATCATTTGGATAATGTCACCTGTTCAGGTGTGCATTAATTTATGCCTCAAATTAGCACTCGGGTTGGCTGAAATCTTTCCCCCTCATCTGTACATCCTGAGCAACAGCCCCTGGGGACCCACTGTGCACAGCCCAGGGCAGGGAGGAACATCGGGACCTCTTTACTCTCAGCTGAAGAGGAAGAAGTCAGTGGAAAAAAACTTGGGGCCCAAGAGTCCTATCTAGTTGACTTGTTCAGTCTCCTCACGTTCTTCATCCAGGGAAGGTCTCATCTATGATGAGACGGTCAACAATTCCACCCCAAAGAGCAGACAACACATGTGTCAGCTTTTAAATTTTTGCTCTAAGGAAAGACAGGGAACTGAAAAGGAGTGAGATGGAGGGATGTGGACCCCTTAAGGCAGTGTCACAGACTGGAAAGGACACCAGGGTGGATGTCGGGAGGTGTGGGTCCCTAGTGTTGCTGCTATTGTGTCCTGTTGCTCAGCTCAATATCATCTTTCTGAGCCTCAGGGTCTCTAGTCATAAAATAAAAGGTCTCCAAGCCCTTCACTGACACTCCATGGCTCTAATTCAAGAGAAAGCAGTTGTTTATTACTACAGCCAATTATTTATTCCTACCTGCAACCCCTACAATGTAACTATTTTCTCCAGCTACCCCAAAATGGATGAGGTGGAGGTGACTAAGTTTCTGAGCCATAATCTGAAGAATTGGTTTTTACACATCTCGGTTGGGAAACCTTTATTTGGTTTTCTCTTTTTCTAACTCCACTTTACTGTTTGTTTTTTCCTGCTCTCCTCCCCTCTGTCCTGCCTCATGTTTCACTATCTCTTTTCTCCACATATCTCAGAACTGACAAACACTAGCAGGAGCTGGTGTTAATACGAGCAAGCATTCAAGATTGGTTTCCTCTGTGCTAGGGAAGGAGATCAGTCCTGGGTGTTCTTTGGAAGGAATGATGCTGAAGCTGAAACTCCAGTACTTTGGCCACCTCATGCGAAGAGTTGACTCATTGGAAAAGACTCTGATGCTGGGACGGATTGGGGGCAGGAGGAGAAGGGGACGACAGAGGATGAGATGGCTGGATGGCATCACTGACTTGATGGATGTGAGTCTGAATGAACTCCAGGAGCTGGTGATGGACAGGGAGGCCTGGCATGCTGCGATTCATGGGGTCACAAAGAGTTGGACACGACTGAGCAACAACTGAACTGAACTGAGGGATCACCTCATCATTTTTGAATACAACTATCTCTTTTAATGCTCCAAATAGCCTAAGGAGGCCTAAATAAATCCTTCCCATTTGACAGGTGAGGAATCTGAGACATTGAGAGGTAACTTGCCCAAGATCTCACAAGGAGTAGCAGAATGTGAATCTGATCCCAGGGCCATCTGACTTCCAAATGAGTGCTATTTCCATAAGTGTTGAAGGGAGCAAGTTCAAGTACCAGGGTCCTTTAAAATGTGGTTTAGTAAGTTTGATTGCTTAAGCTCCCCTGGTGATTATGATCACCTATAGTCAAGTGGGATTACAAATGTTTTAGAATCTCCACAAATGAGAGAGGTGTGACTATAAAATTACATATGCATGAGATCAAACAACTGATTGCAGGAGCCACACAGAAAAACTAGTCTCTCATTCTGGCCAAGGTTTATGCATTTGAATTGTAAATTCAGAGATCCTGGCTCAGTTTACTCCTCTTAATAAGCCTGTGATCACAGCTTTTACATTAAAATCATCTCTTCAACAGAAGAAACCTAAAATCCAAATTTATTCATTGTTCTTTTTAAATGGCCTCTATAAACGCATAGTTCAAAAAATGATTTCCTCATGGCCCAAGTAAACCCGGGGCGGGGAAACGACTTCCCAGCCACAGTTTGTAAAGGCACCAGTTTTGTAGAGGGCGTGCAAACTGTGAGAATCCCATGGACCCAGTCCTGAGCACATCCCGGGCGATGAATCAGTGCTTCCACCAGCCACTTCCCCAGTATGCAGCCTGAGTCCTCCCAGGCTCCTCTCTGCTCTCCCCTCCCCTCACGTGGCCAGCCCCCTCTGACCATGACGCCACTCTCCACAGACAGGCAAGGGAACACCTGCCAGAGGGTGACTTCACCACACCAATCACTCTGACAACAGCCCAAATAAAACCGTGTCATTGAAACCACAAACAACAGTGCAACAGGGCTGCGGAATTCAGAGTCACAGAAGAGGGAAGAGAGCATGCGCCTTACTGCCACGCACAGAACACAGTTCCCCGCGCTGTTGCTTGGAGACACACTCAGACAGGGCACCCGGAGGGGAGAGTGAGGAGGCAGAAAGCACTGGCTTTGAGCCCAGTACGACTCCTTACTAGGGATGCAACCTTGGGAAACACTGACCCTCTGTCCGCCTATTTTCCTATCTGTAGCTTGGAATAACAGTAGGACCCAACTCAAGGCGTTGTCCTAAGATACCAAGCACTTAAATAGAAAATGAAGTGCTTGCCATTTGATTTGAGTTCATTGACTTTCATTGTATTATTAAATTGAGATTTCATGGCAGGTCTATCTCCCCTGTATATTACTAGACATTCTGGAGCCCAGAGTGCCCCTCTTTGGCAAACTGCTGGCTGCACCATTAAGGAGGATGGGGAAGAAGCCGGCATTTCAGTCCTGGTTTTGCCTCTGACCAGAGGAAGGACTTGAGATAGTCACTTAACTTGGTGTCAGTTTCCATCTCTGCCAGATAAAAGTGTGATTGTCTAACACAGCATCGTTTCCTCTCCTTACTGTTCAGTACTAGATTGTCAACACGAATAGCAAAGGTACACATTCTAGGTGTCCAGGATCTGTCTCCTTTGGAACCTGGAGTTCTCTTCCTCCATGCCTGCTCCGCCCCCAGGAATGTCAGGGCAGGCTGGGCAGGGCTCAGTGCCTGGGAACTGTTTGCAAGGCCTGCCTCCCCCTGCAGTTCTCTAGCCAAGGCCGGCATCTCTAATAAGCATTTTAGGCAGTGATGTGCCACTTAGAAATTTTTCCTTTCAGTAGGAACAGTCAGAGGAGTTTAACTCTTCTGAATCTGACTTCTTGGTAGGAACTCAAGAGGGGAAAAAAACCACAAGGGGTTTTAAAAAAACAAAAACAAAACCATCAGGGCAAGAGGAAAGTCCATATTCTACTGGCTGGCTAGATCAAAAATGGTCCAGTGCACCCACACTCTGACTGCAAGCTTATTTGGGCACAGAAGCAGCACCAGACTCATTCTGAGCCAGAGAGGAAAGGAACATTTCAAACTTCTCTTGCCATGCCTTTTGGAATGCCATCCTTTCAGCTCAACAGGAGTTGCTCATCAGTACTACTAATGGGAACTTTTAGATCACCTTCATAGTCACCTCCCCCAAGGAGATGCAGTGGTCAAGAGCATAACAGCATCTCCCAGTATCTGAAAAGTCTTTACAGTTTCATTAAGTGCTTTTATTGCTATGCTCTCCTTTGATCCCTATAACAATGCTGCCAAATGGCCAACACAGGTATTATTATCCCCATTTCAGAGATGAAAACATACTGAGTGAAGTTAAAGATGAGCAGGTCAGGAGCAGAGCTGGGACGGGAGTCAGGGCTGACTTCCTCCACTATCATCATGGGTCCCTGCCACCAAGTGAGCACCCTCTCACGCACAAAAAGTGGTCTTGAGGGTGTCGAGGAAAGACTATTGGGCCAAGTGTGAGGGGCTTGGTTTCAGTTTTGATTCTGCTCTGAGCTGGGGGCCCTAGGACAAGTTACTTGCCTTCTTTGGAGAAAGGTTCCTATCTAGAAAACAATGTTCTTCAGCTCTAAATTTCGAAACTCATTCCATGCCTCCTTGGAATGACCAAGCTGACATTCTGTTTGGGTTGGTAAACTGTATAGTAATAGCAGTCTAAACGACAACCGTCAGTGGAAATGTGTATGGGGAATTTTAATTCGGTTTGAAAAAAATTCATGGTGGAAAGTTATATCTGCATATTATGGAAAAAGATAATTCTAGAAAACCCAATGGTCTTCTTCCTCCATTTTTCCATGCCCCAAGAGCAACCACTTTCAACTCCTTTAGCTGCTCTTTAGCTATTTCCCTCCATATCTCTAAATAACATGTTTATGTAACTTCTCAACTTTTCAGTTTTAGACTTTATCTATTGACCTTGCACTATGGAAGATGAGTTTTATGCTTTCTTTCAACAACTCCCACCGCTACCACACACATGCACACTTCCTGTCCCCCATGCTACCAATGGACTTCTATCAGTTTGAATGGATCAGTATTCTGTGCTTCCGGTGTAATGACAGTGAAAATGCTACACACTGCTAGGTTCTATTGTACCCAATGAGTCATCTTCCTTTTCTGTATAATATTATGTTTCTCTGGAGTTAATCATGAACTGGTTTGCTTAATTTTCTATCTACTGATTACTTATTCAACCCCTAACTCTCTTCTAGTTGTGCAAGTCTCAGTACATTCAAACACATCAGGAATTCTGCCGATTTCACCTGCCTGAAATGATTTCTCCAGGAGCCTCTGAGCAGCTCTAACCTGGACTAGTGTGGCTTTGGGCTGTGGCACAGATACTGTCCTGTGATTTCTCTTCCCCTGATCCTGGAACTCTTCATTCTCTATTTTGCTGGCTTCCTTTTTTCTTAGAGTCTCTTAGCTGATGTTCTCATTTTGATAGCGCTTCCTTTAATAGTCTCCTGAGAGGGGGTATGTGAGAGGTAAAATTTTGGAGATCTCATGTCTGACAATGTTTTCATCTAACCTCACATGTAATTGATAGTTTGGTGAGATACAGAATTCTACATGGGAAATCATTTCCCCTTAGAATTTTAAAAACTTTCCTCCATCATCTTTTAGTTTCCAAAATTGCTGTTCAGAAGACTAATATGAGTCTAATTCTAGCTCCTTTATAGGAAACCTGTTGTTTTTCTTTGGGAAAAACAAGGGTCTACTCCTTGTCTTTGGTGTTCTGAAATTTCATCATAATCCTTCCTTAGTGTGGATTTAATTTCATCCATTATAATAGGAATTCAAAAAACTTGACAGAAAACTTGTGTCCTTCACTTGAAAATTTTCTGAATCATCTCTTCAATTATTTTACCCTTTCCATCCCCCTATTCCCCTTCTACGTATTATTTTTCATTTCTACTCTTAGATTCTTAATTTGTTAATAGTTTCCTTTTCTTTTTGAGCATTCCTTCTTTTTTAAGAACATTCTATTCTTCTTTCATGGATGTCATATCTCCATTTATTTCTCTGTGTTTGTTAAAAACAGGACTATTTTCCTTTTGGTTCCCGCCTGGTGCCTGGCGCCCCCCCCCCCCCCGTCGCTTCATGTTTGTTTCCTCTAATTTGTTACTTTAAAAACAAACAAACAAAACCCCCTCTGTCTTTCATATCAGATGCTTTCCTCAAATGCTTGGTAATTTTTGGTTATCTGCTTATATTAAAGACTGGGGTATTAAAAAGCTAAGTATGATTTGGGGTGCACGAGAGAGGTTTATTCACTGTTACAATAAACGATTGGCTCATTTCCTTGGGGGAACTTCAGTTTGTTCAGTGTTTCAGTGAAGTTTCCAGCTCCTACTAGGAGGTATACATCTGGTTGCCCCTGTTTGGAACAAAGTTAGGGGAGGAAAGCATGAGTCTCCAATTAAATAGACAGATGTACCCTTAGCTCCACTGCTTGTGCATGGTGACATCCAAAGAATGATTTAGCTCAGAGGAGTGGGGCAGTTTCTCAGAGGGAATTTAGGATCTAATTGCTACTTAAACAGATTTTTAAACAATATTCAATTGTTAATCCATGTTCTACACCACTTTCAGACATAACTGGTGCCATCAATTCCTGGACCAGTTTGGTAATATTCTAGATTTTCCCCATTACTGGACTGGAATTCAGCTTTCTTATCTGGTAAGTCAGTGACCTGTATTCCATTGGCTTTCCAGCCTCCAAAATAGTTGCTGATATATTCTCAAATGTGGTCTTGTGGGTTATCCTTTAAAAAGGCTCTTTACAAATCATCCTAGTGGATTTTGAGGATAGAATAGAATTAAATATGTGTGTTTAACCTGTTATCGCTAATCTTTTTGTTTAAGCTCCTTTATTCTGTCTTTGACATAGTAAAATAGTCAAATATACTTTGGACCAACAATATAATAACGTTATTTGTAAAGGAATATTAATCCACTGGAAAACTTACAGTTCCTTTGCGTCATTTATCATTGTCCATATTTCAGCTCTCATTTCTGCCTAGTACCTATCTGTAGGCCTGGTCCTGCCCAGTGGATTTGTAATTGGAGCCTTTCAAATATCTACTTGACCATTAATCCATGGTGAGCAATGTGCAAAGCCAGCCAAGACCAAACAATATCAATTTTATTTACTGTCTCTTGGGCAATGGACAATTTTCTTTCTCAGGTTATTTATGAAAGCTGAATCATTTGCATGTCTATTATTTTAGTTCTGGAATGGCTATTCCCTACCTGTTTAAAAATCCCAAGCCCCCAAATTTAATCAAGTCACAGAATTCCTTAATTTGAAGAATTGTACAAATTGTGGAAAAGTGTGCTGAGGAACATGGCCCCTGGCATCACACTGCCTACAATTGAATTTTTGCTTTCCTCTATATATTCTCCAAGCCAGGCTTCAGCAATACGTGAACCGTGAACTCCCTGATGTTCAAGCTGGTTTCAGAAAAGGCAGAGGAACCAGAGATCAAATTGCCAACATCTGCTGGATCATGGAAAAAGCAAGAGAGTTCCAGAAAAACATCTATTTCTGCTTTATTGACTATGCCAAAGCCTTTGACTGTGTGGATCACAATAAACTGTGGAAAATTCTGAAAGAGATGGGAATACCAGACCACCTGGCCTGCCTCTTGAGAAATCTGTATGCAGGTCAGGAAGCAACAGTTAGAACTGGACATGGACCAACTGACTGGTTCCAAATGGGAAAAGGAGTAGATCAAGGCTGTATATTGTCACCCTGCTTATTTAACTTCTATGCAGAAACGCTGGGCTGGAAGAAGCACAAGCTGGAATCAAGATTGCTGGGAGAAATATCAATAACCTCAGATATGCAGATGACACCACCCTTATGGCATAAAGTGAAGAGGAACTAAAAAGCCTCTTGATGAAAGTGAAAGAGGAGAGTGAAAAAGTTGGCTTAAAGCTCAACATTCAGAAAACAAAGATCATGGCATCTGGTCCCATCACTTCATGGGAAATAGATGGGGAAACAGTGGAAACAGTGTCAGACTTTATTTTTGGGGGCTCCAAAATCACTGCAGATGGTGATTGCAGCCATGAAATTAAAAGATGCTTACTCCTTGGAAGGAAAGTTATGACCAACCTAAATAGCATATTCAAAAGCAGAGATATTACTTTGCCAACAATCTGTTTAGTTAAGGCTATGGTTTTTCCAGTGGTCATGTATGGATGTGAGAGTTGGACTGTGAAGAAAGCTGAGTGCCGAAGAATTGATGCTTTTGAACTGTGGTGTTGGAGAAGACTCTTGAGAGTCCCTTAGACTGCAAGGAGGTCCAACCAGTCCATCCTAAAAGAGATCAGTTCTGGGTGTTCGTTGGAAGGACTGATGCTGAAGCTGAAACTCCAATACTTTGGCCACCTCATGCGAAGAGTTGACTCATTGGAAAAGACCCTGATGCTGGGAGGATTGGGGGCAGGAGGAGAAGGGGACGACAGAAGATGAGATGGCTGGATGGCATCACTGACTCGATGGACATGAGTTTGAGTGAACTCTGGGAGTTGGTGATGGACAGGGAGGCCTGGCGTGCTGTGATTCATGGGGTCGCAAAGAGTCGGACATGACTGAGCCACTGAACTGAACTGAACTGGAAATATAGATAAAGTCACTTTTCCTAGTGACTGACACATAGAAAAAAACTCAATAGGTGTTAGCTAATTCTAATCATTATTCTACAATATTTTTAAGGACTTTGGAATAAAATTAATAGATATGCATTATGTGTAACTATGACTTGACAATGAGACAATCTTTCACCCCTCAGTGATAGAAGAGAAATCATAGTGTTATTTATGGGTAAATTATAAATTTAGCACCTGTTAAGTTCAAGAAGAAACACAGTCAGGTAAAACAAGGTCTCAGGTCAGAACCCTAGTGGGACATGACTGATGGAATGTGCACATCGGATGGATGAACAGCATCCAGAGGTATGTCCTGCTATTATATTTTAAAAGGATACTGCCAGAGTCTGAACTATGGTGACAATAACCAAGGCATTTCTGCAGTACTGACAGAGAAAGTTGGGCTCTGGGGTAACAAGGAAATCCTTACATCTCAGTAGCTTAACAGGGTTAGGGTTTCCAAGTCTGACGTATCAGCAGTCCTTCCCTATCTTGCTTTTCTACCATCTGGAGCACGTGGTCTCCTATGTCCCCACAGGAGAGTAGAGAGAGAGAAAAGGCACATCAATTCTGCAATGCCTTGCTTGAGAACTTGCACTGTATCCACTAATGTTCTGTTTGCCAGAACTCAGTCTTTTGGCCACAGCCTAACTTGGGGAGACTTGGAAAAACGATAGCCTGTGTACCCAGAATGACAGACAGGGTGGTGAGCAGAGAGCTTCACACAAGCCACTCCCTTTTTGGAGATCTATCTGGACAGCCAGCTGCTTTCTCCAGGGAACCCTTTTCTGTCTCTTCACTGAGTACCCGAGGTTGTACACTGTGGACTGCCAATCTCTTTGCTCAAGTCCCATGGAACCCCATAGGGGCCAAAGCCTGAAACTTTTGTGATCAGTACTCAAGATGATGAGAACCTAGGCAGACAATATAGTTGGAGCTCCATCTCTAGAGGTGAGTGGGTCTGGAATTTGCTGACTAAAACCTGGTCTTCAAAATGAGCCCTGCACCACTATATCCCTCGCCCTTCATTCCACCAGTTCTGCCTTATGGCTGAACTTAAAGATTCCAGTGGATGACAGTTGAGGGACTAGGAAGAAAAGAAATTAGAAAATTATATCTTTATGACAATTATTAGGTCAGACCTAAAGAAAACAATATTTTGTATAACGTATCATAGTTTACACAAAGTAGTTTTATCTCTGATGCCTTATTTTACCATCAAAATCATCTGAGAACTAAGTAGCAGAATGATCATAATTTTACATATCAGAAAGTGAAAAAGAATGGAAGCACCACATTCAAGGTCACTCAGTAGTTGCTGCTGGAAGTGACCTTGGAGCCTGGGTCTTCTCACTCATGCCTAACTTTGGCTCTTCCTTTCTGTGTCTTGGGCTTCCCTTGTGGCTCAGACAGTAAAGCGTCTGCCTGCAATGCGGGAGACCCAGTTTCGATCCCTGGGTTGGGAAGATCCCCTGGAGAAGGAAATGGCAATCCACTTCAGCACTCTTGCCTGGAAAATCCCACGGACAGAGGAGCCTGATAGGCTACAGTGCATGGGGTTGCAAAGAGTCGGACAACCTGAGCGACTTCACTTTCTTTCACTTTCTGTGTCTTAGTTGCTTGACAAACCTTATTCTGTGCTACAGACATAAATAAGGTCTTTGAACTTAAGTCATTCAGAATTCATCTGGATAAAGAAGCCTATTGCATTTCATAAAACAACCTATAAAAAATTAGGAAAGACTATATAATTAGGGATTAATTGAGTTCTTCCGATCCAAAGGGATAATTTTGCACAACAAAGACTGAAGTATTTAAATGGTCCCCAAACCCCACACAGTCTCACGTCTTCGCATCCTTGTCCAGTCTGCTCCTTCAATACTGAGGACCTTCTCTTAGGTCTTAGCCCAACATTGTCATCTGGCTACTGCTGGTTCACACGCTACTCCCTTCTCCCCAGATCATCCCCAAGGTCCCCAGGCAGTTAGTCAGTCTGCCTTCTTCAAGGCACCTTGCACATGCCTCTTCTGTCCTGAGCACAAACCACATATGTGTTCATATTGTTGGGTGGAGGTGGGCAGGACAGAGAGAGTGTGTGGCATCTTTTTCTCCTTTAGTTAAGTCTTTGATTTTCTGAAGGTAGGAATCAAGCCTTTTCCTGCTTTGCATCTCTAGGGTCCAGTGTATTTGCTGACATGAATGAAAGGTTCATGAAATGAAAAAAATAAATAATCTGGAAGAGAGATTGTTAAGAGCTTCCTAAGGTGCCCAGTATAGTCCCATTAGGTGTCTTTCCTAAGCCTGAATTCTAGAATTTTGGAGGCAGGGGACCAGAGCTGAAGAAAATGGGTGGAAGAGTAGAAAGAGGCTGCATGAGTAGATGCTTAAAAATTTTTGCAGTTTGTGACTGCAGCCATGAAATTAAAAGATGCTTGCTCCTTGAAAGGAAAGTTATGACAAACCTAGACAGTGTATTAAAAGCAGAGACATTACTTTGCCAACAAAGTTGAGTATAATCAAACCTATGGTTTTTCCAGTAGTCACGACAGATGTGAGAGTTGGACCATATAAAGGCTGAATGCTAAAGAATTGATGCTTTTGAACTGTGGTGCTGGAGAAGACTCCTGAGAGTCCCCTGGACAGCAAGGAGATCAAATCAGTCAATCCTAAAAAAAATCAACCCTAAATATTTATTGGAAGGACTGATGCTGAAGCTCCAATACTTTGGCCATCTGAAGTGAAGAGCCAGTTCACTAAAAAAGACCCTGATGCTGGGAAAGATTGAGGGCAGGAGGAGAAGGAGGCAATAGAGGATGAGATGGTTAGATGGCATCACCAACTCAATGGACATGAGTTTGAGCAAACTCTGGGAGATAGTGAAGGACAGGGAAGCCTGGCATGCTGCAGCCCATGGGGTCATAAAGAGTTGGACACAACTGAGCGACTGAACAACAAATACTCCTGTCACCAGAATACAAAGCCCCCCACGCATGACCATTCTGTTCTCCCACCCCCTCGCTATGCTATTGGACTTTGTTCACCATTTCTTTTTAATTAATTGATCTGGCTGCAATGGGTTTTAGCTCGAGGGCTCAGCAGTTGAGTTTGACATGGGTTTGACTGCCCCTCTGCATGTGGGGTCTTAGTTCCCTGAAGAGGGACTGAATCTGCATTCCCTGCATTGCCAGGCAGATTCTTAAACACTGGACCACCAGGGAAGTCCTTTGTTCACCAACGCTGACCTGACCCATGCTGCTTGCAAAGTGCTGCCTTTGGCATGGCAATGAATCTACTTCTCTGTGTGCAGAGAGCCCATGAATGTGGAGGAGCAGGGGGTAGAGTTAGCAGCATGGTTTCTGAGTGTTTTCCCCCAAAGGTCTCTCCCAACCCTTAAGGGGTGTTCTTTGCTTAGGCACTGGGAAGCTCTGACTCTGTGTGCAGAAGTGCATGTAGAGTGAAAGGGGTTGCTAAAATGTAAAATTCTCCAACTTCTCTTCCCATAGTTTGACTTCAAGGAAGTCACCTAAGCAAACAGCGTTTCAGTTGACTCCTCTATAAAGAATCTAATGATACTTTGCCCAACTCATGAAGGAGTGGTGAGGCTTAATTAACCAATGCTCATTTCTTTCAGCACTTTGGATGCCCTCCATGGGTACAAAATTATGTTATTACTTGGAATAATAATAATAGTTCCCCCTAATAATTCTGTGTTATTATTACATTTAAGGAACTGTATTAGAGGCCTTCTGGATCTAGTTTAATACCTATAAATGTCTCTCCCTGGCAAAACAAGGGAGCATTGCCCGGTGATTATGGTTTGTCTCACATTTCAAAACTAGATAGTTCAAACCCTCAGAAGAGTCCTTAAAAGAGCCTGGCCAAGGGGGACCTTTTTTGATTTCAATTCGTTGGACCACTGAAAGCACTTAACTTTCACAAGGTGGCCGGCTTTCAAAGTGAGGGCTTGGCAACTCTGAGGGCCCAACCCAGCACTGAAAAGATAGGCGCAGAGCCCAGATCAGCAGGCCCAGCCTTCCCCTGCAGCCGGAGCGAGGTTCCCGTATCACAAATCCAATTATTGCTGCCCCCCAATTTATTTCCATGATTTCCCCCTGCTCTCAGAGTCCAAGCTAAACACCTCCCCGAGGCATGCACTCCTTTCAAGTAGTAGGTACCCTGATTGCACCCTGACTTCATCTCTAGACACCCTCCCTTGTGAGCTCCATGCCTCCATCCTGATGTTTTCTTTCCCCAAACACAGCAGGATCTCTCTCTCTCTCGGGCCCTTTAATAAGGTATTCTGCAGCCTCTGCCAGCTCCTTCTTCCCTGTCCCCAGTGTCCCACCACAGCCTTTGTTTCCTGTGCCAAAGAGCTTGGCAGTGAGGATCACACTTTCCTGTTGTATTCCAGGTTTGCCCATGAAACTGAGTGGGAGCACAAAGCATACCGATCTTATGCTCTGCGTCTGCGCACAGTAGGTGCTTCATCAGTATTTGTTGAATGTGCGAAAGAATAGAGTCTCACTCTCTTTTCTCTTCTGTTCACTATATCCGATGCTCTCTCACCCTTCTCCTTTCCTACTCTTCCCCAATCACGGGTAAGGAAAATGGGTAAAAAGGGGAGAAAAGGAAAGAAGGAGTAAATTCCTTAAAGGAGAGACATATTGCAAGTGGGAAGGATGAGGAACAAGGCCAAGTGAGAAAGGAAGAGGAAAATCTGGGAGGGGGAGATCCGACGTGGAACTAGGGGATCAGCACATGGATTCTCATCTGCTAAGATTAGATGATAACCATCCTTAAATTTTCTTTTTCGGGAATAACTCTCCATATAAAAGAACAGGAGGGAAGAGGGAACCTGCTAGCATACTTAATGTACCTTATCTGCTTTATTATTTCACTCATGCTATGAGACAGCGATGATTGCCAAAGGTAACGGAAGAAGGCAGAAAAGTTCAGAGAGGTGGAGTGCCCTGCTCAAGGTCACACAGCTTAATAAGCAGCAAAGCCCAGCATGAAACCCAAATGTGGGTGAATTCCATCCACTTAAAAGAACAACATGCCCACTCCACTGACAGAGCATTTTTCCTCTGGGACCCTCAAGTGTCCCTTCTCTTTGAGATGCAAAAGAGAAAGGGGTAACATAACCAAAAAGGAAAAAAAAAAACCAACACCAAAACTTAGCATCCAGTTACATGTTAAATGCTACACTTTGAAGAGTGATTTCTTATGTTAGCATGAAAACAAAAAAGAATAAAAGATTTCTATTTTCTTTCATCAGAAGGAAAATGAGTTGAACTGATTTTCCTTGGCTCTCGGTTTCTCTCTCCTTTTATTAGGTACATGTCTCTGAGTCCCTTTGCATAAGTAGGCCCAATAAGCATGTTGTTAATTCCTCATCACAGCAATATTTTCTGCCATGGTTTGGGCCTGGCAGACACAACCACGCTTATGCACTTCTGCAAAGCTAGCACAATGAAGCCCAACAGAATATACCCTTCACCACTGTTTGCCCTTTGAAAGGCTCTGTGACACCAATTAAGAGATGCTGGAAGTCCATTTGCTTACTGACATCTAAATAACTTGGTTGCAGTCTCTGGTTTTCGAGGTCTAAATTCCCCCTCCCTTTAGGGAACAAGATTAAAAACAAAAGTCCTCATAGATCGAGCAACTGTCTTGTCTTTGATTTATGCTATTACAGGAACTGTGGTCCTTGAAAGAAACTCCATCACTACCATCTTGAGGACGGAGATGCAGTTAACTAGCCAATCCTTCAAGAGACTGCTCTGATGCTGTTGAACTTTTCATGAAACAATAATGCAAAAGAAAGATTATTTTAAATAACACGATACAGATATACATCTGCTATGAAGTGAGTTGAGGCTTAGAAATATCTTGTGTAAGAGAACCAAGTTGATTATCAATAATAACACATTTCTCCTGAAAATACTAGGTAACTTTGCCTTTCTTCATTCCTGGGCCTGTCTTTGTAAAGGGAAGAACGAGAACCAAAACCTATCTGTGATTCAATCAGAAAATGCAAATGAGGTCAAGTTTCTTACAGGCTTGTGAGATTTCCCTAGAGAAATTTCCACAGCGTCTGGGCGGCTGCCGGTGCCCTTCGGAGGCTGGGGCTTGTCTGTGGAGTGAAAGGCAGGCAGTGCAAGCCGCCTCTGTCTTCCCTGGGACTGCGGGCCAGCTGGACATTGAATTCCAGTAAAGGACTTCTGAGAGCTTTGGGAACACTATCATCCAGGGACTGGGGTCATGCAAGATGCACCCAGGAAATGGTCTTCTTTTCGCAGGTGCAGCTCACATCGTGCCTCTCTATCCTGCCTCAGACTGAGGACCCTGTACTGCAAATGAGGCAGGGGGAAGGTTCCCTGTGAAGAAGACGTGCTAGAAGCATCCTGCCTGCCTCTGGGATGGTGATTCCACTCCTGTGAACACTGCAGGGAAACCTGGAAGGAAAACTCTCTTACACAAGCCCTCCACTTCCTGACAACTTAAAAAGTGTGTCTGTGTCTGTGTGTGTGTGTGTGTGTGCGCGCGCACACACACACCATTTCACACAGCTCCGTCCTCTCCTGGGCCACGGAAGTCTGAAGCTATCCTGCTATCTTGCAATTGGGAAACTCGTTGTTTGGGACAAGCTGACAAGTGATGCTACAAGTCAGGACGCTGCCCTCTGCCTTCCAGGGACTTGAGGGTGGCTCACGGAGTTTATAGGCTTTCTCTTTGCTCACACAGGTTTCAGCATGTGTTCTTTCAGTGGCCTTTTTTTTTTTTTCCCAGAGATAGGTAAACATTGCCCATCAAAACCACATGCTAGTTCCCTTAAGTTATAAAAGACCAGACAGTATTTGGAGCTGGCCTTCCAGGGGCTGAGAAAAGCTGAGGAAAGACAGAACCTGCCCCAACCCCCAAACCGCCCCAGCTCTGAGCGAGCCGGAGGTCTCACAGAAAGCAAACCCTTGATTAAATGCTTCATACTCAGGAAAAGAGCTGGTGAGAATGAGGCCTAAGTTGCTTGAAGGGAGTTTAAGATTTGAGGTCAAAAAGTGCACTCTCTTTCCTGTTAAAATTTTTTTTTTAATGATTTTTGAGCTAAATGTGATTCTTCTGGCCTGGAGCTTTCACACTGAGAATGAGCATGGGGGTGGAGGGACAGCGAGGGAGGGGGCAGGTGTACAGGTCTTACAGGAAACGCAGAGGAAAACAACACAGGTTTCCCCTAAGCTGCAAAAACGGCACATCTGGAGGTCCCAACTCCACTACCAGCCAGCCTTGTCTCAGTTTTTCCTTTCTGAGCTTCCCTCCACCATGTGTGTCTCAAAGCAAAGGTGCAGTTTACAGACATGAGAATGATGGCGAGGGAAGCTTGTGAAAAGGCACATTCCCAGGCCTTGCTCTGAAGGATGCTGGATGTGGTCCAGAGATCTGGAAAGGAGACAGCTGATTTCTAGTCTCCACCCCCAATTCCAGCCCACCCCAGCTCTGCTGCCTGAAGAATTTAGACTTTCTGGACATGAGCATGATGACCAGAGCAGCAGCTGCCCCATTATCAGGGTCCATCTCACTTCAGCCAGGTGTCCCAGTTACACTGTCCTCTTTGCAGGGCCTCCAGCCTTGGCCAAGATTGGCTCCTCCCACCAGCCCCAAAGAAGACTCCAAAAGCTGGCCGGTTGGCTATACAAGGGATCTACCCTCCACTGAAGACGCTCGCAATGCCTCCAAGCTTTCCAATTACTGGAGGTGGTGTGTGCTCCACTTCTAGGCAACTCCCCGCCTTGCTGCAACTTCCTTCTGTCTCCCTGCTCCTGGCAGCCTGCCCATCACCTTCAGGCTGACTCCTAACTTGCTCCTCTGATCAGCATGGTCTGAATCTCCTTGGATCAGGAACTCCTAGACCACTGTGCTTCATTTCTTGAGCTACCCAGATCCTAGTGCCAGGGGTTCCCCAAACCTTTGGCCCCCCCAGAAAAGTGGGGCTCACTAGTCTCTCTCCCATCAACAAAGTGTCCTGGATAGGTCGATGTGACTGGCAACTCACCACATTTACCCTAGAAGTAATATCTCCCTCTACTGCATTCCCCAAAGGCTTGGGACAAACTTCTATCATTTCATATCATACTTCAATTATCTGTATCTATCTCTACACAGGCTGTGAGCTCTCTGATGCCCAGGACTATAGCTTACTCATCGTTGCATGAGTACGGGGCCTCTTGATATGAGAGAAACAGTTACTGAGCGCTTACTACCAGGCAGGCCCTGTGCTAGGTGCTTTCAGGCGATATGCCACCTTATCCTCACAACAACTCTCCAAGAGCAGCACTTTCATGAATTCCACATGAACAAATGAGCCAGCGAGGCCAAAGAATTTAGGTAACTTGACCCAAGTAACACAGCTAGTAAGTGGTCAGGTTAGGATCAGAATCCCAACAGTCTGACTCCTGAGTTCCATAGTAAGAGTTCATTCAAAGTCTGCTGAGTAAATTAAAAAAAAAAAAAATGAGCAAGAGGAAGCAGCCACAGAAGCACTGTATTTGGAGTTAAAAGGAACTTTGAGGCCAGTTAGTGCAAAATCTGATTTTATGCTGGAAAAACTGAGGGTCAGAGCAGTGTGGTGATAAGGGTCCCCCAGCTGCGGATGAGATGGCTGGGGGCAGAGTACGACTCCATCGCCTCTTCTCTGTGTGAGCCTGGGCAAGTTACCTAGGTTTCCCATTCCTCAGTTTCTTCATCTATGAAGTGGGGATGGTAACACCAGAATTTATCTCATTCTTTGGTTGTAAGGATTAAATGAGATAATGCAAATTTCTTACAACTGGTATAAAGACATGCTCTTTCTGATAAACACAGGAAAAATGCTCAACATCACTCATTAGTAGAGAAATGCAAATCAAAACTACAATGAGATTACCTCACACTAGTCAGAATGGCTATTATCAAAAAGTCTACAAACAATAAATGCTGGAGAGAGTGTGGAGAAAATTGAACCCTTTTGCACTGCTGGTGGGAATGTAAAATGATACAACCATTATGGAGAATAGTGTGGAGATTCCTTAAAAAACTAGGAATAAAGGTACCACATGATCCAATAATCCCACTACCGCCCTGAGGAAACCATAACTGAAAAAAACACCTGCACCTCAGTTTACACTGCAGTACTATTTACAATAACCAAGACGTGGAAGCAATCTCGATGTCCATCGATAGATGAATTGATAAAGAAGCTGTGGTACATATATACAATGGAATATTATTTAGCCATAAAAGGGAACACATATGAGTCAGTTTAATGCAGTGATGAACCTAGAGCCTATTATACAGAGCAAAGTAAGTCAGAAAGAGAAAAACAAATAGTGTATATTAAAGCACATATATGGAATCTAGAAAGATGGTACTGATGAACGTATTTGCGGGGCAGCAATGGCGATGCAGACACCGACGTGGACACGGGGGTGGTGGAGAGGGTGAGAAGAATGGAGAGAGTAGCATGAAGGTATATACACTACTATATGAAGGACAGGGAAGCCCGGCGTGCTGCCATCCATGGGGGTGCAAAGAGTCGGACACGACTGAGCAACTGAACAACCACAACTATATGTAAAACAGAAAGCCAGTGGGAATTAGCTGTATGACTCAGGGAGCTCAAACTTGTGGGTACTCTGTTACAACCTAGAGGGGTGGGATGGGGTGGGAGGAAAGATCAAGAGGGAGGGGACATATGTATACCTATGTCTGATTCATGTTGATGTATGGAAGAAACCAACACAATATTGTAAAGCAATTACCCTTCAATTAAAAATAAATAAAAAATAAATTCATAGAAAAAAAGCAGCTCTCTTTCAATGTCAGCTATTGTCATTATTAGCAGAATTGCCACACTCAAACTGACAATAATCTTTGAAGTCACAAGTCCAACTCTGATTTTATCGAGGAGGAAATGAAGCTTCAGTTTCATGTTTCCTTGCACAACTAGCACTGTTAGAATTTGATCATTAAAAAACAAAAGCCCAGGGACCTCCTAGTTTAATGCCCTCATTTTGCAAACGAAGAAGCTGTATCTCAAGGAGTCAGATGACTCGCCAAAGTCTCCACCTCATCAAGGCACAGCTGGAAGGGGACTTGGGTCTCCTGACTCTTGCTGCAGAACCGTCGGTGAGTCAGCCCATTCCCCACCTCCCGCTTGTCCTGGGCCTCTCAGTGCAGGGACAGTGAGTCTGACCGTCCATGACTCAAGTTTATTAGAAACACTGCACGCCGGAGCTCAAATTCACGGCAAGCAAGTCCATCAAGCTCCAGTTCTTTCATATGACAGATGGGTAGGATTACCGAATCACATTGCAACTGGGGATTTGAGAGAGGTACACTGGAAGGCGGCGGAACTCCCTTCCAGTAGACTGACCGGTGAGTGGGTGAGTCAGCTTTTGTGCTGCAAGTACCTAAGCCTGTATACTCTAGCCAGCACTCAGCAAGCAACACTCACACTCTCTGGGGCCATCTAGCATCAGTGGTTCTTTATTCTTCTGTGCATTAGCTGCTTTGGAAAATGCAGATACCCAGACCCCAGTCCGGATCAATGATACCAAAATCTCTTGGGGTGGGGCCAGTCATCATTATTTTTCCCCCCATTGGTTATTTCTTTTACACATGGTGGTGCATATGCTTCATATTACTCTCTCTATCCGTTCCACCCTCTCCCTCCTCATCACCCCCAACCCAAGTTTGTTCTCTATGTCTGTGTCTCCATTGTTGTGAACCTAGAGCTGATTGTAAGAGTGAAGTAAGTCAGAAAGAGGAAAACAAATGTCATATATTAATGCATATATACGGAAACTAGAAAGATGGTACTACTGAACCTGTTTTTCAGGGCAATAATGGAGACATAGACAGAGATCAGGCATTTTTATTTTTTAAAGGCTTCTAGGTGATTCTAATACATTCTGAGCTAATCCATAAGGTAATCCACCAGTAATATATAATACTAGGGTAGTGACTCTTAGAGGGTAGGCCCCAAACCAGCAGCATCACTTGGCGACTTGTTAAAAATCCGGATTCTACCTTAGGTCCCTTCCATCATTTTCTCTCATCATACTCTACTGTTAGCTTTCATGCCATTCAGCATGATGTGAAATCATGCCTTCATTCATTTCATGTCTTTGCCTACCCTCCTCTACTCCAGACAGTAGCCTTGATGAATGGAGGTTCTAACCATGCCTGTTGCATTACTCAGAGTGCCTGACACACAGCAGGAGAACTCAACAAATACAGATTCAGTGAGTGAATGAATGTTGAGTATGTATAGGTAAGACAGAGGTACTATTGAAGTTTTTCATTATTTCAGATTTAATTGCTATAGCCTTATTGGGTAGAACAAAAGCATATGTAACATGGTTATCTCCTCCAGAAATAAGCAAGTGAATTCAACTCAAGGAGCAGGCAACTAGAATTTTTAAACATCTACCATGAAAAGGAAAAAACAGAAAAAGCAAAGAACTGATGTTGATAAGAAAAAATAAAAAAGGAACTGATGTAAAAACTTTGGCCAAAAGACACTATCTTGGCAAAAGTGTCTTGGCCAAAAGACACTGGTTTTGCCTTAATCACTACTGCTGCTTCAGATCAGGTGCCTGGCTATTTATTAACTCTAGCTTTGGGGCATCCAGCATATTAATAAGCCCTTTGTGGAAAAAATTACATTTAAGACATGGTTCAAGGCCTTTAAACTGTTATGGAAGCAGAGTTTATTGATGTGGAATTATAAAGAGGATAAAATAAGTTAGTAAGTAGTGAAGTGTGATTTCCAGTATTCAGACATGTTGAATGCTGATAAATATGAGTGCTGGTCAGATCAGCTGTCCCAGTTCAGGCTCAGGAAGATCCAAGAAAGGACCTACTGGCACAATCAGGGGGCCTTTGTGGAGGAGGAAGAGGTCTGGGATGTGGAAATATTCTTGACTCCACCAGGCTTTTGGAAGTTAACCTAGTCAGCATTTCTCCCTAGCAGTGCATGGAGAACAGGCTTAATCTATGAGGTCAAGATAAACTGCTCTTGAATGGGGTTTGGGGGTTCAAGTGAGGAGAAACAATTGTTGCAATAAGCATTAAATACCATTTTGCTGACAAAGGCCGACTGGCTCTTTTCAGACGCATCATCCTTTGTAAAAGGGATCCTAAAGTTCAGGTAACTGAGATATTACATTTAATAATAAAATCAGTGTTTCAAATCTCAGTGAACTAGTAGTGATTGAAGCAGACTGGCTGGATTCAAATCTCAGCTCTGCCACTTAATAGCAGTATGCTGCTGCTGCTGCTAAGTCGCTTCAGTCGTGTCTGACTCTGTGTGACCCCATAGACGGCGGCCCACCAGGCTCCCCCGTCCCTGGGATTCTCCAGGCAAGAACACTGGAGTGGGTAATAGCAGTATGACCTTGGAAAATTACATAACCTCCCATTGCCTCAGTTTCCCCATCTGTAAAAATGGAGATAATAATAGCACCTTGCTTGTACTGTGATGATAATAATAATAGTACCTTACTTGCTACTGTGAAGATGAAAATTTCAGATTGTTCCTGACATGTAAGAATTGCTATTCAATCTCAAACCCATGTAATCTGTTGTTTAGATCTACATGCTTAACCAAAAGACTATTCTAAATGAACTCTAACTCAGCTAAGGGACACGAGAGCAGCTGGTTAAGGACAAAATAACCTGATACTTATGGAAAAGGTCACAGAGGTGTCTTCAGTGATGGAATATAAAACATCACCATACTGAAGCCCGCTTGCCCTAGAGCCTATGCTCTGCAAGAAAGAAACCACCACAATGAGAAGCCTGTGCCCTGCAACTAGAGAGCAGCTCCCACTCACCGCAACTAGAGGAAGTCTGTATAGCAATGAAGACCCAGCACAGCCGAAAATAGATAGATAAATACCATTTTAAGACAATACCAATAAAGAAGGTCTGAATAGATTAAAGTAGGACAGGATAGCCCAGAACTTCTAGAACTGTCTTTGCTGATGCTTGGGGATGAATTCAGGGGCCTAGGGCAACATTGTAAGGAACACAACGTTACAGCCGCCGCTGCTGCTTCTGCTGCTGCTAAGTCGCTTCAGTCATGTCCGTCTCTGAGCAACCCCATAGACGGCAGCCCACCAGGCTCCTCCATCCCTGGAATTTCCCAGACAAGAATACTGGAGTGGGTTGCCATTTCCTTCTCCAAGGTTACAGGGTTAATCCTAATTGGAGTCAGTTGACTTCCTCCCTCCCTTCCCTTGTCCCCCCACTGCCGCCCCGCCCCAACTGGTGCCATGGTAATAGGGATAGCTGGGTAGCTTTCTAAATTTCTGTGCCATGTTACCAAGCAGAACTGGAAGAAAGCATAGCAGGGATGGCTCACCACAACCCATCACCACTTTTAGCACATGCGGAGGTACTTCTAAATCTGCACCCTCCATATACACGGAAGGCGTTAATGCAACGACTGCATAGGAAAGTTGGCTTGGATAAGAGTAGTAAAATGAAGCTTTTCTATGGAAGTCACTGTGTCACTAACAACTATGTTCATTATTCATTAGATACCAGAATTTGAACTATGACAAACTATCTCAGAGCCTCATTCAGGAGGTGTGTTTAAATCACTGGAACTCCATACGGGGTCTGATTTGAGGTGGCCTCGTTTATAAGTCCCAAGGCTGGCGAACTCCTAGCACAATCCACAGTCATCTCTGAGTAGGCCTTCTTTCTCCAGTCATCCCCTCTCACCCCAAAATGTGAATTTAAGATGATCTTTGATACGCATAATTTAGATCTAATTCATTATTTTAAGATTTTTTTTTTAATGTGGACCAGTTTTAGTCTTTATTGAATTCGTTACTATACTGCTTCTGTTTTATGGTTTGTTTTTTTGGCTGCGATGTGGGACCTTAGCTCCCCAACCAGCTCTCTAACCCGCACCACTTGCATTGGAAGGTGAATTTTTTTTAAATATAAATTTATTTATTTTAATTGGAGGTTAATTACTTTACAATATTGTCTTGGTTTTGCCATACATCAACATGAATCTGCCACAGGTATACACGTGTTCCCATCCTGAACCCCCCTCCTTCCTCCCTCCCCATGCCATCCCTCTGGGTCATCCCAGTGCAACAGCCCCAAGCATCCTGTATCCTGCATCGAACCTGGACTGGCGACTTGTTTCATATATGATATTATACATGTTTCAATGCCATTCTCCCCAATCATCCCACCCTCTCCCTCTCCCACAGAGTCCAAAAGACTGTTCTATACATCTGTGTCTCTTTTGCTGTCTCGCATACAGGGTTATCGTTACCATCTTTCTAAATTCCATATATATGTGTTAGTATACTGTATGAGTGTTTTTCTTTCTGGCTTACTTCACTCTGTATAATCGGCTCCAATTTCATCTACCTCATTAGAACTGATTCAAATTCTTTTTAATGGCTGAGTAATACTCCATTGTGTATATGTACCACAGCTTTCTTATCCATTCATCTGCTGATGGACATCTAGGTTGCTTCCATGTCCTGGCTATTATAAACAGTGCTGCGATGAACATTGGGGTACATGTGTCTTTTTCAATTCTGGTTTCCTCGGTGTGTATGCCCAGCAGTGGAATTGCTGGGTCATAAGGCAGTTCTATTTCCAGTTTTTTAAGGAATCTCCACACTGTTCTCCAGAGTGGCTGTACTCGTTTGCATTCCTACCAACAGTGTAAGAGGGTTCCCTTTTCTCCACACCCTCTCCAGCATTTATTGCTTGTAGACTTTTATTGTTTGTAGACTATTGTTTTGTAGCTATTCTGACTGGAGTGAAATGGTACCTCATTGTGGTTTTGATTTGCATTTCTCTGATAATGAGTGATGTTGAGCATCCTTTCATGTGTTTGTTAGCCATCCGTATGTCTTCTTTGGAGAAATGTCTATTTAGGTGAATTCTTAACCACTGGACCACCGGGGAAGTTTTCTGGATCTAATTTATATGATTCTTGGGCACAACAGCTGCCACAAAAGAGAACATGAAGAGTCTCCCCCCTGAAAACACACCCCTCCTCCCTAATGTAATTCCTGATGTTTTACCACGATAAATATATTACTTTGGTCTTCAAAGGCTTTGTACATTGTTAAGTGTCTTCTCTTAAAGGCAAGTAACGCTGAAAGAAATTTAAGCCTTTACTAGTTCTCACCTTATAGGCAGGGCCAGTTGGTTAGATGCCTTTCCAAACATGACTAAGAGAAAAGCTGTACGGGAACAGAACACTGCTTGGGGATGTGGTGGGTTCCATTCTCCCTGAGAGTGGGGACTCAGCCTCATTCATTCATTCAAAGTCTTATACAATCTCTATACAACTATTTGCACATGCTTGATATCTGTAAATGTTCTTGTATTTTTAGAAGGAAGAAGCTAAGGAAGAATGGAAGGAAGGAAATAAGAAAGGTAAGGAAGGGAGAGAGAAAGAAAGGGAGAGAAGAAGGGAGGGAGGGGGGGAAAGGAGGGAGAGAGGTAGAGCAGATTGGAGGAAAGACTTATGAATGTCCAAACAACAAAGTATTCTTGAGACTACCCCCTGCACATACCCTTGTCAGTATGCACCCAAAGGCACCTTTCCAGCTTGGGTCCCATGTGCTCAAGGACAGCCCCTACATCGAGGGCCAATGTCCAGCCTGGCTCCTGCCTCCCCTGAGCTCTGAGAGGGTGCTGGCTGTCACTGAGGACTATTCAGGGACTCTGGCAGACCAGCTGCTGCTATGCTGAGCCCTGCACCAGTTCTAGGTGCTACACTTTTTTTAAGCACTTGATTTAAATGAAGAAAGAAATTGGCTTATATTTTTAGCAGCTCCTGCTACTAAAACTCATTTGACAAAAGTGCCAAAGGGACAGTTAAGTCTGAGTATGATTTTTTTTTTTTTTCCCATGGAGGAGGAGGAGGGTATAATTTATCTGAAAATGACTGGTACTTTCCTGGCCTGGGGACATTATTTTACCTGCTCTCTCTTTTTTAAAGACATACTTTCTTTTTTTTCTTCCTATCAAATTTCAAACTGAAGATTATTTATTGTGTTTAGCTTTAGTCCCCAAGCCCTGACCAACCACAGAAAGGAAAAGGTGTGTAACCTCAGTTCAGAACCTTTATAACTTCCAATTATATTTTGGAATTAGATGGATTTTATTGGGTAGACCAATGCCCTCCCCTTCCCCTACCTGTGGTATAGATATAAAGTCAAGGATCCTATAAAGCATAACAGTAAACCTAACTGGAAAACAGTAGTAATGCTGTGCTTACATATGCTGGGCACCAGACTCAAAATATATGATTTCAGAGCACCTTAAATGTTTCTATCACCAACTGGCTTTACTGTCTGTCTGAGCTCCCCTTCATTACAGAGAGAATTACTAGAGTGAAGAAATATTTTCTAGAGTTAAGGCATTAGTCCACCAGAAGTCTCTGCTAAAAAGTTTATTACTTAAGAAAGGAACATTTTAACCTAATAACACCTTGACATAAATGACTTTGAAAGATGAGTTAGGTTACAGAAATGGAGCCTTGAGAGACTGAGAGCACTGAAGGATCTAGGGCTGGTAAGAAAATGTCTGGTGTACAAAATCCCAAATGAACTCATTTGTTCATTTATTATTTGGAAGCTTTTTCCCAGAAATGCAAAATTGTGAAGGGTGGTTATGTTCCCCAAGGGCAGTCTAAAAAAGTGTTTCAACCATAAGGCACTTGGAATGCAATACTGAAGGTCTCCCCAAACCACCCTTCCTGGCGAGGCTTCCACAGCAAAGTGCGTTCAGGGACCAGTTTGGGGGCCAAGACTCCATCTTCCCACTAAATGATGTGGGAGATACCGAGCTGCCTCTTGGGAGACAGGGATCTTGAAGGAATCCAGGTGGAGGAAGGAAATGCCTGTGTGGGTCCCTGAGAACAGGTCGGTTTCATCCGTGACTGTCTGCTCCCCAGGACCCCAGGGGTTATGGACTGTTTCTTATGACTGCTGTTTCTGGTCAGGATTCTTAAAGCCTTCTTTATAGCAGTTGGTAGTATTATAGCAGTCAGAAAACTACATAGTAGCCGATGTGTTATAAGCAGCCAGACACACACAGCCTCTCCTTCAGGTTTGGAACCCCTGGTACACTGGATGCCAGGTATTAGGTGCTCAGGGAGAACTGGATGAAGTAAGAAGGAAGTGTGTATAGAGACAAGCTACTACCAACTATGTGGGCATTTCCTCGTAGGGCATCATGAGGGTGAAGCATAGGGGACATCAGGAGCGGTGGGGAAAGGAACAAACCGCAGAGGCTTCCTAAAGAAGGAAAAGGAGGAGATGGAGAGGGAGCTGAGAGCAGAGCAGACAGTCAGAGAGGAGCAGTGCCCAGTGTGAGGAGCAGGGAGCACAGATGGGCAGAGATCCTCTAAGCCTTGACTCCAGACCTCAGCCTGGAGACAGCAGAGGAAAAGGCAGGTAGGATAGGAAGGTGGTCAAGGGTGTGGTAGTCAATTCCAGGAAGGGAAAGCTTGGGTTGGGGTCCCAGAAGGAAACAGAGTCTAAGAGGTCGACAATGGAAGGGAAGTTGGAGACACTCTAGTGACCGTCAAATCTGGAATCAATCATAGCAGGCAGGGGTCAGGGGTGTCTATTCTGGTACCTACACCCTCCTGCACAGCAAATGGATGCACTCCCTACCCTGGTCCAGAACCACAGGAGACATGGGATCCTTGAAGAGAAAGCTCTTGGGAGGCACTTGGCAGAAATCACCCAGGATATATATTTTTTATAACCTTAGGAATAAAGTAATAAAAGTCAAGTCTTGGTTAATAGCTTCTCCAAGGACTACGACTTTACATTATCCTTTCCTCTCCTTCCTGATTCCCATTGATTTTGATTCTCTCTCATCTTCAGACAACGTCTTGCCATCGGAAGCTCCTCTCGTCTCTCTCAAACCTGTGCAAAGGTACAGAATTCATCTGCATTCATTACGGTCCCTGGGCAACTCATTTACTTTCATCTTGTGATATCCAAAGAGTTACTCATTTACTTAGATCATTTAAGGATTTTCCAGGAGTCAGTATTAGGAATCCCCTCCCCCTAAGACTTTCTGTAGAATTGAAAGCCCTGAGGTGGGGGTGGTGAAGAGGGAGGGATGATGGTGGTGTCTCCCTGGGGTGCTGGGGGTGGGGGTGGGGTGTCCCAGTGAACAAGAGAGCCAGTCAGGCAGAGCATTTAGTGAGAATGGAGCAGGGAGGGGATGTCTTTCTTCTGGCCCAACCTGGTTCAGGCCTCACCTTTGCTTACTTGGATTATTGCCAGGCTGGAGACAGGATACGCCCCAGGGAGTTTCACAGCAGGAAGTGTTAGTCTCCCTTGGCATTTCTTTAAACCTTAGGGCTGATGGAATTCAGTGGGTCGCTGCTCCCTGGGGCACTGACCTGTTAAACTCTATCCCTCACTGGAGTGAAAGATGCTGTCCTTCATTGTTGCATCAGTGATCAGGAGACAGTGGGGTAACAGAAGGGCATTTTCAAGAGCTTCCGCCATCACCTCGGAAGGATACTAACTTCTATCCCCTGCTGGGCCCAATTCTGCCAAAAAATCATGGTCCACTCCTGTCTCTGGCTTGAGTTCTCACCCGAGAGGAACGGTGCATCTGGAGGCCTCCAGCTCTGACTGCTTCCAGAGTCATCCGTTCTTTAATCAGTACAAGCTCGCCAGGACAGCACATGGAAAGAACTGGTCAGTTCTTCCATGAGACTTTGTCATTTTCTAAAGCAATTAACAGAAAGGGTAGGGCCAGACAGTTGAAATTCCTACAAGGAGATGGGAGAAAGTTCACAAAGCTTCAGAAAATTCCTGAAGGAAAGGTCAGTGCCGGAGACAAACTCTTGTTCTGTTTATTAACTGAACCATCAATTAATTTCCAATTGGCTTCCCAATTAATTCATTCAACAAACTCATACCTTATTCACAACATTGTAAGACAAGGAACATGCTATCTCTGTATTAATAGTAGTTAACATGTCTTGACCATATGGTTACTTCTCAAGCGTGGGACCAAGACCTGACTAGTTTAGCACTGTGCCTGGCATATAGTGGGAGCATAATAAACAGTTTACAAACAGATGAATGAATAAGAGAATGAATGAAAAAATTTAAAGTATTCCACTGAGCACATGAATTTTGTGTTAGAACTCATTCAAAGGCAGAGTCAAATTTTTGCAGGATTTTTGCAGAAAATTATCTACTTTCACTAATCTCTTCACATATTTATTCAATGGCACTTTTGCCTTTATTTAAAAAAATAAATAGCTTTGTATAGTTTCAAATGTGGTATGTATTGCACTAAACCAGAAAGAATAGCTGCTTACTTAGACAACGTGGAAAAGATCGATCGTTTCAAGGACAAAACCAGTTGTTCATAATCTCACCAATATGGTAACACTGTGAAGAATTTCCTTCTAGTCTTTTTTTCTATATGTACAAATCAATGAAATTGGATTCATGCTGCAGATGCAGTTTTTGATCTTGATTTTTCCATTGAATGTTCTATCATGAGCATTTTACCACACCATTAAATATTCTATGAAAATGTTACACTTAATGGCTACATAATATTACATTACAGCTCTTCAATTCTTAACTAATGCAGATTTATCGTCCTTAATAACTCCCTGAATCACTACACAATCAAAATTGTTCCCAGGCTTCTGTAACCATCTTAGTGGCTGATGTGGACTGAAAATCTTTACAAAATGACAAATACTTCCAGGCAAGTAAAGCTGTTGCAAGTATGGCTGGATCTCATCTTCAGCTTTTCCCCTCCTCAAAGTTACTAATTCATACCAGCACGCTAATGCCTTTGGAATGTTTATTCTCTTCAAGTTGGAGGCTCCAGGGTACACAAGAAAATAGGCATAGAGCATGATGAGAAACACATGGCAATAGTCTAGTTGGTTCACAAAACACTTAAGCACTCAAGATTTACTTGGGCAGGAGGGACCACACCTCATTTTAGGAACAGAAATATTTTTGTTGAACATCACAAAGTGATTTTGCTTTAAAAAGTTATCTTAAGGTATCAAGAAGAGAAAAACATAATTTGAAGTTGACACACAGTCCATCATAGGCTTGTATCGTCAGTGTGAGACTAGGAGTACAGCCTTGACCAGACTTGGTCAAGGGCCTTGACTTCCCTTATTTAGGGAAGTCCTGAATAAGTTCTGCCCTGGGTTCTCTTTCATTGAATGACTGGCTTCCTAATGTGACCATAGGTGTTTTCACTCCTTAGGTCCCATCCCACCCCAATCCAATCTTCTTTGGATGTAGTTTGACAGTTTTTGTAAAGCAAATATGAAATTCTGATTAGGAGGGTTTTGCATGAAAAACCAACCCCAATATAGCCAGGACAAAGCTAGATGACATGTCTGGCAGGGTGGAAGTGAATGATCTCCCCATTGGCCACATCTGCATACCATGGTCCCCACTCTATCCCCGACACATCAGCTTTAGGACTGATAGCCATCTCCAAATAGTGTTGGGCACACGGCAGACCATTTTCTGAAAGCTGTGCTAGGGTGCTAACTAGCTAGTTAAAGGGATAGTCCTCTCCAGAGGGCAGGGTTGAGGCAAGCACTCAATTTTCTACCATGGAGTCTTCTAGAAACATGCAGTTACATACCTCTGATAACCTTTAAATACAAAACTCTAGATTCATGTGCTTGTCCTCACCTCATTTAGTTATTTAGGGATTAAGGAAAGAGACACACCACCCCTTCAGATGAATCCTTCTCCAGGACTTTGTCATCACGTCATTTCATGATTCCTGAACTCAAAACCATCCTGAGGACATGCCAGAGTGCATCTGAATTTCCATGTCCGGCCACATGAGTGTGTTGCAATCAATGTGAGGATATTACAAGAAACATTTGTGGCCTATTAATACTTAAAAAAAAAAATAGAGTCCAAAGTTATCCCTATAAAACATCACTCACAGCTATGCCTCCTGGATTGGGAAAAGAAAAAAAGTTCCAGCTAATATGGCAGGATGTACATAAAGCTCACAGTTTGACTCCTGGGACAGTATTTGCCAAACTACCATTATGGATACAGCATCAGAAGTCACACAAATGATTGTTGATCTTTATTAACATTATTCTCTTCTGTCAATAAAATTTTTTCTGTGTTAACGGCACATATAGCTAGTTATGGCTCAAAATATCAACTATCCCCTTCCTTTGTAGGTATGAAGACTTTAGCTGGGCACAAGGTCACCCAAAATAAAGATTTTTACTTTCCAGACTCACTTGCAGCTAGGTGTGACTATGTGACTAAGTTCTAGCCAATGGTATGTAACCAAGGATGAAGCTTGTGACTTTCAGGTAGGGCCCTCAAACTAGCAGGACAACTCCTCTCATCTTCCAGGGACTTCCTGGTTTTAGCACTGAAAATCCTGAAAAATCTAGTTCCTGGAAGAAGTAGAATATCTGACCATTATCTCCCCATGACCACTTCTTTCAGCCTATTTCCTGGAGCATGGACCAGGTGGTGAGCCATCTTGGACATGGAGAAGAAAGGAAACCCTTGGAATACCAGAAGGAGCTGGATCTGTGCCAATTTCATGGAGCACAACTGCCATACCAGCTCAGATTTTTATGTGAAAGACAATCTGCTTCTATCTTGTTAAAGATCTCTACTACTTTCTCTCCAGCTCATCTAACCCACCAAGCCCCATCCATCTCTTCTACCATTTTGGGCTACCATGATGACTTTGTCCTTTTTCTGGATTTTAGCAACAACTGTCATTACCAGATCTTAGATAATTAACCACAGGCTTCTTTGAATAGTCATTTATCTTACTTACAGGTTTAGGTTCTATCTCTTGGGAAGATTCTAATACCCAGAGAGGCAATATGGTTGAGAACATGGCTTAGGGTTTAGAAGATCTAGGTTCAAATTTGAGTTCCAGCACTGCTACGTGGGAGATCTTGAGTGACAGTTTCCTCATTTGTAAGGTGACAGTGATTATAATACTTCCTCTTCCTATTTTACTATGTTGTTTTGAGATTAAATACTGTGAGAATCGTTCATGGACCATCAGGCACCATAACCATGGTAACTGTTCTTGAGAACTGATCTTCTCTCTAATATTCACCAGATATCCCTAACACACTTATCATAGTGCCAGGGGCAGAGTAAATGACAACTCCATGAATCTGCACGAAATCAATAAAGGAGGGGAAAAAATATAAATATAACAGTTCATTAAATATTACAAAATCAGGCTTTTCCTGGTCATCTACTCCTTCAAATGCAAAGAAGTCATGAAATATTGGGCATACATCAAACTGAGACCTCAGACCAAGTCTGCCATTGTGAGAGGTTTTAAAAAGCCACGTTACTAATTAGTTTATGACAATACAGTCAAAGCACACAATCTAGTTTAGTTTCTATGAACAATGACACCTCCCTCCTCAATTCTGTGTGTCCCTCACCTCAACATGACATGAGGAAAAACCAAATGGGGCCCAGACACATTTTATGTCAGGAAAGAAATGACTTCTACTCAGCAAGCTGCAAAAAAGAGCTGCTATTTTCAGGTGCTGTATAGCTTTGCAGATTACCAAGGTGATGACATTAAGTCTAAGACTACCTATTAATGGAAAGATACATGTGAGTAATTCAGGGAGGCCTCTTCAGCAAACAGCAACTGAAGGATAAAAATCACCACAAAGCCTGAGGCAGAAGAAGAGAGATGCTGCTTCTTCCAACAGCTCAGAAGATGGACCTGACCCCATCACAGACATGTAAAGAGCTTCAGCTCATCTGTTGACAGAAAGCCATCTGTTGGCCCCAAAGATGGACAAGTACATCCTAGACATAACTCTCTCTCAATGAGGCTATGAGCTGATCCGATGGTACAAGTTCTTCTTGATCCCCTTTTCCTCTTGTACTTTGTCAAGGCATATTTTCCCTGGGGACCCTTATTTTTGCATGATTCCCCCCTCCACAGAGCCCTCTTGGCATTCAAAATAGAAGCCAACAAACTCAGCATCACTAAGCTACAAATGACTGATAGTTCTTTTTCCTAGAAATATTTAGAATTTCAAAGAGATAGGAGGTCTTAAACTCAGGGGGTAGGCTTGTAACCATGGAGCTTAAGTATGTCTCTATGGGTAGGGTGGGAGTAGCCCTGTAAGGGAAGGTGGTTTTGGATGGAGAGAAGACTCCAGTATCTTCAGAATAACATCACATGACTGCTGTCTGCACTATCTTTCCACAAAGCGGGACCAGAACACTGCACACAAATTGCTCTGATCAAATCAAGGGGCCCTAAAGGGGATCAGGCTTGGCTTAAAAGCTCTTGGGCTATGAGTTAATAAGAATTTTAATAAAAATAGAAAGTATAGCTCTGGGCTGTAGTGCAATATCTCTAAGGGTTGCTGGTGTTCTATCAGTCAATCATATAATGTTTCTGATGTTTGTAAAGTGGAGAGGGTAAGCAACAACCTTGTGGACCAAATAAGGTTTCAAAAACATAACGTGCAGGAAGATCGTCAGCTCTCTGATTGGTCCTCCAGGGGCCTGAAACATACCTGAAAGCGAAGTCTTTCCCGCAAGATAAGTTACCCATAAAAGAAATCTGTGTCCAACACACTTCACACAGCAAAACATTTTCACACACATTTAATCATGAAAACCTGTGATTTTAATTGGTTATCATCCCTATTTTACAGATGAGGAGTCTGAGGGTCAGAGAGGTGGTGGTGAAGGGGTGGAACCTGATCCCAGATCTTCTGACTCTTACCTTCTTTCACAAATTCCTCAGTGGTGTATTTGCATTTTAAACTTGGACTGTCTGTTTAATTACTACAATGCTCTGTTTCAGTTATGTCCATCAGTGGGTATATTTCTTTTCTTCTTTCTTTTGTACTTTATTTCTTTTTTAACCGTTTTTTAAATTGAAGTATATAGTTAATTTACAATGTTGTGTTAGTTTCAGGTATACACCAAAGTGATTCAGTTATGCATATATGTTTTTGTTCAGTCGTGTACAACCCCATGAACTGCAGCACTCAGGCTTCCTTGTCCTTCACTCTTTACCGGAGCTTGCCCAAACTCATGCCCTTTGAGTCGGTGATGCCATCCAACCATCTCATCCTCTGCCGTCCCCTTCTCCTCCTGCCTTCAATCTTTCCCAGCCTCAGGGTCTTTTCTAATCAATCGGCTCTTTGCACCAGGTGGCCAAAGTACTGGAGCTTCAGCTTCAGCATCAGTCCTTCCAATGAATATTCAAGGTTGATTTCCTTTAGGATTGACTGGTTTGATTTCCTTGCTGTCCAAGGGACTCTCAAGAGTCTTCTCCAACATCACAGTTTAAAACCATCAATTCTTCAAGGCTCAGCCTTCTTTATGGTCCAACTCCACATCCATACATGACTATTGGAAAAACCATAGCTTTGACAAGACGGACATTTGTTGGTAAAGTAATGTCTCCACTTTTTAATATGCTGTGTAGGTTGGTCATAGGTTTTCTTCCAAGGAGCAAGTGTCCTTTAATTTCTTGGCTCCAGTCACCATCTGCAGTGACTTTGGAGCCAAAGAAAATAGTCTCTCACTGTTTGATTATTTCCTTATCTATTTGCTACAAAGTGATGGGACTGGATGCCATGATCTTCATTTCTTGAACGCTGAGTTTTAAACCAGCTTTTTCACTCTTCTCTTTCACCTTCATCAAGCGGCTCTTTAGTTCCTCTTTGCTTTTGCCATAGGCGTGGTGTCATCTGCATATCTGAGGTTATTGATATTTCTCCCAGCAGTCATGATTCCAGCTTGTGCTTCATCTAGCCCATCATTTTGTATGATGTACTCGGCATATAAGTTAAATAAGTAGGGTGACAGTATGCAGCCTTGAGGTACTCATTTCCTAATTTGGAATTAGTCCATTGTTCCATGTCCAGTTCTAACTGTTGCTTCTTGACCTGCATACAGGTTTCTCAGGAGGCAGGTGAGATGGTCTGGAATTTCCATCTCTTTAAGAATTTTCTAGTTTGCTGTGATCCACATAGTCAAAGGTTTTAGCATAGTCAATGAAGCACATGTTTTCCTGAAATTCTCTTGCTTTTTCTGTGATCCAATGGATGTTGGTAATTTGATCTCTGGTTCCTCTGCCTTTTTCTAAATGCAACTTGAACATCTGCAAATTCTCGGTTTGTGTACTGTTGAAGCCTAGCTTGGAGAATTTTAAGCATTACTTTGTTAGCATGTGAAATGCGTGCAATTGTAGTTTGAACATTCTTTGGCATTGACTTTCTTTGTGATTGGAATGAAAATCGACCTTTCCCAGTCCTGTGGCCACTGCTGAGTGTTCCAAATTTGCTGGCATATTGAGTGCAGCACTTTAACAGCATCATCCTTTAGGTTTGTAAATAGTTCAGCTGGAACTCCATCACCTCCACTAGTTTTGTTCTGTTCATAGTGATGCTTCCTAAGGCCGTCTTATCTTCTCACTCCAGGATGTCTGGCTCCAGGTGAGTGATCACACCATTATGTTATCTGAGTTAGATCATTATCTGAGTCATTAAGATCTTTTTTGTATAGTTATTCTGTGTATTCTTGCCATCTCTTCTAAATATCTTCTGCTTATGTTAGGTCCATACTGTTTTGTTCCTTTATTGTACCCATTCTTCCATGAAATATATTCTTTTTTTCAGGTTATTTCCATTATAGGGCCTTATTGTTTATCTTTTCTATATATAGTAGTTCAGTTCAGTCACTCAGTCGTGTCTGACTCTTTGCGACCCCATGAACCACAGCACACCAGGCCTCCATGTCCATCACCAACTCCCAGAGTCCACCCAAACCCATGTCCATTGGGTCGGTGATGCCATCCAACCATCTCATCCTCTGTCATCCCCTTCTCCTCCTGCCCCCAATCTTTACCAGCCTCAGGGTCTTTTCAAATGAGTTAGCTCTTTGCATCAGGTGGCCAAAGTATTGGAGTTCCAGTTTCAACATCAGTCTGTCCAGTGAACACCCAGGACTGATCTCCTTGAGGATGGACTGGTTGGATTTCCTTGCAGTCCAAGGGACTCTCAAGAGTCTTCTCCAACACCACAGTTCAGAAGCATCTTTGGAGCTCAGCTTTCTTTATAGTCCAACTCTCACATCTATACATGACCACTGGAAAAACCATAGCCTTGACTAGATGGACCTTAGTCAACAAAGTAATGTCTCTGCTTTTTAATATGCTATCTAGGTTGGTCATAACTTTCCTTCCAAGGAGTAAGCATCTTTTAATTCCATGGCTGCAATCACCATCTGCAGTGATTTTGGAGCCCAGAAAAATAAAATCAGCCACTGTTTCCACTGTTTCCCCATCTATTTGCCATGAAGTGATGGGACGAGATGCCATGATCTTCGTTTTCTGAATGTTGAGCTTTAAGCCAACTTTTTCAGTGTCCTCTTTCACCATCAAGAGGCTTTTTAGTTCTTCTTCACTTTCTGCCATAAGGGTGGTGTCATCTGCATATCTGAGGTTATTGATATTTCTCTTGGCAATCTTGATTCCAGCTTGTTTTTCCTCCAGCCCAGCGTTTCTCATGATGTACTCTGCATATAAGTTAAATAAACAGGGTGACAATATACAGCCTTGACATAATCCTTTTCCTATTTGGAACCAGTCTATTGTTCCATGTCCAGTTCTAACTACTGCTTCCTGACCTGCATATAGGTTTCTCAAGAGGCAGGTCAGGTGGTCTGGTATTCCCATCTCTTTTGGAATTTTCCACAGTTTATTGTGATCCACACAGTCAAAGGCTTTGGCATAGTCAATAAAGCAGAAATAGATGTTTTTCTGGAACTCTCTTGCTTTTTTGATGATCCAGCTCAACTTTGTCTTTTCCCCTCTCCCCAGCCTCCCTGAATGGGGACCAGGACAGTGAAAGGACTGGTCAGTTAGAGGTAGATCCTGGGCTAGAGCCCAGAAATCTTATCTTCTCATCTTCCATGTCACAAAACCCATTTCTTGTTCGTTTTCTATTCTATATTTTCCATATTTGATTATTGCATTATAATAGGAAAAGAAAGTGATTAGAAGGGAAAAAAGTAAAGACTATTTGATTGAGGAAATTTTAGATACAGGATGGAGCTTGGCTAACGCAAGCTCATCCAAAGGTGGGGCTCTGATAATTATGCAGTGAGGAGGATGCACGTATATCAATCAATGGGCACTACACACAGGCAACCCCACCCCTCCTTGTTCACGTCAATACAGGCTTGATAGCAGGTACTACAAGTTCAACGTGTGAAAAACAAAAAGGAATGAGCCACCTCCTTCCTTGGGAAGCAGTCTGGAGTGCAGAGATGCATCTGCACCAAGTCAAGTCTCATGTCAGTCTGGAGCCTTGCCTTTGGTTTCCATCTGAACCACAAAGTTCGAGACAGCGCACCATCTATTCCTCTAAAGAGTTAAGTGGGGGCAAAGTATTTATTATCTCCATTTTCTTTGAAACCGCAAAGGGCCCCACCTGTCAAGTTAGCATCTGATTGTTTCTTCTCATTGTGCCCAAATCTCGGATATCTGGAAGCCTCTGGAGGCAGCTACCTGTTCACTTTGCATGCAGGCACTTGGTATTGTGAAAGTGTATCTTGAAGGATGGGCTATCTCCCTCATGGATGGGCTATCTTCCTCATCTTTGCATCCCTGTTCCCTGGCGTGCAGGTTGGCAGAGGAAGTGCCCATGAATGCTTTGGAAGGGACCTTATAAACAAAGAAGCTCAGCCATATGTTGTGGGGTGGAGCACGGCTGGTTCTCCAGAATTTTCAAGGTTTGGTGTCCCAGCTCTTCTTTGAATAGAGATTCCATTCTTGCCTATATTAATCTTTGAGGTACTCTCGAGCCTTCACAGGCTGTGGATAACCTGGGCCCTCTGCCTCCCTGACTACCCTGATGCCATCCTTTTCCTTGGCATGCAGCTACTCTGAAACTACACTCATAGTAAGTTTCATCTACCAACAGCCCTAGAGAACAGGTGCATTGTCTTCCCCACAAGCTTAGGCCTGATGCCTGCCTGCTGATTTGAGCCTGGCCTGGCCAGTAAGCGGCCTAGATTCTCATCCTGATTTTACCCTTGAACACAGATTGACCAAGGCAGTTCCTGAGTGTGGGATTTTTACCTTGGCTGTGTCTGCAGCACACCAAATATCTGCAACAAAATGGAAAACAGCTAACCAGCTGTTCCTAAACATGCTGATGTCTGGCATGGGGATGAGGAATATTCTGGCATCTACCCCACTAACCATGGCATGCTCTCCAAGCAGGAGGGCTGACAGGTGCCCCATGTTGACTGTGGAGTCAGACTTCTGTGGTCCAGGGCTGCTGCCCTATCTCTAAGCAGGGTGAAATCCAGCCTAAATACCACAGACCGAAAGCCTTTCCTTCTGGAAGATTCCTTTAGTGAAGAAGCATGCCGGCAGTCAAAACCAACCCACCCAACCAGATACAACTGTCTCATATTTGTATGTGCCCCAAGTATGACCAGGTCAAGATTTCTCTTTCAGCTTTCAGTTCCCAGGGAGCACAGTTTAACCAAAACCACATTAAAAAGCTTAGTGTCTTCTGTTTCTGATTCAGTTCCCCTGAGTAATTTTCTTTTTCACGCAAGAGAGCATTTGGATTTCCACCTGACCATCCTTGAAAAACATCCATTGAACACATATTTATTAAGTGCTTATGTATTGGGCATTGTCAGCATAGTATTGCCTACCTTTAATGAACATAATGACAATAAGACCAAGTAGTAATTACATTAATGATTAATGACAGTAATAATTGCTACTGGCATTGACCCTTTATGTGTGTGCATACATGCTCAGTTGCTAAGTCATATTTGACTCTTTGTGAACCCATGAACTGTAGCCCACCAGGCTCCTCTGGCCATGGGATTTTCCAGTCAAGAATTCTGGAGTGGGTTGCCATTTTCTTCTCCAAGGGAGCTTCCTGACCCAGGGATTGAACCTGCATCTCCTGCATCGGCAGGCAGATTCTTTACCACTGAGCCACCAGGGAAACTCTACCCTTTATGTGTCTCACTGAATAATAATCTCTTTATTTATATTTTTCATTGAATTTATCAGATCACACTAAAATATACAATTATTATCTTCTTGACACTCAGATTAAGTAACTGGATTCTAAGCCACACAGTTTATAGAGGGTAGAAAGTCTAGATCAGCTTGCCTCTGGGGACCACACCCTCAATCACTGCACCATCATCACACATCTACACAGCACATGTGGCATAGAAGACCCCGAATCAGTACAATGATTTCATAACTCTGGGAAGCACCTGCATGGTATTCCATGAGATTGCCACCTACAAGAGTTAAGTGCTCTACAGCATACAAGGAAAATGACCCCTGCCTCCCACCACCTTGCTGCAAGCTGTGAGACAAAGCAGGTCCATCCTGGCTCACATAGAGGCTTTAGAAGTGCTGGAGAAAAAAATGCTATATGGGGGTGGCTATGTAAGTCTCTGTATCACCAATCGTCTCTAACATGGAGGCTGGCAACTAAGAGGTGCTGTCACATTTTTGCTGTGTGCCGAATTCAATGAATACATTTGAAAAAGTAGATGGAGGAGGAGGATGCCTAGACTGGAAGGAGAACTGAGAGTCACATTCTACTGTGCTTAGTATGCAGGAGCAGGGTCAGGCCAAAGAGTCCTCCTCACAGAAGGATCACCCAAGCGATGGGAGCTGTGATGATGGGCAGTGGGCTCAGCCTGTGGAGCTGCCCTGAGACAGCTCCCAGTGGGCAGAGGAAGGCCTGGGTCTGCAGCAGCAATGAGAACTGCTTGCAGGTTGAGCCCTACTTTGCTGAGCATTCATGATGCCAACTGCTACCTTAACCTGGGGTCCACCTTGGTTTCCTTAGGCCTCCCCATTCTGGGGTGGTCCATTCGAGCCTCAGAGGGTTTATTCATGGGGGGAGAGGGAAGAGGGAGTCCTCTTTCCTGTGACTCACTGGCTCCAGGTGTCTTGTCCTGTCCAGATGTCCTCGGCATCTCGTGGTCTCTTGTTTCAGGGAGGGGTGCAGAGGGCTCAGTATGGTGCTGGGAAAAGACAAAATCTCCCAGGTTCTGAGGCTGGATTTGGTCCGGATGCACCTGACTGCAAAGCCTGGCTCTCTGCACTTAACCAAGAAGTCTCTGAACACTGGATTTGGAGCCATGGTGCCTTATATCCTACTCCAGCTCCAGGTGGCCATGGCTTAACTTTGGCAAAGCTAGTTCCCTACTCTGATCCTCAGAGGTCCCACTAGGAAGAGGATCGTGAGAGCTAGATGACTGCTAAGCTCTTTTCTCTCCAGAAAGGGACCCTGCACAAGTCCAGCCATGGTGAGACTGACAGAGCAGAGACAAGGAAGGAGGTCTGTGTTAACCAGCACAGCTCCTCTCCCAGCCCTTCTCTCCACATCCCAGGAATCGGTGGGTCTGGTCTCTGGTCTGTAATGGGAGAGGATGCGTTCACCATCTCCCAAAGCCTGCTTTGGTGGCCCTCATCCTGCCTGACAAAGCCACCTGCCTCTTCACACCGTGGTAACTGCTCTCGAAGCCTGGCCGGCTGGAGCCCAGTGGATGGTTTTTCGAAAGCTGTTACCCCCAAAAAAGCAACACCAACTTGGGTGCGCAGATAACCATCTCTACACTGTCACACCACACGGGGAGGGAGGGGATGATCTTACCACCTCCTTCCTCGACAACAAAAGCTCCCGGAAGCCAGAGAAATTTGGGCACTGAAAGTAAAAACATTCATGGCACTTACCAAGTGTCGAGTGACTCTCTGTAAGCAACTGCAGCAGAGAACTGCAGGAAACACTTGTTTTTGTTTTTTCCCCTGGCCTCCCAGAGGCGGATCCCATCCACAGAAAGGCCGCTTGTCTAGAGACTCCATACATTTTGTGTCTGCTCTGAACACTCGTGGAGACTTAGGCACTGCAAGGTGCCCTCCCAGACCTCTTAGGTTGTGAAACCCCGAGGAATCGAGGGCTGAGTGATTCTGTGCTACTAGAGAGAGAGAGAAAGAGGAAGCGAAGTCACAACCTGGATGGCTCTGTGGCAGTCACCGCCATCCAACCAGCGGGTCAGCTGGCAGTGCCTACTGGTGATGGGTCATGATCTCTCCCTTTTTTCCTTTTTAAGGCTCTTTCTCGTCTCTTCCTTTCCTCCCTCCCTCTCATCCGTTCCTGGGAGCTGTACGGGTGCTGGAGAAGAAGCACCTGCTGTTGCTTCCTCCCTTGCAAAGAAAAGGAAGATTTAAAATGTAGTTGAGAGATATCCCACTGTTATTCTGGAAGTTAGAAAAGAGGTCAAAGGACCTGGTTTTTCTGTCCCTTTTGGGAGGGATTCTTCCCTCAGAAAGGGAGATGAGAAATGGTGAAATCTTAATTCTAAGGCCAAAGAATCGACATTTTGGGACTCAACACCACCCCTCGCTTGTCAGTCATTTCTATCTCATTCTCCATGTTTCATCATTTCCCTCTATTTTCTATGTCCTTTTTTCCCTGGTGATTCAGTTCCTTTTTACTCATGAGGGTAGTGTAAACCACCTACTCCCTCAGGGTATAAAACCACCTCAACCTCTTTCTGGATAAGCAGGACACAAATGTACAAGCCAATCAAGGTGCCAAAGATGCCCTTGGGGTTTCTAGACCAGGGCCACCTTCCCCCTGCGCCCACAGCAGCCCTACTCCAGGACAGCAACATGTCGTTCTTCCTCCCTTCAACCTCGGTTGGGGTGGATGTAACAAGGCGACATCCTTAAAACAAGCTTGGATCCCTCCTTTATTCTGCTCCACTGTCTGAAGGCTGAATTCCCATCCCTTACTTCTAAGCTAACTTCCTTTGTTTTTTAAGTTTTAATTGGAGGATAACTGAACATACAATGGACTGGTTCAAGATTGGGGAAAGAGGACATCAAGGCTGTATACTGTCACCCTGCTTATTTAACTTATATACAGAGTACATCATGGGAAATGCTGGGCTGGATGAATCACAAGCTGGAATCAAGATTGCCAGAAGAAATATCAACAACTTCAGGTATGCAGATGACACCACTTCAATAGCAGGAAGTGAAGAGGAACTAAAGAGCCTCTTGTTGAAGGTGAAAGAGGAGAATGAAAAAGCTGGCTTAAAACTCAACTTTCAAAAACTAAGATCATGGCATCCAGTCCTATTACTTCATGGCAAATAAATGGGGAAAATGTGAAAACATTGTCAGATTTCATTTTCTTGGGCTCCAAAATCAATGCAGACAGTGACTGCAGCCATGAAATAAAAAGATGCTTACTCCTTGGAAAAATAGCTATGACACACCCAGACAGTATATTAAAAAACAGAGATATCACTTTGCCAACAAAGGTCTGTATAGTCAAAGCTATGTTTTTCCAGAAGTTACGTATAGATGTGAGAGTTGGACCATAAAGAAGGCTGAGCACTGAAGAATTGATTCTTTAGAACTGTAGTGCTGGAAAAGACTCTTGAGAGTCCCTTGGACAGCAAGGAGATCAAACCAGTCAATCTTAAAGGAAATTAATCCTGAATATTCATTGGAAGGACTGATGCTGAAGCTGAAGCTCCAATACTTTGGCCACAAACAGCAACTCATTGGAAAACACCCTGATGCTGGGAAAGATTGAGGGCAAGAGGAGAAGGGAGTGACAGAGGATGAGATGGTTGGATGGCATCACTGACTCAATAGACATGAGTTTGAGCAAACTCTAGGAGAAAGTGAAGGACAAGGAAGGCTCAGTGCTGCAGTTCACTGGGGTAGGAAAGAGTCGGACATGACTTAGTGACTGAAAAACAACAAGATAGTTTTACAACGTTGTGTTGGTTTCTGCGTTACAACAGCATGAATCAGCCACAGTTACACATATGTCCTCTCCTTCTTGAACCTCCTTCCCACATTTCACCCTTTTTAAAGTGCTTGTTTCTGCTTTTTCCATTCCATTCCCCCTACCACCTCCCTGGGCCCTCATCCATGGTGCTTGGACACTGACAGCCTCCTCACCAACATTTCTTCCTTCTTCCAATCCACCCCACATTGATGACAAGTGGAGAGTTCCCCCAACACCAGCTTCTTTTAATGCCGTTCCCTGCTGGAGGACCTTCACAAGCTACCCACGGGCTGCAGGACAGTGTTCAAATTCCTTCTCTTGGCAGACAGGAGCCTCTACATTCTGGCCTCAACTTAGTTTTCTAGGCACTAAAAATAAGAGGGTTTTTTGTTGTTGCTGTTGTTTTTCAACCTTCCATTTATGGGACATGTCTACACTCCTGAAACAGCATTAAGCACTTCATCTGAGTTAGTTCCCAGGAGAGTCCTATGAAGCCCTCTTACGTTCACTTCACAGATGAGAGAAGGAGGCCGGCAGAGATGAAGGAACTAGAGAAGGCTGTACGTTTAGTCAGTAGCGGCTTCAGTATTTCAACCCAGGTCTTATGATACTAAAGGGGCTTCCCAGGTGGTGCTAACGGTAAAGAACCTGCCTGCCAATGCAGGAGACATAGAGATGTAGGTTCAATTCCTGGGTTGGGAAGATCCCTTGGATGAGGGTATGGCAACCCTCTCCAGAATTCCTGCCTGGAGAATCCCATGGACAGAGGAGCCTTAGGGTCTGCAGTTCCTGGCGTTTCAAAAAGTTGGACACGACTGAAGCAACTTAGTACACACTTAATGATATCAAAGCTCACGCTCATAACCACCTCTCACCTCGGCCCTTCTGCTAGGTTCAGCCTCTCCTGTACGCTGTCTTCCACATGGTCCTGGGGCTGCCACCTCCTTTTCACTCCGCCCTCTTTGTTCATTTCCTGCTTCTTTTAGGAAGCTCCATTCCTAGGGTGTGCTCCCCAAATTTTCAAACCCAAGGATCACTCAGGCAGGAGACGGGGATCTGACTCCCACCACCTGCTGTTCAGCCCCAGGGAGATGGAGGGAGGGGCATCCTCACAGGGCCACTGGGTGAATCCCCCCACTCCTTCTCATAGAGCTCCCTGGTCCTTTCCCCCTAGCTCCCCTCAATTGTCTTCCCTCACGACCCCATTCTTGACACCTCCCTGGCCCCTGCTGGGTCGAGTTCTAGCTGTTTGATAATGCATTCTCTTTCCGTAGTTACATAGGTGATCTTGCAAGGACAGTCATATGTATTTTTGTACCTTAAGTAGCCAGTTCAGTTCCTAGCACATAGAAGGAACAGCAGAATTACCAATTTAGATTAAATAGAAATGTGTCTGCCTAAGCAAAATTTTGCTTCAAATTCCTAAGTGGAAAAGCCAATGAAGGTTTCTTCCCCCCGCTGGCCCCCTCCGCTACAAGTATAGTAAAAGCCTTATTATAAAGGAATGGTGAAGTATCATTTTACAAGTTGCTGCCATGAGCATATATACATGCACACATGAATGCACATGTGTGTACAAACACACACACACACACAGAAGCTGAGAGAAGCTGGTGCTTGGTGGCAAAGTGCAGAAAAGAAGATAAGATCACCACGCTGCAGAAGAAGGTGAGTCACATGATGATGTGGGTAACCCCAAGCACACATGATATCCTCGGCAAGGCCTAGCTCAAATCTAACCACATCATCTTTTCATGAAGCAGATATGAAAAAAATACGACTAAAACAATTACACAAAAGGTGGTTTAATACTTCTTGCCTCGATGGTATCAAAGCTACTGACTCTGGGGCTCCACTTGGGGAAACAACTCTCTGAGATAAGGAGATGAACTATCTGTTCAAGAGAAGGCACAGGAAGCCGAGGGGACCAGGCAACACAGAATGAAACAGCTTGTGGCCAACACGCCATCTAAACCCAAGTGTCCTCAGGCGGCATGGGTTGTGTAAGCAGAGGAAGCCGAACCCACCCTTGTCTCAAAGTGAAGACTTTGTGGGTGACGATCTCTGTGCGTGTGTGTGTCCTCACCACACATGATGGCTAAAGTGAAATTCACAGCTCCCCCACCTGTGGCTGAGATGGATGTAAAAGGAAAAGGTTGCAAAGATGAGATTGTTGTCATGCAGCAGCCTCGAAGTCGCTTTCTGGTGTGTGACTCGCTTGCTGAATGGCTAGTGGCCCATGAATGCAAACTGAGATACCAGCACGGACAGAGCAGGATGCTGATATCTTGGTATCCTGACGTAGTTAAGTCTGAATTCTCCGAGGGACAGATGACGATGGTCTTTCTCCTCTTTGAAGCTTGACTAATACCTGGTCCGTGTTTTATGGCAACATGGTTTCCTTTATCAGACTTCACTCTTCTCCAGTTCCCCAAGTAATCTTTGAATGATTGGGAAGTCTCCCACAACTAAAGAATGTGCCAGCTGTGAAGGGCTGCAGGGCATTTAGACCCCAAGCTTTACAGGCTGAAAGAGTAGCTACTGAATCCCAGCTCTGCATCAGTCCTTTGGGGCAAGTTACTTAGCCTACATCTCAGCTTTCTCATATATAAAATGGGAATAAAAGAAACTTTCTCCCTGTTAAGTCTCCTTTAGGAAACATGAGTTAATTCCTGAAAAGTACACAGCACTTTAACTTTTCTTTTTTTCATGAGCACAAAGTTAGACCTTACTAAATGGAGCTATAAATATTACCACCATCATTATAAACCATTCAAACTCTTCTGATGTTGAGAAGAGGATCTGTAGGTCCAGAGTTGGTGATTTATTTCCAGGCAATTACTCTTGAGTGATCCAGTAGCTATTGCCCCTGCTAGATAATGACCAGACTGAAGGTAGTAACACTTGTAAGTGGCTGAGTCAGGGGCAGAACTCGGATCTACCGATTCACAGGCCAGAGCCTGAACCTATGCACCACACTGGCGCCACGTACTGTTGAATTTCACATTGAGTGGTCACTTTTTCCCAACCAGGTCTTAAGCCCGTGGAAAGTACGGACCTTCTACTTCTGAAATTTCTCCAGAGTGCACACATCATACGTGCTGGATAAATGCTTGTTAGCCATCTGATTGTTTGCAAAGATCACAACTGATTTTCAAGGCAACACGTTTCTCGCCTACAGCACTATGTCCTCATCATTTTGGAAAACTCATCCAAGGAGGAGTTGTGTTAATGTGCATCAGAGGGAAACTTTCCACCCTGTTTTGGAAGGCAGCTATAGCTTGGTCCAGATTGCAGGCACAATAATTAGAGACACTTGTAATTTGACTGATGCTCTAAAGCCCCAAAGCACTTACTGAAGCCACCTTTGTCCTTGCACATTACGGTTTTTGTCACTCCATGTCAAAATGGCCAAGCGGCTTTCTGATGGGTATGCCTTCTCATAGACCAGATGTGAGGGTCCAGATGCTAGTCTGCCAAATCTATCATCAGAAGGGAACTCAGCACCAGCCCTTCTGAAAGCCCAGCGTGTTATATAGATAGCTGGCTCTACATAGGATATTCTAATAAACGCTGCTGTCATTTCTATTGTCTTGTACCATACTAAATGTTTCTTATAAGTTGGCCTTTACATAAACCACCATGACCTACATGTTTAATTCAGATCTTTATTTTCTGTTTCACAAACCTGTTTAATTTAACATCACTGCAAAACTCTTAAATGAATGTACATGAAGTTCTGTTGGTAAAACCTTTCAGGCTAGACTTTTATAGTTAGTATTGAGGGGGGAGGTGGTCTCCAGAGGAGCACAAAAGAGCATGGGTCATAGCTTGGAAGTGCCTTGGAGAGTTCTTGCTCTCACAGATGACATCCTCTCATTGCTCCATTGCTTTTTTTCCTGTTCTTGATCTCTGCCCTGTTCCCAGTAATATTGGTATAGTAAGATGAATAAGTGGCTTTGTCTATAATGAAATGGGAGAGGTCTGACTTTCGCTAAAACTCTTCAAGGTATTAAACATATGAGGGGTGGATAGCAAGGTGAACTTTAACACCTATCATATGGATACAGACAGGTGTTCCTTGGAGGCTCCAAGAGGCAGGAGTTCACTTCAGGTCTGGGACTGAGCCCTGCCAGCCCCACCAAGAGACATACTCCTTTCCAGAATCTGCAAATCCATCCTCTGCTTCCCAAGGTCTACTCAGAGCCTCTGAAGTTGGGGATGGTTAAGAGGCATGACACAGGCCCGATAATTTCTGTGACACTTCACTGTCCACCACTTTTCTAAACAGTGCTGGAGTAGACTTTGCACAGGACCCTGAAGACCCTGTCTGGATGTGCACTGCCAAAAATGGTCAGACAGATGGCTACTGAGCAGTTACAATGTGGCTAGTCCAAACTGAGCAGTGTTATAAACCTAAAACACACACTGGATGGTGATCACATAGTACTTAAAAAAAAAAACAATGTAAAATATGTCAGTATTTTTTTTAATATCGCTTACATGTGGGGATGATAATATTTTGGGTGTATTGGGTTAAATGTTTTATTAAGATTAGTAAGATTAATTTCCTCTGTTTCTTTTCACTTTTTAAAATGGCTATGAGAATATTCAAAATTACAAATGTGGCTTGCGTTATATTTCTACTGGACAGCATCACTCTAGACAATTACCAGAAAACTTGTTTCCATTCAAGTACATATTCACCCAGTGAAAAACACAGCTCTCAGCTCCTCGTCACACTGAGAAGGCAGACCACGCTCCTACCTGTGAAGCAGATGATGCCAAGCTACATGGGCTCTGCCTGCCTCTCCAGCTTCCCTCTGGGGGCTCCCTTCAGTCATGCAGTCATTCTTCTCAAGACTCTCCAGGCTTGCACCAGGCTCAAGGGCTTTGCAGGCTGTTCTCTCTGAGAGCCTTTCCCTCAGCTGTTTTTCTCATCTGGGCCTCATCTCACATGTCACCTCCTCAGAGAGGCCTTGCCTTCCTTCCTGTGGTAGGCAGGACAATGGCTCCCCAAAGAGGTCCATGTCCTACTGCCTGGAACCTGTTGTTATGCTATCTTACAAGGCAAAAGGGAATTTCCAGATACAATTAAGTTAGTCAGATATCCCAGATTATCTGAACAAACCCAAAATCATCACAGGGGTCCTTACAAGGAAAAGAAGAAGGCAAAAGAGAGACTCAAAGAAAGCGATGTGATGACACAGAAGAGGTCAGAGACTTGGAGGTCTGGAGCCAAGAAATGCAGGCAGCCTTCAGAAGATGGAAAAAGCCAGAAAAGGATTCCTCCCTAGAGTCGCCAGAAGGAACACAGACCTGCCAACCCATTTTAGACCTCTGACCTCCAGAATAATAAGACAATGAATTTCCACTGTTTGAAGCCAAGATAATTATGGTAATTGGTTACAGTAGCAATAGGAAACTAATATGCATCCTCATCTGAGACTATGCACTACCCAGCCCGCAGTTCCTCCATTCCATTCTTCTAGGTTATTCTTTCCATACCATTTCAGTTCAGTTCAGCCACTCAGCCATATCCAACTCTTTGTGACCCTATGGACTGTAGCACGCCAGGCTTCCCTGTCCATCATCAACTCCTGGAGCTTGCTCAAACTCATGTTTATAGAGTTGGTGATGCCATCCAACCATCTCATCCTCTGTCATCCCCTTCTCCTCCTGCCTTCAATCTTTCCCAGCATCAGGGTCTTTTCCAATGTGTCAGTTCTTCACTTCAGGTGGCCAAAGTATTGGCACTTCAGCTTCAGCATCAGTCCTTCCAATGAATATTTGAGACTTATTTCCTTTAGGATTAACTGGTTTGATCTCCTTGCTGTCCAAGAGACTCTCAAGAGTCTTCTCCAACACCACAGTTCAAAAGCATCAGTTCTTCAATGCTCAACTTTCTTTATGGTCCAACTCTCACATCCATACACGACTACTGGAAAAACCGTAGCTTTGACTATACAGACCTTTGTTGGTAAATTAATGTCTCTGCTTTTTAATATGCTGTCTAGGTTTGTCATAGGTTTTCTTCCAAGGAGCAAGTGTCTTTTAATTTCATGGTTGCAGTTACCACCTGTAGCGATTTGGCAGCCCAAGAAAATACAGTCTCTCACTATTTCCATTGTTTCCTCATCTATTTGCCATGAAGTGTTGGGACCAGATGTCATTATCTTAGTTTTCTGAATATTGAGCTTTAAGCCAACCTTTTCACTCTCTCACTTTCATCAAGAGGCTCTTTAGTTCCTCTTTGCTTTCTGCCATAAGGGTGGTGTCATCTGCATATCTGAGGTTATTGATATTTCTCCCTGCAAACTTGATTCCAGCTTGTGCTTCTTCCAGCCCAGCGTTAGCATGATGTACTCTGCATATTGAGTTAAATAAGCAGGGTGACAATACACAGCCTTGATGTACTTACTCCTTTCCCAATTTGAAACCAGTCCTTTGTGCCATGTCCAGTTCTAACTGTTGCTTCTTGCTGCATACAGATTTTCCAGAAGGCAGATAAGGTGGTCTGATATTACCATTTCTTTAAGAATTTTCTACAGTTTGTTGTGATCCACACAGTCAAAGGCTTTAGCGTAGTCAATGAAGCAGAAGTACATGTTCTGGAATTCACTTGCTTTTTCTATGATTCTGCCTGGTGAACTAGTGCCTGGCACACCGTCTCTGCTCCTTGGTGTGAATAAATAGTTGGTGGATGAATCAGTCAATAAATGACAGACACTGGCTACAGGGAAGATTTTTTTTTTTTTCAACCAAATGGATAACATCTGAAAATTTTTTAGAGGAAAACTGCACCCAAGCAGGTGAAATAAAGACTACCAATAGACCTTGAAGAGTGCTTACTATTCACATGGTATCATGATGGTACTGGAGAGACACAAAGAACCTAATGATCCTGTCTCTCCTACAGTCTCTGTAAGAGACACACACATGGGCACATGATAAAGTTATGACCAGCAGGGGATGCCGAACTGTCGGGGTAAAATGACTGGGGAGGCATTAGGCAGGTACAGTGGTGCACTGGCAAGTCAGCTATCAAAACAATAATCATGACGACAACAAAGTCCTGATCTGTAGTGCATGCCAGTTTCTGTGGTGTAAAGACTCTTACTATGACTGATTTCAAGCCATAACTGTAATGTCCTCTGTTACCCCTTCTCCTGCCGTCAATCTTTTTCCAGCATCAGGGTAATTTCCACTGAAAGGAAAGGGGGTGACAGAGGATGAGATGGTTGGATGCCATCACCGACTCAATGGACTTAAGCTTGAGCAAACTGAGAGATAGTGAAAGACAGGGAAGCCTGGTGTGCTGCCATGCATGGGGTTACAAAGAGTCCAACATGACATAGCAACTGAACAACATCGCAATGTCCCTGAACATGGCTATATACAAGCAGGGTCTTGTTGAGAAGGTGGGATTCCAACTGGATATGAAAATATTCATAGACTGATGATGTTCTCAGGAGGGCGCATGAGGCCTGATGCACACAAATGCAAGAATCTCTCCAGGGCTGCAAAGTGGGGTCTCAATAGTCCCTGTGGCTCCAGTGGGTTTCCTGTCATTGAGACAAACAGAAAAAAGCATCTACCAGAACTCACACACAAGAGGGCTTCCTGGAGAGATGCAGGAGCAGAGAATCTTACTGCCAGGAGGACAGGGATGATATTTCAGGTCAGCATGGATTTAATGAGAATGAGCATGGGGGAGAGCTAAGATCTCAGAACACCAATGCTGAGGGATGAACAGTGAAAGAAGTCTGTGTTCAGTGGTCTGGTTATATAATACCCAGATCTGAACTAGGCTGACGTCCTCACTCATTCTGCCTCTCATACTCTTGATGGATTGATGCCACTGTATGCAGTTCCCCACATTCCTAGCCTAAAGATGAGCTGCCAAGTGAATTCAGCACAGTCCACTCAAGGTTCTCAAAGTGTCCCTTTCTAAAATCTCCATGGTCATCCAGGCCTCATCCTTCGTAATTTGTAAGGCTGGGAGAAGTGGTTCTGAGAATCCTAGCGTGGTGTTTAAGAGGCTACTGTATAGGGCCAGATGGTATGTCTGTGTGCTAAGTTGCTTCAGTCGTGTCCAAATCTTTGTGACCCCATGGACTGTAGCCCACCAGGCTCCTCTGTTCATGGAATTCTCCAGGCAAGAATATTGGAGTGGGTTGCCTTTCCAGGGATCTTCCTGACCTAGGGATTGAACCCATGTCTACTGCAATAGCAAGCAGATTCTTCACCACTAGGAGCATCTGGGAAACACAGGGTCACATGATATCCAGATTCAAATCCTGATTCTGCCACTTACCAGAGAAGTGGAACTAGGACTATAGGTTCCTCATATGGAAGATGCTAGTAATAATATCTTTCTCATACTGTTTTGTGAGGATTATAAGATGCATAAATACATGCAGCACCATGGATGACGCATAGTAAGGGCCTGGCTAATATGCACAAAGATGTAAAAGTCATGTATTTCTCTTTCTCTAGGTCCTTCCAGATAGAAGCTAGTTTCCAAATAAGCTTTGCAGGCCATCCAGAGCCACCTGTCCACTGCCTTCACCCTGAGAAGGAAGGCCATCTTCACACCCCTCTAGACACCCAGTCTGACCCCCTCCCAGGCCCACGTCTTCCTTGTTGATCACTTTAAGAGCACACATTTGTTGTGTGCAGGGGAGATGTTTTCCTGGCTTTGGGTGTGTTTCAATGAAGGACAAGGATGAGGCCATTATGTGAACACAGGGGCAACAATGAAAACAAGACTGCTTTCTGAAAAGCACTGAAAAGCTTTCTTTTGACTGAATGGCCATTATTTTCATTCTTTCTCCCCCACACAAAGCACCAGGGCCCACTTCATTCAGGCTGTTGCCCAGGGAGTGGGTGTGAAGATGTGGTACAAACAAAAGAAGTAACATATTTCTGTTGTCAGGTCTCTTGTTCAGTGCTCTGCGAGGTGGACCAAGCCTCGCTGCCAGCCCCACTGCTTGAATCATCAGGAAAAACAGTGCACACACATATACAAATATTAAAACCCTACCTAATCCTTGACACGGTTACATGACGATTTACGAGCAGGAGCTGGATTTCAAAAGTCGGCAGAATATAAAAGCGCAGTGTTCTCCCAAGATGTTGGCAACTTGTCATCCCCTTTGACAATTTGAAGCGTCAATCCAGCCACTTGGGAAATGCTGTTCCTCTTGCCCCCAAGGAAGTAGGGAGGAGTGCTTGATGCAGGGGGGCCTCTGGGCATGAGGGCGAGTAGGTGGGAGGGTTAGCAGCCCTGTCCTTGGAGACGAGGGCAGGTGGGGGGGCATGTTTAAGGTACCTGAGTATTAGGGAATTTTGGTCCCAGTGTCCAATCACACAAGTCAAAGTAAGAGAGAACCACTGTTTCCTACTCAGAGTTTTCTGAAAATAAAAAGCAACATCCAATAGGGGGAGGAAGGAAATTTTGGCATTCTGCAAGTTTTGCTTTCCGTGTTGTTGTTCAGTTGCTAGGTCGTGTCCGACTCTTTACGGCTCCATGAACCACAGCACGCCAAACCTCCCTGTCCTTCACCACCTCCCGGAGTTGGCATTCTGCAAGCTTTCCTTTATTAAAGACAATTCAGTGGCTTTGGCTCATAGCTGTGTGTGTGTGTGTGTCTGTGTGTGTGTCTGTGTGTCTGTGTGTCTGTGAGAGAGATTTTTCTTCCCCACAACAGTTTTGTGTGTGTGTCTGTGTGTCTGTGTGTCTGTGTGTGAGAGAGATTTTTCTTCCCCACAACAGTTTTCCTCTCTCCTTCGAACTTTTGTCAAAACAGTCACTGTGCCAACCAGATAGAAAGTTCTGAGAACCTCTCTTCTGGATCGCTGGACAGTTCTGAAGAAAGGGAAGTGGTTCTTGATAATGTCTCAGCTCCCTGAGGGCCAGGCTCTGCCACATTTCCCGTTAGGCCTCGCCAGAGCCCAGCCTGTGCCAACACAGTGTTTGTTGAGTGAACTGCTGAAAGATCAACATCACGGCATCATGGTGGCATTTTTCTGATTTCAGTCTCTGTGAGGCCCTGTCAGAGGAACCCCTGGCCCAGCTACTTGAACCTCAGTGGGCAGCCTGTCCCTATGTCATTCAGCCATAAAATCACATTTAAGAACCTATTCCCAGGGCAGGGAAAGAGATGGAGTTGTAGAGAATGGACTTGGCACAGCAGGGGAACGAGAAGGTGGGACAAATTGGAAGAGTAGTGTTGGCGTGTATACACTGCCACATGTAGGACATATTATTAGTGGGGCCTGCTGAGGGCACAGGGAGCTCAGCGCGGTGCTCTGTGACGACCTAGAGCGGTGGGATGAGGGGGCGGTGGGAGACTCAAAAGGAAGGGAAAATGTGCTTGCAGCTGACTTACCTTGTTGTACAGCAGAAACCAGCACAGCATTGTAAGGCAATTATCCTCCAATTAAAAATAATAACAACAACAACAATAAGAGAATACCATCCTTACAGAACACCCACCACGTGCCTGGCACTGTGGAGTCCATGATACAAGGGGAACGTAACTCTTATTGGGATCCTCCAGGAGCCAACTGTTGTAACTTTGAGCTTCTCCCACCTATCCCTATGCAGGCTCTGGTGTTTGGTACATAGAGCAGTCGGCAGCCTGGCTTCCCTGCTGACAAGCAGTGTGTGACCCCTGACAAGTTTATAAGATGCATACTGTGTATAACTTCCAGTCTCTCATTTATAAACTACTCAGCATTCAACTCCCAGGAGTGCTATGAGGATTCAATGAAACCATGTATAAAGTACCAATCATAGGATCAGCCCACAGTAGTTGCTTAGGAAATTCTGGTTGCCAGCTTCTCTTTGATAAGTAGTAAAGAAAAAAAAAAAAATCAGGAAACAAGATGAACATGCAGAAAGTCATTTGGGAACATGATAGAGTCAGAAAGTCATAGAGAACGAAATGGAAGAGAAGACAGGATGTTTGGTGTGGACTGAGCTCCCCAAAAGGGGAATGATGGTGCTGGATGAGCAACCAGCTTTGTGGAGGACACAAAACTGAGATGGGACTTGAAAAAGAGGCTTAAGTAACCATGGGTCCCCTTGAATAATAAGAGTCTGGGGCAAAAATATATGCCGATTGAAAAAAATATCCGAGACTTCCTTGGTGATCCAGGGGCTAAGCTGCCACATTCCCAATGCAAGGGGCCTGGGTTTGATCCCTGGTCAGGGAACTAGATTCTATGTGCTGCAACTAAAAAATCCCATGTGCTACAACGAAGATCAAAGATCCCACAGGCACAACTAAGACACAGCGCAGCCTAGTTAATTAATTAATAGTAAAATAAAAAAAAAATCCCAGTGTCAGATTCATCTCCTGGGACCATAAGGGTAAAAAGAATATGAGAAAGAAGTGTGGGCTGGGCCACGTGGTACAAAGGCCTGTTTCCCCCTGAAAGGTCGTCCATATTATCTTCTGTCTCTCTAATGGTGGCAATCAGTAATGTCCCCAACTTAGCACTGACAGCACTCCTTTATGTCAAGAGCCAGCCACACATAGTCTCTCAGCACTCAGGGTGTGTGCGTGGATGGAACCAGGCAGATTCACACTGTACATGCTTCCAATTAAAACCAACACGAAGAGGAAAAAGCAACACGAATGTCACAGAAAAGAAAGTGCTGCCACCCACTCGTGGCCTAAAGGTCACTATGCCTCCGCCTTGGCCATCATCTCCAGCCACAAAGGTCAAGGGGGCTGTCTGCATTGCTGGGGAGTGTGTTGGCTTTCACAAGCCCTCAAAATGACTACAGCTCTGACACCAAAATTAGTGATAAACTCCGAGGAGAAGACGATAATAGAGAAATGGAGTGACTGTAACCTTTTCCACCATCTCTCTAGTCAGTTCCATGAAGCAGAGTCACAAGGCATAAAACGAGAAGTTTCCACATTCTACAAAAGACTACAAGACTGCCGACTTAATTGGGTAGTGTAGCAAATGGCTAAACGATTGCCAACAAGAAGATGTCAAAAGCTGAAGTGATGATTAAAACATCTCCTGACAGCACCTTGGTGCGGCAAAAGCTCACAATGTACCTGGATAGGTTTTGATACAATAGTGCAGGGCGTTTGCCATGAGCTTCCAACCAGAGTCCAATCACTGCGGCCCAGAACGGGCAACGATACCCCTATCCCACTGGAAAAATTCCAGGAATTTAAATGCAGAAATGAACTGGAGGGACACTGAACTTGGAGTCATACAGATCAGCATTCAAACCTCAATTACTGCCCACATTTGATAGGCAATTTATATAATCTTTTATCATTCCTGTGAATCCAGTTTTTGCATCTGGAAAGTTGGAATAATCTGAATATCTACAGCTTAAGGCCCTAGTGGATTCAATGATGGAAATGTCCTTTATCAGGTACAATAATATCAGGAAATGTACATTATCAGGTACAATACAAATATAAATAATAGTTGTCATTATTATTAGCTAGTGATAATGTCTATGCTGAGGTAATTCATATATACTCTGAGGTAAGGCTGCTTTTCTATATTAGATACAAATTAGGAGAGAGGAATTTTCTGTTGTTGATGATTAAATGCAATCTAGGAAATGCTATACACACAACTATTTAGGTGGAATGATATATAAAACACAAGAAGAAATATAAATCAAGGCACATAGCAGGTATATGAGATATGACTTAATGTGGCCTTTGGTGGATGGGTATCAGAAACAAAATTAGCAACCTGTAGCCCTTCAGCTAAGCTTCTTAGCAACAGAAACATACAGACAACAAACACTGATGCTCATCCATAAAAACACAGTAACATTAGGATGCGATACTGGTCCCTCCAAGTATGCTCTAGCTAAAAATGTTTGGCATTTTTCAACTCATCTGCAGTGAAGAATTTGATGTTCAAAGCTGCGAGGTATACAGAATACAGCAAGAACAAGAGTTTGGTCATTTAAAATATCTTTCCCAATTCTTACCAGAAGGAAATCAATTGTAGTATCAGAGATACTTGCAAACATAGAGAATTACCCAACACAACCACCAGGATTTTCTTTCTAAAGTTCTGAACGCGACAGTGGTAAATATTTCTGAAAAAGATGCCTGTAGAAGTTTTGAGCCTAGCATAGTGATCCAAAAGTAGCTGACTCAGGCTCGAGATCTGGGGCAGAGCTTCAGAGCACGCTCATCTGTGTGGCTGACCACACTGACAAGGCTGCTTTATTGGCCTGCATATAACTCACTGGTAGACACAAGCTATTTGGTAAGATGTGGGAGAAATTTATTTCAAGCTCCCTGGAGCACTGGGTATCAAAGGAATGAGATGTCTACTGGCCTTTCATGTTGCCAACTAGAGAGAGAGAGAGAGAGAGAGAGAGAGAGAGAGAGAGTCTAACCAGGGTGTGAAAACTTAGGATCAGCTTTATGGTAATATGGAAACCACATGAAAGATTGTCGGCGCCTCCATACTTCTGATTCATTCCTTGGTGCTTCTTCTGTCTATAGCTACAGGAAGCCATATGGAGGAGATAAACAGTGCTCATCATGGGCAAGACTTTTCACTCGACATGAATGGATGCCTTATCTTTCTCATCCCCCCCAAAGTTAAGAATCAGTGCAGTAGAATTTTACTTGGTGGAAGTGGTCAGACTTAGTGATATAACCATGAAGTGGGGGGCACCAGCAGAAATTGATGCTGAGTTATGTTTGAGTGGATGCTGCCATGGTTCTCCCATCGTGCAGGTAGAATATAACTCTAGTTTTGGAGGATAAACGTGCTGTCTTACATTTTATTGCTCATTCTTCTGAAATCCTGGCTTATTAAAAAACTGGTTCCTAACCCAATCAAAAAGTGGGAAAAATACCTAAACAGACATTTCTCCAAAGAAGACATACAGACGGCTAACAAGCACATGAAAAGATGCTCAATATTGCTCATTATTAGAGAAATGCAAATCAAAACGACAGTGAGGTATCACCTCACACTGGTCAGAGTGGCCATCATCAAAAAGTCAACAAAAAACAAATTCTGGAGAGGGTGTGGAGAAAAGGGAACCCTCTTGCACAGTTGGTGGGACTGTAAATTGATACAGCCAGTATGGAAGATTCCTTATGGAGATGACTTAAAAAACTAGGAATAAAACCACCATATGACCCAGCAATTCCACTTCTAGGCATATACCCTCAGGAAATAATTGAAAAGACACACGTACCCCAATGTTCACTGCTGCACTATTTACAATAGCTAGGACATGGAAGCAACCTAGATGTCAATAGACAGATGAATGGATAAAGAAGTTGTGGTACATATACACAATGGAATATTCAGTTCAGTTGCTCAGTCGTGTCCGATTCTTTGAGACCCCATGAATTGCACCAAGCCAGGCCTCCCTGTCCATCACCAACTCCTGGAGTTCACTCAGACTCATGTCCATCGAGTCAGTGATGCCATCCAGCCATCTCATCCTCTGTCGTCCACTTCTCCTCCTACCCCCAGTCCCTCCCAGCATCAGAGTCTTTTCCAATGAGTCACCTCTTCGCATGAGGTGGCCAAAGTACTGGAGTTTCAGCTTTAGCATCATTCCTTCCAAAGAAATTCCAGGGCTGATCTCCTTCAGAATGGACTGGTTGGATCTCCTTGCAGTCCAAGGGACTCTCAAGAGTCTTCTCCAACACGACAGTTCAAAAGCATCAATTCTTCGGCGCTCAACTTTCTTTATAGTCCAACTCTCACATCCATACATGACCAATGGAAAAACCATAGCCTTGACTAGACGGACCTTTGTTGCCAAAGTAATGTCTCTGCTTTTCAATATGCTATGTAGGTTGGTCATAACTTTTCTTCCAAGGAGTAAGTGTCTTTTAATTTCATGGCTGCAATCACCATCTGTGGTGATTTTGGAGCCCAAAAAAATAAAGTCTGACACTGTTTCCACTGTTTCCCCATCTATTTCCCATGAAATGATGGGACCAGATGCCATGATCTTCATTTTCTGAATGTTGAACTTTAAGCCAACCTTTTCACTCTCCACTTTCACTTTCATCAAGAGGCTTTTTAGTTCCTCTTCACTTTCGGCCATAAGGGTGGTGTCATCTGCATATCTGAGGTTATTGGAGAAATATCATATACTAACACATATATAGGGAATCTAGGAGGATAATACCAAAGAACTGATTTGCAGGGCAGCAATGGAGAAACATATAGAGAACAGACTTACGGACACTGGGAGAGGGGAAGAGAGGTGAGATGCATGGTGAGAGTAACATGGAAACTTAATTACCATATGTAAAATAAACAGCCAATAGGAATTTGCAGTATGTCTCAGGGAACTCAACAGGGGCTCTGTATCAACCTAGAGGGGTGGGGTGGGGAAGGAGATGGGACAGAGGTTCAAGAGGGAGGGGACATATGCATAACTATGGCTGATTCATGTTGAGGTTTGACAGAAAACAACAAAATTCAGTAAAGCAATTATCCTTCAATTAAAAAAAATAAATTTAGAAAGGTTCCTATATTAAATTTGAAGTGCAAATAACTAAACTGCATATTTCTGGCCTTATTCCAAGTATACTGAATCAGGAATCCTGATGAAGGGCCTAGGAATCTAAATTTTTTAGCAATATCAAGAGATCCTTAAACCCACTGAAGGTAAATATGGCTATTTGATCCCTCCTTGTCAACCACAGCCCTTAACAGGTCTGAAGATCACCACCACCAATCTAAGAAGCCCATCAAGTTGAGGAGGAAATTAGGGGAGATAATGAGAAAAACTCAGTATGAGTCTCTTCTTCTTGGCACACTTGAGGCCACAATGAAGTGGCCTGATAGGTTTTTGTATCTTAAGGAGGAAGAACTGCAGGTGCCTCTCACTGCTCAGTATTTTATTTCTATTTCAACTCTCTCTCCCCAGCAACAACACTCCATGTATTCACACTGACCAGGTCTCCCTTTGACCAACAAGTCACCTGTTAAGATAGAAGCTCTGGTACCAGATCCCCTGAATGGAGAGACATCCCTGATTTGCTGAGCTACTGACTTTAAAATTTGTGTTCCAGACCTGGAAAGGTCCCTGCTGCTGCTGCTGCTGCTGCTAAGTCACTTCAGTCGTGTCTGACTCTGTGCAACCCCATAGACGGCCTCCTACCAGACTCCCCCTTCCCTGGAATTCTCCAAGCAAGAACACTGGAGTGGGTTGTCATTTACTTCTCCCATCCATGAAAGTGAAAAGTGAAAATGAAGTCACTCAGTCGTGTCTGACTCTTAGCGACCCCATGGACTGCAGCCCACCAGGCTCCTCCGCCCATGGGATTTTCCAGGCAAGAGTACTGGAGTGGGGTGCCATTGCCTTCTCCAATGGAAAGGTCCCTAGACTATACCAAAATATTAATTGAAAAAAGCCAGATTTTAGAAAAGCCACTGATGCAAATAAATCGGTAATTTTAACAGCTTGAAAAATACACATGTATAGAATTGTACATGTATAGAAAAATACACATGTATAGAATTGTAGATGGATCAATGGGAAAGAACAGAGTGTTCAGTAGAGTGTGAAGACAGACTAGTCCTGGAAACTGTATGTTTTACTTCAAACAAGGTAACAGAGAAAGCACTGTTTCTTTTCTGGCCAGTCAGAGAACATGCAGTGAAATGACAGAGGCTGAGGTATCATTTCAGAGGTGGAGGACAGAGAGCCTGGCCCATCGGAGGAGTGTACGGGGTAAGAAAACAGAGGAAAAAGGGATGCTGTTCTGGCCATAGAGAAGCTTGGGAGAAAGCTCAGATCAGAGATCGAGTGACTGGATAAACATTTTGCAAATGTGCCAGAAGAGAAAGGAGGAGGAATAATGGAAGGGCATCAGAAAGACAGAAAAATCATGTTCCCCACCTGGACACTAGAGGCGTGAGCACTGAGAATGTGATGGTTTCATCCGCTCATTCACTCTTCACTCAATAAACATTTTGTGGGAAAACACCCAGGGGTAAATGACATATGGCTGGTGCTCTCAGTCAGGAAAATAATGAGATACATTTTCATTACAGTGGGGAAGGGCTCTGGCAAATGGAAATTCAAGGACATATAGAGGAAGTGTGACTGCAGACAGAACATGTTGGGGAAAGCTTTCTAGATAAGGTGGCACCCATGAGGCTTGAAGGGAAAGAATGAGCAGAGATTTCAACCATAGGGGGAGGGGTGATCATGGAGAAGTTGAAGACTGAAATTCTCTTTGCTCATGCCCCCATCACGGAAGTAATGTGTCATATATGTCTTTGCTCTCTTCACCTTGAGTATTTCATCGACACAACCTGCCAGGCTTTGGAATAAAACCAGCAGTTTACATTCAGCCAAAGGTTACCCACAATGCTTTCTGGGAATTTGTAGCTGAAGGTATGCCTGTTGCTTTCCAGTGTAAACAGAGAAACTAAGCTGGCATCAGAACAGAACATGGTAGCATGTAGCCAAGGAGAACGCCTGCCTGACTGCTGAATTTGCCCTGCAAAATGGCACACAGGTGCTATCATGCAGCTATAGACTTCATCAGTGTGACAAACTGAAGTGTGTTGACAGCTGCAGTAAAACACACTTGAAGTTAAACATAATTAAGCAAAATGATTAGCACTAAATAAAAGCTGGCAGTGAAGAACTCTGGTTTCTGAAACTCAATGGCATGATCACAGCCTGTTACAGCTGGGAAGGGGGTCTCACAGATCACACACATTGTATCTATTTCATAGGAGAGAAAATAAGGCCTAGGGAAATGAAGTGAAGGCAGGATGGACTGCAGAATGATCGAAGCTCACTTTAGCTTCTTGGGAATCACCACTTAGGAACTGTGGCTTCCTGGGCCTCAGTTTTTTCATCTGTTAAATGGGGATGAAAATGCTAGTTCCTTCACTAATTACCTGCCAGTGCAAGGCTTGAAAATGAGACCTGTGCACATTTCTAAGCAAACTGTTGCTGTTACTTGTATGGCAAGGTATGTTCTGGGCCAGTCTGCTGGTTAGTGGACAGGAACGCCAGACATATGCCTTGAAAGAAAGATCAGGTGAGATTTTTTTCTGAGCAAAAAATTATTGGATTGCAATGCTTGGTCTCTCCCCATCAGATCAGAGAGTTTGATAGGAGTTCATGTATGAAAAGAGACCTGCAAATACGTGCAATGCAAACAGTTCTCATTTCTGGGAGGAATTCCAGAGTAGGACTGGAGTGAAGCAGAGATGGGCAGCAGAAAGGAGAGGGAAAATCCTGGGGAAATGGTATACTCTGCCTGAGTTTCCCTCTGAATTTTCAGATGAGGATGGAAGGGAGGCAGGCAAGAGGTTAAAAAGAAAGGAAGGAATAAAATACACCCACCCCTCCAAAAAAAAGCAAAACCTTAGTTTGGTCAATACACAAGAAATAACAGCAAGGTTGTAAACAGTGCTGAGAATGGGAGGGCAGGACTTTTTCATAGCTTTGGCTGGCTCACAATCCCCTCAGCATGGTGCTTCTCCGGGTTCCCATCTCAAATGCTCTAATTATACTGTGCAGCAAAAAGAAGGCCTGGTGCTCCTAGATGTGAGTGATTGCTTACTTGCCACAGGCATGTTCTATGCTTTCATAGGCTTCATTCCCTGGCCCCCTGCCCCCCTTCCCCCGCACCGGGCCTGGGAATGAACTGGGCACTATTTTAGATGTCTTCTTTGCAGGAAGATGACAAGCTTGTATTAGGTCTCGCCTCTTACCCAGGCTCTTATTTCTGCCTCAGATACTCTCTTCTGGCTTCCCTACCTGTTCATCTTCTGTTCACCTCCAAGGCCAAGTTTAGAGCCTAGGTGGACTCCATTCAACTCAGCCTCTGCCCTGAGTCCCTGCGGAATGAATACTGTTCACCCGCCAGTCTCCTGGCCGCCATGTGGTTGCCTAAAGGTAATAACTTTGTCTTCCTCTTCTACTCACATCTGTATTCTCTACATGTGGCATAGTGCTTCACAGGTGGGGCTTTGCTTCTCAAAATGTTTATGGTCCAGCAGAATCAGCATTACCTGGAGCTTGTGAGAAGAGTCTCAGGCTCCACCCAGACCTGCTAAATCAGAATCTTCCACTGAACAAGATACCTGGGTAATACTAATACATGGCCATGTTCAAGTTTAAGATGCTGGAATAGAATGGGGTGGGGAACACTTAATCGGTGATCCTGGAATTTACTTGAGGCAATCAATTATTCCTGATGAAGTTCTCTCTCTTCCAAGAGGACACAACCAACAGTTAAGGAAATGCAAAAGCTCCAGCCCTTTCTCCTAGCCCTGCCGTGGCTCCCTGCTGTGAACTCTGCAGAACCTGGTGGCCAGTTTCCACGTACCTACCACCTACACCTTCTACTTTCAAAGAAACCACAACCTGGACCTGGAACAGAACTGGATGTGCCAAAAGGCCTGAGGACATTTCGTTGAACTGTGGCTGGCCTAATGGGAAGCTGGCATGACCAGAAATATGAAGAGTCTTTGCTTTTGGGGTTTCGAGCTTTGAGTTGCAAAGTCAGTGGTCCGGATCAAGATCAGATGAGTCAGAAAACCATCCAAACCTTTAGCTGGGGACTGAAACCAAATCTGTGTTCTCAAACCATTCTAAATGTGTTGATCACCAGTTAGAGTCTGCTGTACAATCCAATCCAAAAGAGTGTAGTTATTTCTCTAACAGTGGATGCATTATTTGCTCATCAATGGAAAATCTAATTGTAGCATCAAAGGTCAAAAGTTGCAAGAGAAACTTGACACCTTTGAGACTATGCCAAACCTCAAGCTTTCAATAATATGCACTTTCAAGTCAAACTATCTGAGGAAAATAGAGGCTATTTGACCCAAAGTCCAGCATAAATACGCATGATTTATACTGCCCTTCAAAAATAGTGGAACTGTGTGACAGACTGTTAACAGCCTAAGCAGTTGGCCTTCTGCCCCAGGAGATGATAGCCCACCTATGGTTCAAGACATGGCAACCCCTAGTTATGGCTCCGTGAAATATGGAGATAGTGATGAAATCCGAAAAGTAAAGCCAAGGTCTTTAGCTTTATCTCTTAAATTCCCCTACTGTGACATGCTACAAAGGATTGTTGTTGTTCAGTCGTTAAGTTGTGTCTGACTCTTGTGACCCCCATGGATTGTAGCCTGCTGAGCTCCTCTGGCCATGGGGTTTCCCAGTCAAGAATACTGGAGTGGGTTGCCATTTCCTTCTCCAGGGGATCTTCCCTTTCCCAGGGATTGAACCTGCTTGGCATGTAGATTCTTTACCAATGGAACCGCCAGGGAAGCCCTTACTAAGGAATATTTAACTACAAAATTCTAAAATATCTGCTACATTTATCAAAGCTATTAATTCAATGTACATTTTTGGGGCACTCCCTGTATTCAAGGGGAAGTTTCGGGAATTTAGGATTCAGTCCAGGACTCCCCGCCCTTTTTTATCCATAATGCCTTTCTCTTTTCAAACATCCAGTGACCAGGTATCAAAAAATTCTGCTAGGTTTGGGGCAGGAAATCCTCCTTGAGCCCCTCAGGTCCCACCTGGGTGTAAACAGATTCATCAGCCAATAATGTAGAGGGGAAAATCCTTTAAGAATGATGAGCGCAGTCCTTAGGGATATCCTTAACAATCATGCTCCAGCTTTAAGTCCCTGAAAAAAGACTTTTGGTTGTAACCGAGAATGCCAACAATAAATCTAGATCCCAAAGACACCACTCCACAATGCTGCATCCTTACTGGAATTGAAAATTTGCGAGGAAATCACTGCACATCAGAGCTGATAAAGAGGCCAACTATTCATAACAAAGGTGGCTTAATGCCAATCACACAGCTCAGAAATATGTGGTGGTGGTGATTTAGTCACTAAGTCATGTCTGACTCTTGCGACCCCATGGACTGTAGCCCACCAGGTTCCTCTGTCCATGGTCTTTCCCAGGCAAGAACACCAAAGTGGGTTGCCATGCCCTCCTCCAGGGGATCTTCCTGACCCATGGATAGAATGTATGCTTCCTGCATTGCAGACAGGCAGATTCTTTACCGACGAGCAACCAATGAAGCCCCAATTTCCCTCTTAATTTTTGTAAATCAACTCCCAGGAGAGGAGCTGGGTATGTTTGTAGACTCAGTCACCTCCATTGGTAAGCCACCTTTCTAGTGAAGAGCACTTTCATAAGTGTTTATTCATCTGGCCCTCAGAGTCACCCTGAGTAGCTGATGCCTTTCTATAATGTGACCTGGCTAGTATGTGCAGGGTTGAGATGAGAACTCTCTTATACCATGATCCCAGGCAACAAAAGGCAGCTATTCCTCACTTAAAAAGTGTTAGAAATCTTTTTTCTTTAATTCCTAGGAATGGATCATCTCTCTAAACTGCCTTCTGTTTTATATAATTTGATAGCATGCCTCATGGTGTTTTAGACTCTCCACAGTCTAGCAGCCCTGCAGAAGGAAATGGCACTCAGATTTAAGAGGACAGAAGGTTCTAGAGGAATTCTAGGTCCCTGAGCTCTCCTCAACAGGTACCCTAAGCTGCCCTAAAAACAGTTCCATAGTTTTAGGATGGGAAAGATAATAATTCATGGAGATGGTTAATTTTAAATTATTTTCACTCTAGATTTTATCTTGGTTCCAGTTGGTGACTATCCCAGCTGCCATTAACATGGAAAGTGACCAGCCCAGAGAGACAGGAACCGAGCATTTTATGAATATCTTTTGTGTACAAATAGTTCACCTCTTTGGGAATTTTCTAAGCCTGTGGACTCTCCATTATTCAAAGGCAGCATTTGATTTTTACTCTCCCTGAGGTTCCCCGCTATGGGTCCTGGCATTCCTCTTCCTTGTAAAGGTCAGGATAAGAGGGAAGAGGAAAAAGTAGAGAGACATTCAAAACTTTATCTGGGATTTCACCGGCAGTCCAGTGGTCAGGACTTCTCACTTCCACTGCAGGGAGCATGCGTTAAATTCCTAGTCAAAGAATTAAGATCCCACATGCCGTTAAATTCCTAGTCAAAGAATTAAGATCCCACATGCCGCACGGCACAGCCAAAACAACAAACAGAAAAGCCTCCAAGCTATTTATCTGTTCATATTAACAATGGGATGTATACATTGGCAAAGAAAAGTGGGCAAGAGAAAGCAAAACTAATAACAGACAAGAAAGCCAATTATCCAATAGGGAGTGAGATTTGCTTCAGAGGACAAGGATCTCTCAGACCCACAGTCTTAAGGACCAACACACTGTGGGAGGAGGGCACTGTAGAAAAACGCTGAAAGCGATATGGCAGGCACCACTGGAGTTGAAACTGCATCCTCTGCCGCCAAAGAAACACAAGTCACTGACAGGAACCAAGTGGAGAGTGACAGGCATGTTTTGCAGTAGCAGAAGAAACAAGAAGAGGCACTTGTATGAGTTTTCATGTTATTTTAGTGAAGTCACAACAGGACAGCTTCTCTTCTGCAAGCTTGCCCAGAACAGCTTTTTAAAGGGGGGGGTGGTGCATGAACTGTATGAGTTTGCTACTAGATTCTGAGGTCGGAACCTTAATTAGAGTCACGACTATATTATACATCTGTTTGTGTAACTGTTCAATTAGGAGTGTAATAGCTGGGACAGAGATCTTAATGAGCTTCTAGTGTCGTGATGCCTCAAAACTGCCTCTTTTTTTTTTTGGTTATTGTTATTATTAAGCATTCATACAGGCTTTTTCCACTCTGCAGTCCAATTATACTGCTTCTCCCTTCAGACAGCTTTTAATGCAAGGCTAAGTTTTTGTAGGTCGATGACTGGGCATTAATGACAGTTAGCTTTCCCCGCATCGTCTTCATGGTGAGTTTGTCAACAGCTCCTTAGATCTACCCTTTGGTCAATGGAAACCTCTGGGAACGTTGGGTCATAGGGTGAATTTTTTTTGAGAAAACTGGTTCCGAAAGACCAAGTGACCTCCCTGATATGGTACAGACAGTGACAGAACCAGGGCTGATATCTGACTCGCCAGGAGCAAAACAATCAAAACACAGGTACACATCACAGTGAGGTCATCTTACGGCTACAATATAGGCAAGCAACCCAAAGGGGTAATTTATCAAAAAAGAAAAAAAAAAAAAAGCAGAAGAATTCCCTTCCAAAGATGTTGTTTTGTTGGTCTTAACTCAATAGGTGTCAATACTGAATTTTTCTCTCCTCTTCACTACTTAGACTTGAGAACAGTTAAAGAGGATAGTTACATTTTGAGTTAAACAAAAGAAGCAGTACTCAAACATATGCTGATTTAAGCAAATACAGTCTATGAAATCTGTACTCATTAAACTTCACAGATGGGGATGAGGTTTTTTTTGTTTGTTTTAGGAAATGATTCTCTGCCTTAGTTTCCTTATATGTAAAACTGGCATAATAACGCAACTTCATTACTGGATTACTGGGAAGATTAAATAAAATAATAACAGTTAAACTGTTTAAGATACTACCTGGCAGTCAGTCGCAATCAATGTGAGCCCCTTTGTTTTCTTCTTTTCATTATCACAAAAGGATAGCCAGAAGGTTCTGCATGCCAACCAATCAGAATCAGTTTTGTATTTGTAGGAGGAGGTAGAGAGAAATGGGTGGCAAGCTAGGGGCGGTGCATGTGCTAGTATTTTTGCTGCTGCTGCTAAGTCACTTCAGTCATGTCCGACTCTGTGCGACCCCAGACACGGCAGCCCACCAGGCTCCCCTGTCCCTGGGATTCTCCAGGCAAGAACACTGGAGTGGGTTGCCATTTCTTAGACGATTAAAAAAAAAAAATTTATACCAGAGTTTATAAAGATGACTGTTGAGAAAAAAACAATGATCCTATTATAAGTTAATAAAGCAATTCATTTATGATGGGTTATTCAGTGCTTGAAGAATGAATTTCTCTCAAATATTCTCTTCAAAATCCATTTATTGCCCAAGATAAATTGAAGGATAGTGTCACATTTTGAAAAATGTTATTTTATTGGCCATAATTTTTCATGGTTCCAATGGGGACCTGGTGACAGCCCAACACAGCAAGTGTCCTTCATGTTGCCAACCTTTCTTTTTCTATAAAGCTGAATTGTCCTGGGACCACTCAAAATGTGATTTATTTGTCCCTGGGCCAGTAGAAGGTTCCATGTAGGTGAAAATGGATGTTTGGATAGTCGGAGAGAAATGGAATTGAGACCCGCAGGTTGCTTTACTCAGTGGAAAGAGGTAAGTAACTTAGGAACACCAGACCACTGCACATTCTGACTACCTGGAGTTCTGAATGATCCATGTGCCTTGGAGATCCACATGGACTTATATGTGATCTATCAGGAAGGAAGGAAGCAGGGCACAATGAGAGCATCCTGGCACTAGGCCTTGTGCTTGTATTTGGTATGCATTTACTCACTCAGTAATTGCAACAGTCTAGTGAAGCCTAGGGTTACTGAGGCTAGAACATGTGTTCAAAGTCACAGACCATCAAGTACCGCCAGCACAGGGTTTGTCCCAAATTTGGGCTTGTTCAAAACGATCATTATACTAAGTGAAGACAGGAAAGAACAACAAGTATCATATGATATCTCTTAAAGGTAGAATCTAAAATAGGACACAAATGAACTTATCTAGGATATAGAAGCAGACTCACAGACATAGAGAACAGATTTGTGGTTGCCAAGGGGGGCAGGAATAGTGGAGGGATGGATTAGGAGTTTGGAATTAGCAGTGCAAACCACTGTATATAGAATGGATAAACAACAAGGCCCTGCTGTATAGCACAAGGAATTGTATTCATTATTCTATGATAAGAACCTCCTTGGTGGCTCAGTGGTAAAGAATCCAGCTGCCAAAGTAGGAGAGATGGGTTTGATCCCCGATCCAGGACGATCCCACATGCCGCAGAGCAACTGAGCTGGTTTACCACATATATTTAGCCTGTGCTCTAGAGCCCAGGTGCAGCAACTACAGAGCCCACATGCCCTAGAGCCTGCACTTTGCAACAAAAGAAGCCACTGCAATGAGAAGCCTGCATACCCTAACTAGAGAGTAGCCCCTACTCGCCACAGCTAGAGGAAAGCCCTCACAGCAATGAAGACCCAGCACAGCCAAAAATAAATAAATAAATGAAGTATTTTTTAAAAATCCTATGATAAACTACCATGGAAAAGAATATGAAAAATAGAGTATATGTGTATAACTGAGTCGCTTTGCTGTACATCCAAAATTAACACATCATAAATCAACTATACTTCAATAAAATAAATTATTTTAAAAAAGGACCACGATGCTACCATTACTGTGGACACTTTGCCTTATCTCATCCCTTCCTTTGGGAACAATATGAAGCATCCACCTTCACAATGAATTTGCTGTTGTGGGGAGAAAACAAGAGGCTAGAGAAACTCAGCATAAAATGAATGGAGGTATGTTTCAATCTTAGTTTTACTACTGCCTGGTCCAGTGCTTTTTCCACCACACTTCGGTCTCAGAGATGAGGAAGGAAGATGTCAGACAGACCTGATGAACCCTGTACCGGGCTAGTTGTCAGAGAAACTGGGTTCCAGCCAGTCTGTAAAGGTGCAACCTGGCCCTCCACTTCCTCACACCTCTGTTTCCTCACCTGTCAAGTGAGGAGGTTGAATGAGATGATTTCCAAGGTCTCTTTCAGCTGGAATATCCCATTATTCTATTATCTTTGTGCTCTTTGAAGCTGGTAGCCCTGGGCTTATGAATATTAACTGGGGCAAACAAGTGAAATTACTTTATGAAAACAGAGCTGTGATTGCTGCTTGGAGCCAAATTTGCCTTAGGAGACTCACTCTAAGCATTGGTAATGGGACTCCTGATGCCTCCTTGGCCGCAGCCTACAAATGCCCTGCAGTTTCACTTCTCAGTTGGTGCCAAGGGTGAGTATCCTCCATGGACACATGAAAGTGAAGCACAACACAGTTTAAGTAAAGAAATAAATCAGCCACGTTCAGCCTGACTCATCTTTCATCCATCTTCTTTCCAATCCTTGTTCAGTCCAGCTCGGTGCAAAGGCCAATCCACTGCATCCCTTTAAGGCTCAGTCCTCAGTGATAAGTTGTCTTTCTGAACCTTAAGAGATACCGGCTCTCTACACTCTAAACATTTATAGTCTAGGACTCAGACATCTCTATATGTTTCAAAATCTGAGATTTATAATGAAGATCCTTTTTGACATAGATAATATTTCATGTTCTTGGACAGGGGAAGGGGAGGGGTGAGGTGAAATGGACTGAAGGCCACAGGCTATACACATGACCTTTACTGCCCTGTTTGCCACATTTATTTTAATATTCTACTCTTGGGTTTTAACAAAGGATGCTGCAAAAATGACCACATGAAATATATTAATGCATATCCTATAGAAATTCTGCTGAGAAGTTAAGTCAGTTCTCTCAGTGCTTCCTAGGTGAAATCCTAGGAGCTAGATTTCTTTCACTATTTAATTTCAGGAATACAATTGGGATACAATACTATCCCTATTCAATGATTATTTTGTTAATAAATTGGGATACAATACTATGCCAATTCAATGATTATTTTGTTAATAAAAGTTGTGAATTGACAAGAGTGTCTTTCCTTTTGTTTTGGTTGCCAAGAAGTCCAGGTCAAATAGGAAATGAACTGGAATCATCGTTTTTGTTCCATGTGATCTGTATAGTATATTCTTAACTTGGTCATGATAGCTTTCAATTTTATTTGTACTAGCTCTGATTTCTTTTATATTTTGCTACAGCTGTATATCAGGAGTTTCCTTTTAAGTTTTCTCCAATATTCCCTAAAATGAAGTAAAATATAAATAAATATATAAATAAAACCCACTGCTTCTTTGACTCTGAAATTCATTTAGGCATCATGCCTGAAATTCAGCAAATACTCAGTAAAAACATACTGCTTGATTTATGGGGAGACACAGCTCATAAAAAGTACTTTCTGAGAGACAGAGCTGCTTAGAGAAGAGATGCATGGTTCCTGCCACTGAAAGTGTCTGTGAAAAAACTGGGTAAGTGCTTCAGCCAGCTGACTGAGCTCCAGTATCTATCTATCAAGTGGGAATAATAGTATCTCCCTTTGAGGTTGTTGTGAATAGTGTATGAGTTAGTGCATGTCAAGCACTCTAGCTCTTAGCACAGTGTCTGACACACAGCGAGCCCTTGAAAAAAGCAGCAGTTATTATTAAAGAGGACTCATGCACCGAAAGCCGTTTCATTAGCCTACGTTCACTTCCAAACCCAACCATTCTGTTGGATTAGCAAGCTTGCAGTCATCAGAAGAAGCTTAGACATGGAGTCATGGACCAACCCTGCCAGTGTGGCTACTGTGAGGATTTCCACAGCAGATGAGGGGCTGGAGGAAGGGCTGGATGAGGTACTTTTAGGCTTCTTTCCAATCCAAAGTTCATGATACTCAGATTTCAAATCTGTTCATTCAGAGGCAGTGTAAGGGCATTGGGAAAAGAAAAAAAAAGGATTCTGGGGTCATTTTATAAGGCATTCTTTCTTCTTTCATGTGTAAATTTCATTTGGGACCTTATCAATTGGATATGAAAGCATTTTCCAGGGAAAAATACCCAGGAAGAAAAGAGTGGAGGAAACGTCGGACAGTGCTTCATGCCTTGCTGTCTAACTGTAAGGGAAGAGCTGTTTTCTCCGTGGCCTGCCACACACAGGCTGGCAACCCGATTATTTCTGGGAAGGCACAGACCCCATGCTTCAACCTATGAAGCCGTCTGGATGCATGCCGAGCATGATGGACGTTCCAATTTCATTACTGCCAGCCTCACACTGCATCGCCCCATTATGCAACCCCGTTATTGTACAGTCAAAGTTTCCCCCACTATGTGAAAGTAGTGTTCCTATGAAACCTTTAGAAAACTGAAATGATGTAAAGCGAAGAAGCAATCACCTTAGGATGCATCTTGCTAATGAGAAGGGAAAATAAATCAAGGGGAAGCACAGATGCTCACAGCTAGAAGCTCTGGTAGTCTGATGCTAAGATGCTGAGTATGCATGTGTCATACTCAGTTATGTCCTACGGACTGTGTAGCCCATCAGGCTCCCCAGTCCATGTAGTTTTCCAGGCAAGAATAGTGGAGCAGGTTGCCATTTCCTTCTCTAGGGGATCTTCCCAACCCTGGGACTGAACCCACATCTCTTGTGTCTCCTGCATTGGCAGGTGGGTTCTTTACCAGCTGAGCCACCAGGGGAAGCCCAAGATGCTGAGTATAGTTCCTGGGGAAGGAGCTTAGTGGGGCCACCCTTGGTGCTCAGGGGTACACACTACCTCTGTAAGATCCACTGCAAAACAAACACGGAACATAGTTTTTCACTTTTCACCCTTTTCTCTAATAGTGAAAATCCTCTTTGGATTTCTTCTGGCTAGTGGATACAGGTCTTATGTAAAAATTAACTGGCAGAAGCTGAATTTTTGAAAAGCAGGGGATACCTGGATTTTGATGGTGGTATCCTTCAGAAAATGTACCACATCTAAGAAAAAGAACTCAAATGCTCAGTTCCCAGCATTTTGGCTGAAATGACCATGAAATGGCAGGGTACCAATGCAACCATGGTAACCGTTTCCCACTGACCTTTGTCTAAGAAGTTGTCAGGTAGCTGAATGGGGGAGAATGAATTGATGGGGAATTCTCCAGAGATGCAAAAGCCAGGCACTGATTTCATGATTTTAAAGATAGATTTTTCTTTTCCATTGAAAGCCCAGAAGGAGTGTCTGTTTTAGAGGTTGGAACTATAGGGGTCATCCCAGTAGCACACAATGTAGATGGTCCAAATGTACCTGCATCTAAATGGGCAAGAAATGGCAATCCCAGGCATGAAGGATGGCTTTGAATTTCATACTCCCTGCTCAGTCAGTCCTTTGGTTGGAAACAGGACTGGCAATTTCTTGTTGGTAGAGCTTCTTGAAATATGAATGGGCAGGTCTGATGACAAACTTTGTCCAACCACATGATAGGTGCTATAAATAATTGTTAAAAGTCTCAAACTACTTCACCTGATCCAGGTTAGGGCTCTCCAAAAGCTCTTATAAAGGAGATTCTCCAGTCTTCAGATGGAGGTAAGCGAGGCTGGGAATAAATCTCAAAGGATAAGCAGGAAACTCTTAGTTACCCCTCTCTTTGAAAACCCACAAAATGGATAAGAAGTTGCATAGGTGACCCTGACCCATGGAGAGTGCTGGTCCTGACAGCGTATCATCCTCCCCTGGGCCCCTCTGGCTTTTGAGTATGTTGTCTTTCCACCCCCTCCTTCCGTGCTCCCCTCCCCACAACCTGGAGAGTGGAGACAACTCAGCTAGGCCACAGTGTTGGACTCAGAGCTCTGAGTCATGGCAAGACAAAATGACTTTAGGACACTCTATCATTCTTCCTCGGCCTATTTATCTTTTCTTACCTGCTGCTGAACACTCATCATGGTTGATTAGGCCAAAGAAAAGATCTCTCGGAAGTGATTTTTGCAACTATGGCATTAGAATTCAATCACACCTCTGGCCAGGATTTCTTATTATTCATGATTTCACTCATAAGGTGATGAGTAAGGCTAGGGTTATTCTGTTATCAGCAGAACTGGCTACAGAAACCAGGTGCTATTTAGTTAGATATTTATTGAATGGCTGTTATGTGCAAAGCAGTATGCTAAGCACTGTGGGGATATACAAAGGTGAGTTAAACATAAATCCTGTGCGCAAATTAATTGTACTAAGTGAGGAGGAATTAGCTGCCTACTTATATAACTGGAGAGAGAAGTGCATCTAAGAGCCACAGGCAGAGATCTGGGGGATGTTAGAGGAGGCAATGATGAGTTTTTTCTTTACAGGGATCCCCAGCTTGCATAAAAGAGGGAGCTCAGATGCTGGTCCTTGATGAATCAAAAGAACCTGGACGTGCGATGTGGGAAGGTGGTGGTGGTGGTACAGTGGCAGCAATCATGGGAGCAGAGGGATCTTCTGCCAGGAAATGTCAGTGTCCCAAAGGCGAAAAATATTCTTTACTGCTGCATGAGGCAGGCAGTTGATGACTGTGTGTGTGGTAATGCTCGAACACTTTTGCTTAGAGACCTGCCTGTTGTCACAAAAGCATAAGACCTGGCAATGACCTGAGTTTCCTCCTCCTCACTGAGTATTCTGGTTCTCAGTAATCATCTGCATACTGTGCTCGCTCAGTCCTCATCCACACTAGTCAGAGATGCATCATCGATACAGCAAATTATCTGTCCCTGGGACAGTAGAACGCACCTGCCTCTGACCCTCGTGGGAGACACAGCCTCATGTCACTCTTTTCTAAGACAATCAATGTGCTCTTCTGCCAAGAAGTATTTTTTGAACAACTTCCTAACTCTTTCAGTTACTCCACTAGTCCTGTCAAAAGACACACCTGACTTGTTTGTCAGAAAATTTGAGATGCAGAGACTCTACTAGCCTGTGGAAATACAGCCAGCCCCTTTCTACTCCAAAGTGAGAACTTTTGGAAGTGGCACATCAGAAGAAGCCTGGGAAGTGGTAATTAGAAGGGGCTCCAGTGCACAACAGGTCTAGGGAAGAAGACGGTTGGAGAGATTCAGGCAACAGACGTTGGGTATATTTTCCCAAATTACATTCCTGCTGCAGATCAAAGATTTTTTTTTTTTAATCAACCACACCAAAGCATACATTTGGAGGCCAAACTCTTCAAGGCACTTAAGAAGTATTTGGTAACTTTCCTGTTAAATTTGGAGTTCAGCTTACAAGCCCAAGTTGTACTACGTGACCTAGCAAAGCATTGCTTGTGGGATTAGAAGCCTGCATCTACATAAGGTTTGAAGTATTTGATGAGCACCACCTGTTTCAAGAGGTCATGGCAAGCCAAACCTATAATACCTGCCATATCACCATGTCAGGTTTTGACTCACCCAATTTTTGCCTGCCTTGCTGAAACCATTCTGCCTAGGAAAGTTCATGAAGGGAATGTAGCACCTACATCACAAACGTATTACTACATAAAAAGGATAACCTCTTCCTTCTGTAGAAGTGTCTCTCTTCAGTTTCACCAGGTTTAAAGCCTCTTATGCAGAATAGTCAGTTTCCATAAACCACAATCACATATAATTAAAAATACTAAGGATGCAATGAAGTAAATAAATGTATAAGTGCAATGAGATACCCTGTATTGGATCCTGGAATAGAAAAAGGACATTAAAAACCAAAGAAGTTCAAATCAAGTCTGGACTTTTGTTAAATAGTAATATGCCAGTGTTAATTTCTGAACTTTAACAAGTGAATCATTATTATGACGTTAACAATAGAAGAAACTAGGTGAAGGGATACAGGAACTGTCTGCAGCTCTGTGTAAATCTAAAATTATTCTAAAATGAAGTTTATTACAAAACTTGAAGGATGAACTTATACTTTGGAGACTAAGTCAGTGGCTCTGAGGGAATCTCTCAAGCAAGTGTGTGTGACAGAGCAGAGAGAACCCCAGCTTGGGAGATAGGGACTCTGTGTCAAAGGCTCGGGAATACCTATAATTAGAGTGAGGACCCTGGATCAGCCATGCGATCTCCTGTAGCAGTCACCTCTGAGAGGTTCTGCATCTGCCACAGGAGCGTTATGAGGACCAAATGCAATGATGCTTCAGAGAATTCACTGAAAACCTAAAACCACAACAGACTGGAAAGGTAGTCTGAACAAGCCACTGTGCACATTTAGAGACACGATGGGAAAACGTATAGAGAGGAAACTGTTTGATCTCAACTCTGGAAGCTGTACAAGAGCAAGTTTTCAAATGGTCCCCAAGAGAAGACACCAGAGTGGCTTCAAGGCGCACAGAGGGGATTCAGCGGCCAAGGGCAAAGCAGGGCAGCGACAGCAGCAAAGGTTTTCTTTACCAGCTCCTAGAAGCTCTGAGAACCCAGAGTGAAATCACCCCACTATCTAGTGATGAAAGAGGTGGTTCCTTCACAGGCAGAGGGACTCCTGCTGCCCCAAACTCTAGCAGCACTGCTTGCTGAACTGTCATTCCAACAAGTCAGTTCGTTCCCTCTGGCAGGACATCCGGTCATTCTTTCAGGGTGCCCCCCACCTGGTCTGTCAAGTTGCAACTGCTTCGCAAGACCCGAAGGTCCTTCTCCCCTGCTCATCTCCTGTTCTCTCCTCCTCACACCCAGCCATTATCTCCCATTTGCTGTTTCTCAAGTGTTCAATGCTATATGCCCTTCACCTGCTATCCTTTTCCCTGGAATGCCCTTCTCCACTTTCTCATAAGAATACCCGTCATCTTTTCTTTCTTTTCCATCTTTCATAATCCTTTATTTGTGGTCTCCTAGGCTTTTCCATTTTCCTATTTCAGGTTTCACATCAAGTGTCAAGTCCTAAAAGTTTCTTCTCTGATTTTTCCCCTTCTCCAACATCTGCTGGTGCTTCCTCCTAATCTTTGATTAAACTATTCATCCAATTTTCTCACTGTCTTCCAACCATCTTTCACACCATTGTGCAATCTTCTATGGGTAAAGGATCTGTGTGTTTCTAGTGTCCTAATCATTTAGCCACATATTCAGCACAAACTAGGTTAGAGGGATAAATATATCAGTGAATAAACTGGTCAAGTCACTTAGATCTATTCTCTAGAATAACTGCACACATTTTTAAGGCCAGGAGAACTTGGTATTGAATGTTACATGTTATTTCTACTGGAATAATTTCCAAATATGCTCATGCGACCAGCAATGAGCTGATAAAGTTCAGATATACTAACACTGTGTTCAGAGCATTTCGCTGAATGACATGAGAATGACAACATTTTATGACTAAGTACCAGATAATAAAAGGAAATTAATTAATCCACTGCAAAGATAAATGACTGTAAGGACTGGGCAGGGGGTGGGGAAGAAAGCCACCGTAGCTATTATGTTTCTAAGTTTGCTCTGGAATGTAAAGTACCTTCCACTGAACAACTCCCACCTCCAATTAGCTGTATTAGCTCTGTTAAACCTACAACTAGAGATACCAACTGCTGTTGGAAACATCCCTAAATAATACATTCTGGAGCAAAACAAACAAACAAACACATTTTGCAGGTAATTGACAAGTGTAAAAAACCAGGGAATTTATCTTTTGCAGAGTAATTCACAAAAGAAGGGGTAAATATAAAATGCAAAGAAGTCTATTTATTCTAGACATATTACTCACCAATTAGCTTTACAGGGATTCAAAACAAACTAGTTTTCAATGTCAGTGGTAAGCAATGCTAATTTTAGCAAGCCAAAGCATCAGGTCCTGAAGTAGAGGTGGTAGAAAAACCTAAACCAACTGCTTATTTTACATCTAGAGTTTCCCAGCCTTCAGTAAATACTCAGCAAAATTGATAAAAAAAACTCATCTTATGAGTTCACTACTCATAAAATTCATATATTTGAATATTAAATTTTATAGGTTTTAGTCTTTAGGGGATAACATATGAAAATTCGGTTTATTTGCAGACTGAAGCTGTGTCTAGGGCAAAGTAGAAGTTACAAACAAAAGATTTTACCTTATTTGTTTTCAAAACTATTTATCAAGCACCTACTATGTATCAAGCATTGTTCTAGCTGCTGGGAATACAGCAGTCCCCAGCTTTATAGACTTTCATTCCAGTATAAGGTTCAGCCAAATTCTCTGTAAAGGGTCAGAAGAGTAAATATTTTGAATTTGCACCCAGACTCTCTTCTGCAATACTCAAATACATGCCATTGCAGTACCCAAGCGGCCATAGACAATATGTAAATGAGTGAATGTGGATGTGCTCCAATAAAACTTTATTCATACAGACAGGCAGGGGGCCTGATTTGGCCTGTGGGCTGTAGTTTACAACTTTTGTTCCAGTTTGTGAAATTGCTTATAAATCACTGAAACTAAACAGCATTACAGACTCCATGGAACGATTTATAGAATTATAGAAATTTAGACTTCAAAAGGAATATTCACTTATCCTAAGCTTCATTTCTTCTCATGCGGTAGCATCATGGCTAAGTGTGGGGTCTTTGGGGTCAGCCTGCCAGTGTTCAAATCCTGTCTTTTCCATTTACCAGAGGTGATTTAACTCCTCTGGGCCTCATTTTTTCTCACTGGTAAAAGGAAAAGGAGAATAACACCTACATCTCAGGAGGCTCTTGAGAAGATCCAGGGAAACATTTACATGAGCACATGACTCACAAGAAACTAACAACAAAGTCTAGTTATTCAACAGAACAACAGTGGCAATAATGGTAACAAAAACACTGAGTTCAGGCTGGTGACTGAGCGACTTCACTTTCACTTTCAGGCTGGTGACATGACTTGCAAAACGTCCCATAGTGAGTATCACAGTCCCAGTGGAAATCCAGGCACTATTTCTCCAAAGTTAAGACCCTACCTAAAACCACACTATCCATGAGTAATGAAAACTGGAAATGCTACAGATGGTAGCAGAACTCACTCAGGTCAATTTCCATTTAATTTTAAGGCTTCCCTCTGATATATAGAGAAGGATTTGGGGGAAATAGGCCCAACCCAAACCTTTGTGTTAGAAAATCAATACTGCCATCAATACATCCAATGGTGACACTACCAGTGGAAATTACCCATGGCCATTCAGAGGATGAACTCTGCAGTAGAGGCCTAAGGTGGGCAAGAGAACCCAATTCCTCGAATTGCACAAATAAAGCCAGGCCTTCAGCAGATTTACTGTGGACCAGAATGCCAGATGAGGTTAAATGTTTTGGCTTCTTCCACCTGGTGGCATGCTTCAGGAGACCATCCAAGGAGCCCTTCAAAATATTACTTTTCATGATAATTATTTTCAACCTTTTGCTTGTTTCATTTAAAGATCAGATTCTCCAAAAGCTCCTTTGAACACCACAGCGGTTCAGTGTATTTAATGTAAGCTATCCTCAGGGAAAGAAAAAAACCTAGAGCTCTGAGAGCCAAGGTTTTTGTACCACTATACCCTTCTGAAGGCCCACGTATTTCTACTATTTCAAATAAATCAGCCACAACAGCATAAATATTCTCTCAAGGAACTTTAATTAATTGTGAATGTGACAGTTAGAATACAGAAAATTAACTTCCTGAGGTTGGTGCACACACAAAAAAGTGTTTTTTTCTGAGGTTGCTGCTTTCTGGGATCTATCATTTGTGGGTTCTGACAGGAAGTAGAAGGGCTAGAAGACCACCGCACTTTTAGAGTTGGTAGCATGATCTTTTTGACAAATGATTTTGCTGACTTGAGACATCTGGGCCATATTGGGTTTTATTCGATTTTAAAGTCTTTCTTCCCAGGCCAAAGACAATGTTCTCTTTGGAAGTCCTCCACATCACTGCCCTGGTGCCCCTACATACCATCCTCTCATCTATTTTTAAAACATTTGTTATCAGATCGAGGCAATGTGAGAGAGTCACATGATTTCAGTCTACTTGTGACACAATATATTCTACTTGTTGAGATTTTTGTAACTTCCTTTTCTGAGATTACTTGGAAGATCCATAAATTACTATTTCTAGGAAGTTTTTAAAGAGGAACTCCATCTAGCATTTGGGATTCAAATATTCATTTGTTTAATATATACATATGAGACATCTTCTTGAGAATTATCAGGTCAATGATGTTGTAAAAACATGTTTCTTTCCTCAAGGATGAGTGAGACTGATAGATGCCTTGGTACATTCTACTTGCTAAGTGCTATTAAAGTGGTATTTATAACTCTCGGGATATTGACGAAAACCTTTTAGAAGAAATGGCATCTGAGTCAGGGTGAGAAGTAGTTCACTAGGGCAAGAAAACTGGCAAGCACCTGCCAGGCTAAGCATGCATAAACACCAATACAGACTCTAGAACCTCTTGGGACCTAATGTGGTCCTATGGTGGCTCAGAGGTTAAAGCGTCTGCCTCCAATGCAGGAGACCCGGGTTCGATCCCTGGGTCTGGAAGATCCCCTGGAGAAAGAAATGGCAACCCACTCCAGTATTCTTGCCTGGAGAATCCCATGGACGGAGAAGCCTAGTAGGTTACAGTCCATGGGGTCGCAAAGAGTCGGACACGACTGAGTGACTTCACCTCACCTCACCTCATGAACTTAAACCTTGTGTTTTTATTCACCTGCTTCATTGTGGTACACTTATCCATCTTATATATCCAAGTCTCCCCAGGGTCTAGCACAGGACTGCTATTTTGTAAGAATACAATTATGATGCAGAATGAATGAGTGTTATGACTTTTTTTGCAGGCCTTCTCCCCTGGAGATAACAAGTTCTCCAAAGACAGGGAATGGGATTCTTTTGATGTGATCTAAGATACCTAGTTGATGAGTAAAAAACAATCAAGGTTTAGACAAGGATTCTAAGCCAGTTCAACAAAGAACTGTCCTGTCAACAACAATTCTAAAACAACCGGGTATCTACATATAAAAGAATTAAGCTAGACCTCTATCTCACGCTGTGTATAAAAATTAACTCAAAATGAGTCATAGAACTAACTATAAAACCTAAAATTACAAAAATCTTAGAAGAAAATATGGGAGAAAATCTTTATGATTTTGTATTAAGCAATGGTCCCTTATATTTGATACAAAAAACCCAAATGACAAATGGAAAAAAAAAAAAAAAACACACACACACACACAGACAAAGTGGGACTCCTTCCAAACTGAAAGTATATGTGCTTCAAAGGACACAGTCAAGAAAGTGAAAGGACAACTCACTGAATGGGAGAAAATTTTGGAAAGGCATATATCAGAAAGGGATTTGTATCCACAATATATAAAGAACTCTGACAACTCTACAGTGAAAAAGCAAACAACCCAATTTAAAAATGGGCAAAAGGGCTTCCCATTTTGGCTCCATGGTAAAGAATCTGCCTGCCAATGCAGGAGACATGGGTTCGATCCCTGGTCTGGGAAGATCCCATATGCCATGGGGCAACTAAACCTGTGTGCCACAACTAAGCCCGTACACCACAATTACTGAGCCTGTTCTCTGGAGCCCAGGAGCCACAACTACTCAGCCCACATGCTGCAACTATCAAAGCCCACATGTCATAGAGCCTGTGCTTTGCAACAAGAGAAGTCACCGCAGTGAGAAGCTCACTTGCTGCAAATAGAGAAAGCCTACTCGCAGCAATGAAGACCTAGCACAGTCAATAAATTTAAAAAATTTAAAAATATATAAAAAAGATAAAAATGGGCAAAGGATTTAAACATACATTTCTCCAAAGGAGATGCACTAAGGGCCAGTAAGCACATAAAAAGACACTCAGCTTCATTAATGATTATGTAAATCAGAACCAAAATGAGATATATCTTTTGCGTTTACTAAGAGAGACTAAAATAAAAATGACAGATAGTGATAACTGTTGGAGGGGATACGGAGAAACGGAAACTCTCAAACATTTCTGCAAGATTATAAACCAGTGCATCTACTTTGGAAAACAGTGTGGCAGTTTCTCAAAATGTTAGTTACTGTGTGATCCAGCATTTTCCACTCCTAGGTGTCAAACCAAGAGAACTGAAAACACACGGCCATACAAAGAGCTTTACATCCATATTTATAGCAATTTTATTCATAATAGTAAAAAAAATGGAAATAAAACCCAAATGCCCATTAACTAATGAATAGATAAACAAAATGTGGCATATCCATCCAATGGAATATTATTAGGCAATAAAAAAGAGGGCACATGTATCACAGATAAAACTTAGAAACAGGCTCCTGAGAGAAGAGAGTCAAGGTTCCCCCTTGAGCCTCTCCTGCTCCCATTCCCATCCCTCTAGGGCGGAATGTCCTACCAATTCACTCATATGAAATGTTTAGAATAGGTAAATCCATTCAGGCAGAAAGCAGATGAGAGTAGCTGCTAGGAGCTAGAGAGAGCATGGGGAGTGACTGCTAGTTTATACTGGGCTTCTTCTGGGGAGTGATGTAAGCATTTTGAACTCATTTGATAGGATAATTGCAGTCTGACTATACCACTGAATTGCAGAATTTGTTAGGGTAAACATTTATGATATGTGATTTATATCTCAATAAAGCTGTTAGTTTTAAAAAATCATGGTAGATGTTATCCTTCATCATTACCATCACTGTTACCATGACTGTATCAAATGTCACTGGTCAGTGACTTCCTGCTAGCAGATGACTTCACAAAATAACTACTGATTAGATTTCTCTTTTGAAACTTGAGCCCACGGGAACTTTGTTTTAGAGCAGCCCATATATTCTATCTCTTTGGTATCTTTCCACAGTGCCTTGCCCAGGACTGGGCCCAGAGTAGAATTCAGTAAATATTTTCCGAAAATATATTATCAAAAAGCCAATGTCTCTTCTGAATCCAAGAAATAACCAAGAATTTTTAAAATAAAAATACCAAAGTTCACTTTTAAAATCATTTATTCATTCCAAGGTATAATAATTCATTAACAATTTGGGGTCCTACTGCCTGGTTCTTGATGCTTACTATTTTAGAAGTGCAAGTAAGATAAATAAAATCCAGCAGTCAAACTGCTAAAAGAGAGACTCCACATTTATGCTACAGAATTATGCCTGAGTGTACCCACAATTTCTTCTCTTTGTGGATAATGGTAAACTGCCTAAATCATACACTAGTCATGCTCTAATGAGACCTGATTTAGATTCATTTCTAGTCAATACAAACTAAATGTCTAAAATTCTAGAAATATCTAATAGCTCACCACAGTACACAAACTTTCAAAACAGAATCCGCTGAAGTAAGTTTGGGCTGGTGAAGAATCTAGTGTGGAGCATAAATTAAGCTAAGAAAAATTTCCCATTTTAAGGAGGACAAAGTGACTTTCTTGCACTCACCCTCTCGGGATGGGCTAGAGCTGCAGATTCAGCATGTCCGTGCTGGTGGCTGGTGTGACTCAGAAGGGAGGAAATTCAGAGCCTGGAAACTTGAGATGTGTTAAAACTGCCTTGCTCCTTCATGGGTCTGCCTGCTTGGCCTCCGGCGTCTGAGTCCTGGCCGCTCACTGAGGCCAGTCCTGATTCCTGAAAGCCCTGGCTTTGGTAGGCAGCTGTGTTCTTAGTTTCATGTGTATTCTGTTCATTTAGCTTTGTGGCTAAACCCAGAGTTCCTCTGCCTGAAATCCTGGCCCCAAAGAAGCATCAGTTATTACAGGCAGCATCACTATATTGACCTAAGTTACTGCAGTGGGTTGGTTAAAGGAAAATTTCCACTCTACAGTCCTCCCTCTAGGTATCCAGGCTGGGGCCTTGTCCTACCATCATGAGTCTTCCTTTCCTTCATTTGAGCTCCTGGGATTCCAGACTCCCCAGACCTCCACCATGGACCTACTTGCTCTTCAAGCCCCAACTCAGCCACCCATTAGCTGGAGTTGGTTTTAGAACAGGACCCAAACACCTCCAGTGATCCTTCTGGCTTTTGGAGTCATGCTCTGGGGGATCCTTAAGTCCCTCTACTGCTCAAGGTTCTGTGTGACAAGGTCAAGCTGTTCCCACGTGTTAGAAATGCATGCTTAACCTCCAGTGGTGGCGGTGGTTCAGTCGCTAAGTCGTGTCCGACTCTTTTGCGATCCCATGGACTGTAACCCACCAGGCTCCTCTGTCCATGGGATTTTCTGGGCAAGAATACTGGAGTCAGTAGCTATTCCCTTCTCCAAGGGATCTTCCTGATCCAGGGGTCGAACCCAGTTTCTTGCATTATAGGTGGATTCTTTACCAACTGAGCCAACAAGCAGCAGCAAAGAACAGTCTTCTACGTCTTGGAGTATATGATGAAGAGCAAGAGTTGTGTGGACCACAGTGCTGAGTATGCATTCTGCCTTCACTAGTTGCTGGGTGGCTTGGGAAGGTCTTTGCCTTTTTTTTTTTTTTTTTTTTTTTAAGGCTTCCTGAACTTCAGTTTGTTTATCAATAGCATAGGAACAACTTTAGTACCTTCTACTTGGGAATGTCAAGTAGAGTTCATGAGATGATGTACATAAAACCCTTACAACAGAGCCTATCACATTGTGAATGCTCAGAAATATTAGCCATTAGTGTTATTTGAGAAGAAAAAGCAAACAATTATCCAAAGTCAATAGATGACACACCAAGCATCTGCTTAGTTACAACCTGATCATCATATAAATTCATTATTTATATAACTTGAAGCATTTTCCTACAAAATAGCATTTAGTTCCCACAATCAATTATTTGGAATATAGAAACAAATTGTAAGGACTTGATTTAAGACAACATGAAGTGTCATCAGTGATTGGTTACCAGACGTAAGGGGAATTCAAAAAATGTTTCTCTAACAGACTGATACAAGTGGGACTTGGGGTCAGGGTTATTGAAATCCCTCATACACTAAGAGGAAATGCTCTGAAATGTTGTTCAACAGAAGCAAAAAAATTTTCCTTTTTCACCACTTGCTAAAAAAGACCCAAACATAAACCTTCCACCTCTATGTGCCGTTCTAAAATCCTATTTCCTTTAAAAACAAATATGAAGCTAGCATCATGAATGTGGTGTCATCTGAGTCATTAGAAGAAGGAGATTTATGAAAAGTGCATTTGTATTTCCTGTTAGCATGCTTTGAAGAAATAATCTACTCCATTAAGTCATGGGTCCCCTAAGAGGGCCTGTACATAAAATTTCTTTCACATGAAAGTATAAGGAGCAGGTCTGCCACCCTCTGGGACTGAAATACTTTCACCTAACCAACTACATCTCGTTCTACTCCTTGGTTTCCAGGAACATTTAAGGCTCAATGACCAGCAAGCTTGCAGGTCTGTCTCCCTCTCTCTCCTCTCCTTGGCATCGGTTTGGTATCCTTCTCTTCACATTTCCTTGACCCTCATCTCTCAACAATTACTTCTATTAGGTTAAAGCTACCATCCCTTTTGTAGGTCAAAAGTCAATGAATTTAGCAATTTCATTTGATTCAACCCATTTTTACCATTTTTAGTTTATAGGTATGTGGTAGACTAGCTCTAAGCCTCTGTAAAAGGGGATAAGGTATAAATGAACGGTTTGGTTTTTAAAGACATTAAAATTCTGGAATAAAATGATTAACTTAATATGTGTCTACTTTGAGAAAACCAGCAATATAAAAATCTGCCAATGGGTTTAACTTTTTAACCTTAATTATGGGATTTCTTTCTTTAAATGAAAATTGAGGCAAAGTACTAATACACAAAACATACTGCCATTCCCCTGACCATTCAATGCCTCAGCCACCATCTTCCAATCCTGTTTTAACCTTGAGGTTTGTTCTGTGAACCCCCTAAAGTTTTTTCAGAGCACAGTCTGAATAGTGATCTAAACAAATAATCACAACAGATAACATTAATTATGAGACTGAGTCGTGAACCTTGTCCTCCCTGTATCCTGCTTTTCTCACAATGAGTCTTACAGATTCTTCATCATGACCTTCAGACTCGTGGCGCAAATTTATCACTGTCAACCTGGCCTCTGCCTTTTTGGCTGCACTTGCCTCTCGCCCACCTGAGATCCTGAACTCCTGGGGTCTCCTACACCGTGCCCCTCCTGGGCATACCAACTGGGGCTATCTATCTCTGCTGGAGAGAGGTCCCTCACCTGATCAGAGGGTCCAGACAGACACAGGCTGATCAGTCCCGGCAGGACCCACAGCTGCCCCATCATTGCTCCAGAAGGCTGTTCTAAGTTCCACTCACTGGATGAAACACTACTCTCACATTCAGTAAAGCTCAATGCCATTACTTCGAAAAGCAGGATGCTATTTCCACTACTAGGTTGGCCATTACAGCTGAGGCTCAAAGCACATTTCAAAGCCACTGTGCTCCCACCTTTTAATAAACCCCTGAGCTTCCTTTTACCATCAAAATAAAAAAGACAGCTAGTGAAAGAGAAAATGTTAGAAAACAGGGTGACTCTTCTTTTGAACAATAGCGGCATTAAAAGTCGTCCTTGAGGCAGAGAGACCACTGGGGAAGGAAATAACACCTCAAACCAGGGAGCCGTTCACAAAGGGAGGGAACATTCGAAGCTCTTTGCAAAATGCTTCCCCATTTCTGCCTCCCCTTGTTCACCACAGGATGGATGAAAAAGAAAGATGATAAATATGTTTATAGAAAAAGGACCCATTCAATAATTCATCACCTTGTTGGCGTATAAGGACTCCAAAAGAAATTTGTTTTCCTACCTGCTGACCATGAATGGGCACCTGAGACTTTAAATGTGGCTCAGAGCATTGTCCTCATGTGTACGTGTTCCGGAACTGTCCCCAGCACGCTGCCAGGGCCAGCACCCAGTAATGCTTCCCCCTCCACCAGCCCTGCTGTTCCCATATCTACCATCTTTTCTGTCTCCCACTACAAAGCAGGCTGGCTCCCACTCAAACTTTTGTTTTGTAGTAGCCATTAAAATGCAGTAGTTATGGAGTCACAGTGTTTTTTTAGCTTCTCCATTGGGAGCAGTTTTGTCCCCCAGGGTATACTTGGCATTGTCTGGAGACATGTGATACGGCCGGGGGTAGTAGTGGCCACTGGCGTCCAGTGAGGAGAGGCAGAACGGTGCTTAACATCCCAAAAGGCACAGGGCTTATCCTGCCTAAAATGTCGACATCACTGAAGTTGAGAATCCCTGGCCTAAAAGAAACATAGCAATAAAAATCTGTGCGGCCAGTCTCTCATTTCACAGATGAAGATGCTGAAGGGAGGGGGATTCAGGATTGGGAGCTTGTATACAACCGTGGTGGATTCATGTCAATATATGGCAAAACCCATACAGTATTGTAAAGTAAAATAAAGTAAAAATAAAATTAAAAAAATAAAATAAAATAAAATTTAAGAATAAAAGGGAAAAAAAAAAAAAAAAAGGGAAGGGGAGGTGTGTTAGGATCTTCCCAGAACTCAGCCAGCTAAGAATCACAGCTGAGCTTGGTACCCAGGTCAGGGATTCTCTGTTTTCCCTAGAGTATGTTTATTCTAAAAAGACTTATTCTTAAAACGGCTGGTAATCTCACGAAAATACAAAAAGAAAATCTGGAAGGATGCATACCAAAATACAATCTGGGATTACCTCTGATTAGGAATGTACTGATTTTTCTTCTTTGTTCTGATATGTCCAGCTTGGATTTATTTTATTTTTTCCATTTTGTTATTTTTGCTTTTACAACAAGTATTGACTGCTTTTATAAGTCAAGAGAATGAGAAACTGTTTTCATTTTGAAAAACTATTTGAAATGCAGATTTCACTCCATTGCTTAATGTTTATTGCTGGCAAGGTTATGGCGAGACCAACATTACAAGGTGGTAGGGTGGGGATTGTTAAGTGGTGACTCTTCTGGAAGACACACTGATAACATGTGTTCAGAGTCTTTAAAAATGTCAGTCTTTCACCTAGCAATCATCTCTTAAGAAATGTATGCCAAGGAAAGAAAGAGTTTCAAATATTTTATGTACAAGAATGTGAAATGAAGTTTTATTTATAATATTAGTAACTAAACACTGGTGATAATCCAAATATCTAACACAATTAATAATTGGCTTAACAAAATATATAAATCACTAAAAAAGTGTTAATCTGACCCCCAAAGATACGAGTAAACTCTAGGGGTTGGTGTTGGACAGGGAGGCCTGGCATGCTGCAGTCCATGGGGTCACAGAATCGGACACGACTGAGTGGCTGAACTAACTAAAGATATGAAAATTATGAAATGTCACACAGTTGCTAAAAATCATGTTATTACTTCAGTGTTCATATTTCTGTTAAAGTCTGGGGGCTTCCCTGATAGTAAAGTGGTAAATAATCTGCCTAACAATGCAGGAGACACGGGTTTGATTTCTGGTCCGAGACCCACATGCTGTAGAGCAACCAAGCCCACGCGTCACAACTACTGAGCCTGTGCTCTAGAGCCTGGAAACTGCAGCTACTGAAGCCTGCACATCCTCGAGCCTCTGCTCTGCAGCAAGAGAAGCCACCACAACGAGAAGCCTGTGCAATGCAACTGGAGGAGCCCCCGCTCACCGTACCTAGAGAAAGGTCCGTGCAGCAACGAAGATCCAGCACAGCCAAAAATAAATAAACTTAAAAATACTAAAGGCTGTGAGGCCAAGGATCCTGCCCTTTTGATTCCTTCTGCATTCTTGGTATCCAAAGCAATTCACACAGTAGGTAAGTAATCATTACTGTGAAATGATTGCAATGCATCAATGAATATGATTACCAGTCAGTGACAGTATTAAAGATAATCAGCATCTTTTCTTTTTTTTTCTATTTTTCAAAGATTCTGCAATGAGCCTGTGTTACTTTTACAAACAGAAAAATATATATATACATATATATATATGCTTTTTTGCAAAATATAAAAACACTGTCTTATTTTTACTTTTTCTCTTTTCCCCCCAGTTTTATTGGGATATGATTGAGTATAGCACAAGGTGTACAGCATAAAGATTTGACTTATACACATCATGAAGTGATTACCACAGTAGGTTTAGTGAATATTTATCATCTCATTATAGATACATAAAGTAAAAGAATGTGGTAAAACTTAAGGGCAAAAGGGGGAAAAAAGAAGGCAGTAGAAAAGGTCATTGGAAAGACCATTTGGAACTTGGAAAGCTGATTCCATGACGTACCTGAGGGACATCAGGATACAGCCGCCATGGATTCAAAATATGGGGATTGTGTATCCCCGACTAGACGGGTCACACCACTTGGTCAGTGCTGGCTTACTCTTCCAGCATCCCTCTTTCATTTGAGCTTTTCTCCCACTGGTAACACCAAGAACTAAAACAACAGAGAAGCCACAAGTCAACAGACCCATGTGGTCAGAGGCTCCAGTGGCCACAGGATCAGAGGCATTGTGGCGGTAGAGGCCGGGAATGCTTTTCAACTGGATGTGCGTCTGTGGCTGACAAATGGAATAAAAGGGCTGTGCTGTGGGGCTCAAAATAGAACAGAAAAAAGTATCCCAAAGAGAGAGAGAGAGAAGAAGAAGAAAATGACACAGACATGAGAGACTAGCTTCTGGGACAACCTAAAAAGACCAACATTAACCCAGACCCATGAATATAATTCTCACATCTTTTGTAGAACTTTTTTTTTTTCCTTTTCACAAATGCCTCATTGGGACTGCAACCCTGAAAAATGTCATCTGCCCCTTTATTGGAATGGCTAGATCCTTATGTCACCTAGGTAGAAAAAATAATGGTGATGTTATGTATTTGACTACTTGTGATTCTCCTGGTGGGGTGACTGAAGAAAATAAACAAATCTAAATATATAAACCCACATGTGTGTATGGTGATGGAGTAAAAGAGTAAGAGTGAAGAAAGAGAGATACAGAGAGAAAGAGAGAGAGGCAAGGAGAATGTGCAAAGCTTATAAAACTGAGTGGACACAGCCACCACTGTCTTAGGGTAGAATCAGCAAATATTGGACTGGTCTGCAGGTTACTGGCTCTGTCAAAGGCCCTCTGCCCAAACCTGTTCTCTCTTGTCTTCTTTTTCCCCCCAAACTTTGAGAAGCAATACATTTCTTTAACAAGAGAAAAATCCTTTCATTCTCCTATTAGAGATACAGCTTAGGATGAAAATGGCCCCCAAAAGGGCATGTGGGTCATGGGTGTCTCATCTTTCTTAAGTGCACATTTTAGGGACATGCGGGACGGGTGAGAGAAACCATGGAGTCATAGAAAGGATAATAGGCTACAAAAATGAGTGCTATTTCCTTTATAGTTTGACCCATAGCAAGCTTTGTCTTAAGAAGGAGGCTTTTCACTTGACTCCATGGAAAGGGGCATGTTTGACTACTCCCTAGATTAAAGATGGCAGTATATTCTTTGGCATTTTCTCCAACAACAAGTAGGCTCAATTTCCTCTCTCCTTGAATCTGGGCTGGCAGGTGATGGTCTTATTGATAGATTACAGCAGAGGTGATGCTACTGATGCCTGCTTGGGGCTCAGCCTATAAAAGGATGGTAGTTTTCACCATGCTGTCTCAGATCCCTGAACTGCCATGTAAGAAGCCCCTGGTACTCTGTGGTAGGACCATGTGGAGATGACTTAAGAACACATGAAAAGGGTTGAGGGGCGTCAGCTAAGCCCATGGCTTCCAGCTGTCCCTTCCAAGTTACTGGACACACAAGTAAATCCACTTTCGACTCTTCAGACAAGCCTGGCTTCAGGTGAAAACCAACCAACGACTCCATCAGATGTCATGTGGAACAGAAGAGTAGCAGCCACGTCTTGCCTGAATTCCTAACCCCCCAAAAATTGCGAGGTGGGATAAAATGGTTGTGATTTTTTTAAAAGAATTTTTGAAACACAGTTGATTTACAATGTTGTTTTGATTTCTGCTGCACAGCAAAGTGACTCTTTTTCATATTCTTTTCCATTATGGTTTACACAGGATATTGAATATAGTTCTCTATGCTATATGATAGGACCTTGTTGATTATCCATTCTCTACATAATAGTTTGCCTCTGCTAATCCCAAGCTCCCAATCTACCCTCTCCCGCCACCAGCCCTTGGCAACCACAAGTCTGTTCTCTACATCTCTTAGTCTGTTTCTGTTTTGTAGATAAGTTCATTTGTATCATATTTTAGATTCCACATATAAGCAATATTATATAGTATTTGTCTTTCTCTTTCTGACTTATTTTGCTTAGTATGATAATTTCTAGGTTGATCCATTTGCTGCAAGTGGCATTATTCCATTTTTTAAATGACTGAGTAATATTTCATATGATATATATATCTTATTTATAAAATGGTTATGTTTATAAGTCCAAAGTTTTGACGTAGCATGTATACAGTGAGAGATATTCTGGTCCAGGCAAAAGGGTGGTCCTGTTTATCCATTTTCAGTGCCAGCTTTGCTTCAAAAAGAAATCACTGTATGTATTTATCTATCTACCTACCTATCTGAAATAAAAGATAAAACATATCTGTGCTCTTTACTGAATGTGACGCAGTGCAAATAGTGTCTGCCTTGGCTTAAGTTTTAGCATTCTCACTTGCCTGGTAGTATGACTCAGGCAAATCATTTACCACTTTAATCTTCAACTTCCTCATCTGTAAAACAGGAATGATAGCACCTACTTTTGATTATGCTGTTATATAAGAAAGCAACTATAACACACGAAGCACAGCAGCTTGCTCATGGCAGAAGCTTCCAGAGGCTGAGACCTCTGCACCATCTTGCCTACCCTTGCTTCTATTCTCCAAATCTCAGCTAGGTTTTCTGCCACCTCATTTCCTGGACATTCTGATTTTTCCTGATGAATGATCGCCTGACTTTTTGTCTTGTTTATATCTCAGCCTGATTCACTGTTAGAATATTAGCAAACCTAGGGGATCTTTCAAAGAACCCCATCTGGTACATAGAAGGTCCTTAAAGTGAAAGAGACAAGACCTGATTATATAGGCATTTCCCCAACAATCAGACAATATAATTTTCTAATAGAAGGCAGAGCATCTAAAAACCAAATCAGATGCAGAGACAGCAGAAAACCAAAAAAAAAAAAAAAAAGAAAAGAAAAGATGCAGAAGAGCCCTGAGAATTGAGATGTTAAGAAAAAGAACTAGAAGGTCCTAATAGGGGATTTTCGTTAAGAGATTAGACAAAAATGAGCAATTCAGCACCTCTCTGTATGTATTTTCATTTCATTCCACAGCACATGAGGGTTAAGGTAAAACTAGGTCTCAAAGGCAACGTGGAATGTCTTTTGACAATGACCAAGTGTAGAAATATCCCACATGAAAGGCCTCAACACCATGCCTGGGTGGTTCCTGTGGTACTTTCCTTACACTTGCTTATGTTAAACTCTTTATAGAGTCTGCTTGCCAAGGGCCACCCAGTTACAACCATGGATTTTTATTTCTCCTGCAGAAATGTCAACCCATTGGCTTAATCAATCTTTACAGCTTTGATGTCCATCTGAGGTGGGTCAATGGTAATGAAAAAAGCAACTCTTTCTGCATAAACAATTATAAGTATGATGAAAAGATGAAAAACCTTAAAAGAGAACTTAAGATGTAACTGAAATGACTGTGTCTTTATCTGGGTTGAGCAATGAATGCATTTTATAGCTACGACTTCTTCCTAGACAACCAGGTCTATTTCTGAAATGGTTTGGCACACTTGCTAAGCATTTGTGGCACAGACTTGGTGATAAATAAAAACATTAAAATGCTTGCAATTGTAAAGACAAGATTCACAGTCACCATATTTAAACCTAACTGCCCATTAAAATAGTATCATCTGTGACTCTTTTTCTCCTAGACCACAAGATTGCCTTCCTTGATAGTTTGTTTTTTTTTTTAATTGCTTCTGGAAGTGATTTGCTCTTCACCAGGTTATCACAAATGAAAACCAAGACAGGTCAGAAGAGAGCTGGCTTCTGTGTTAGCAAGACACTTTCTTTTGCTGGAGCTGAGAGAGAGAGAGAGAGACTGATTGCTGGAATTAAAAAAAAAAAAAAAGGTTTCAAGTACCTCTCTGACGTCTGTGATCTTTTAAGAGAGATGTAAAGTATATCAGATTTGCAACCCTTCCTGGCCTGAAGGGATCTAGTTATTTGGTCAGTTGTGAAGACATTCTCTTGTTCCTACTCTGACTGTCATGCTGTCACTAGGGTGCATGGCTGGTTCATGATAAAAGGAAACCAAACTGGGTCTTTACAGGAATTTCAGAAGTCTCAGTATTACTGGAGACCCGTACCAGGATGAAACCTGAGTCCAGTAAACCAAAGTGTTCTACATATTAGAGACAAGAGGAGAGGAGCAGGAAGAAAGAGAATGAAAAGGCCAAGAAGCAGGAGTACAAAATGGGTAGGAAAAAAATGTATCTTTTTATTCACAGTCGATGTAACTCTGGGGACATCTATTTTTTTTTTTCATGTTATACATTTGTGGTTATTTGGCATTTGGGTAGCAAAGACGTTTTGAAAAACAGCCCACTCTCTCTGACATAAGACATAATACTAGCATGAAACACTGGCTTCCAAACCACCAGTATGGGCTGTCTTCAAACAGGTACCACACCATGACCTGGGTCTGTCTGTAGTGATGAGTAAGAGCTGACACCAAGGTTCCGGTGATGATGTTTCGTTTCACCCAAGAACAACCAGATTCCTCACCTCTCCCTTCACGTGTCCACATGCTTAGTCGCTCAGTTGCGTCCGACTCTTTGCGACCTCATGGACTGTAGCCTGCCAGGTTCCTCCATCCATAGCATTCACCAGGAAAGAATGTTGCAGTGGGTTGCCATTTCCTTTTTCAGGGGATCTTCCAGACCTGGGGATTGAACCCAGGTCTCCTGCATTGCTGGCAGATTCTTTACCATCTGAGCCACCAGGGAAGCCCTTCACATAGTATTTCATATAGTCTAATCATGGGGATCTAAAAAGAAGGCTCAGTTCAGTTCAGTTCAGTCGCTCAGTCGTGTCCGACTCTTTGCGACCCCATGAACCACAGCATGCCAGGCCTTCCTGTCCATCACCAACTCCTGGAGTTCACTCAGACTCACATCCATCGAGTCAGTGATGCCATCCAGCCATCTCATCCTCGGTCGTCCCCATCTCCTCCTGCCCCCAATCCCTCCCAGCATCAGTCTTTTCCAATGAGTCACCTCTTCGCATGAGGTGGCCAAAGTACTGGAGTTTCAGCTTCGGCATCATTCCCTCCAAAGAAATCCCAGGGCTGATCTCCTTCAGAATGGACTGGTTGGATCTCCCTGCAGTCCAAGGGACTCTCAAGAGTCTTCTCCAACACTACAGTTCAAAGGCATCAATTCTTCGGCGCTCAGCTTTCTTCACAGTCCAACTCTCACATCCATACATGACCAATGGAAAAACCATAGCCTTGACTAGACGAACCTTTGTTGGCAAAGTAATGTCTCTGCTTTTGAATATGCTATCTAGGTTGGTCATAACTTTCCTTCCAAGGAGTAAGCGTCTTTTAATTTCATGGGTGCAGTCACCAGTGAGAACCAAAACAAAGATAAACGGAAAACTGGCCATACTCAGCCAACAAAAGGTATCCTGAGATAACCCAGCCTGTGGATGGGAAGGAACCCGGGATCACTTCTCTCTAGCCCTGCTGTTCCTCTCCCAGCCTCACGCACATCCCTCCCGGCGGCTGCTTCACTGCCTGGATTCACAGTCCTTCATCGGATCATGCGGGTCTGGTTTTGCTGTTGCTGTTTCATGTGACTCCTGTTCCATTCACTCGAGGTGGGCATTTCAGCTCCAGGGACGCCCCCCGGGGCACTGGACTGAGCTTACACAAGGCCGGCAGGACAGTGGATCTGGTCCCAGAGGGCACTGACCTCTGGAGTAGGTTTACTAGCAAATTATTTCAGTGTTGAGGAGAGAACATCATGTAAGTTACATGGGGTGGGAGCCAGAGCAGGCAGGCAGAGGAAGGCATGTGGCCAGGTGTACATGTGTGTACATGGGTACACACAAACATGATAATCTTCTTGGGGTCAGCAGCTCATGGTCAATTTTCTTCTACTGAAGAAAATCAGACCAGCCCCCCAGGTAACAGAAGCTGCCAGCCCCACCTACACATGGCATTTCTAGGCACAGGGTAGCCGGCAGCATCCTTTGCCTGCAGCTCCGTCCAGCACTGCTCTTTCTGGCTCCCCACAGACTCTCTTCCCCTTTAAGATTCCAGGCGGGTGCCTGTCAGTTCCAGGAGCAGAGAGACAAAAGCTGTCCTAGCTCTCTGTGATATGAGTATGCCACTTCGCAAGTCCTTCCTGATTTGGCAGCAGGCTTCCTGCCCTGAGGGGACGGGTAGAGAGACCGGATCGGACCATCACATGCCTTCTGCTCCAAGAGGCAGGTAGGTGGGAGCAGAGAATGGGCTTCACTACAGGAAGAAAGTGTGTCTCCAATGTACTGAGAATCCCTGGAGCCTAGAAGATGCTGACAACCGTGAGGGATGTCTAAGATGAAGGAGGCCGCCTCTGAGGCACCTTTCTTACTCTTCATTGCCATGCCCCCAGCACCTGGCTTGGAGTTAGGTCTGCTCACACAGCCCCACAAGCATCCTGTGTTTCCCCGGCTGTCATCCTGGCCCTACTTACCACCAGAATAGCAACGCCTGATGGTAGGACTAGGTCCTCCAGGGCTGTGTTGCCAGCATTCTGCATGGTTCCAACAGAGAGAGATGCTCCCTAAATGTTTGTTGAAAGGCTGACTGTTAAAAAAAAAAGAAAGACAGTTTTCTGAGCATCCTTTTGCTGAGAAGGAAGCTGGTGCTTAGAGAGAGAGAAAAGGAAGGGAGGAGGAAGGGAAAGAAGCCAACCCTTCTGAAAAACCCACAGGACAGACAGCATCTTAGGCATCTGACATTCCTTGGTTCAATTTCTCCCAGAATCCCAGTGAACTAGGTCTCCTTGCTCTGCAGACTTGCTTATGGGCGCTGGGACACACATTTACTTGGGAGCGAACAATATGCAAGGTTGCATAAAGGGAAAGGCTGAACAGTTGGGGACAGTGACCACAGGAGAGACCTGAGTCCCAAGCCTCACGGTGAGAGGGAATGAGAGCAGGGCTATACAGGGGAGGAGGTTTGAGAGATACTAAGCCCTCCCTGGAATTTACATTTGGCCTGCCTTGCAGGCAAAGATGCAGAATCCTTGGATTTAAAATGTTAAAGGGCAACAGACCCAAACTGGGGAACGCCCAGCTTCTACCTTGCCCCCCTTCACCTTTGCCTGACGGCAGAGTTAAATTTATACCAGGTGGAACTCATATGTCGAAACTGAAATGCTTTACTGCTGGAAACGGGAAACTTGACAACCCTGTGCATGGCAACAGATGTAAGAATGCCTTCAAAATGTCAGATTACTTCTGAAAACTGGGGGCAAGTTACAAAGAGATTCTAAAAGAGCATTAAGTATTTCCCAATTTTGAAAAGAGAGGGAAGAGTATTGTACAAATGTGCATATACTCCAGAAGGGTCACTGCTCACAGCAGCCTCTATTATAATTCTCAGGTTCCATATTTCTATAATAAGAAATTCAGAGGTCATTGTCTTATTTTCCAGTTGTCTGTGCCATACGTGGTAAGTGTCATGGTATCAGATCAATACTCGTTTCTTTTGAAATATGTATTTATTTATTTGGCTGCGTTGGGTCTTAGTCATGGCACACAAGGTCTTTGTTGTGTCGTATGGGATCTTTCATTAAGGTGCACAAATTCTAGTTGCAGCACACAGGCTCAGTAGTTGCAGCGCATGGGCTTGGCTGCTCCATGGCATGTGGGATCGTAGTTCCTTGACCAGGGAAGGAACCTGCGTTCCCTGCAATGCAAGGTGGACTTTTAACCACTGGACCACCAGGGAAGTCCCTCAGCACTTGTTTTAAGTCATCTGATGCTAGAGTGAAGGCCCTTTTGTGATGATTTATCTTAACCTCCTTAGTTTATATTTGGTAAAATTGGGAGCTCAAGGAGTTTTCTCCAAGTTTTAGTAGAGGTCGGCATGTTTCTAAAATATGTCTAATCTAATGTCACTCCTTAACTGTCAACCATCCTAACTGTTCTCAGAAGGACACAGGGTACAGATCTTAAACAAGGAAGAAATTACATTTGGAATATTGCTTGTCCACACCATTTCAGCTTTTTCTTTGTTCCAGAGGCCTCAGCTGCAGAATCCTGAGCGTGTGAACCATGGAAGGTAATGTTCAAACAACATGTGTTTCCGAGGCCACCCTCGCATGCTCTGGGCCCCCTTTATGGGGACTGCAGAGAGCAGCTGTCATAAGGTGGGGCCAAGGGTTGTTCTGCTTGTGCCAGTTTAGTGGAGCCGTGATGTTATGCACAGAAATCTTGGGTATTGCAATAATCCTGGATTATAAATAATTTAGCATATTTCTTTGTAAACTGCAGTCCAGAATCCTTGCAAATAAGAAAAGGATTAACTTTTTTAGAAGGACTTGCTCTTGAGACTTTAAGTTCAAGGCAGAACAATGCTTGCCGTGGTAATTCCATCTATTTTAAGATCACAAAACCATACCAAGTTGAAACCAGAGCAGAAGATATTAATGCAGTGCTCTCTCTGAAGTGCCCAATAGTGGGACGAGAAAGCTTTCAAAGGGAATTAAGTAGACAGAGAAAGCTCCCTGTTCGTGTCCAAATCATAAGGAGCCAGCTGAATAGGATTCACAGTTCTCCGTGGGAAGAACCCACACCACCGCTAATGTTCAAAACAGGGGGGCGATGTCTTGGGAAGATCAAGGACCCAGAATTCTGCTGTCAGAATCAGCCGCCTGCCCATTAGAGCCTCAAAAGACCCTTTTCCATGGGTGAGCTGATACGATCCTGCAAATGAGCCCATTTTCCCTTTTCTAACCAGCCCAAACTCTATCTGAAGGAAGCGGTCATTATGTAATATTTCCCAAGCACCCTTGATGTAAGCTTCAGATCTGGGGTCTGTGTGTGTGTGTGTGTGCGCGCGTGCGCATGTGTGTGCACAGCGGGAGAGTGTGAGGGGGCAGCAGAAAATAAGATGTACATACAAAGCAGAGAAACTGGACCGGGAGCTACCCAGAGTGGGGAAGAACAAACAAGCGTCCAGAGCACGCCTCGGGTCAAGACGTCAGCACCTGGTTGGGACACATGGGTGGAGGTCATAAGAGGAACAAAGTTAGCCACAGAGAGTCATAGTCAGGGATAAACGAAGGGCAACAAGAGACAGATGCTGACAAATACAGGCTCAGAAACTAGCAGCTGCCAAGTGGGGGGCAAGGCAGGAGGGTGAAGGACTAGAGGAGCAGGTCAGTGAAAGCATACCACAAAAGCCTGGCCTCCAAGAGCCCCCATGAACCGCTATCTGCCTGTGTTTCCAGCCTCATCTCTTGCTGTCCCCTGTGTGACATCTTATACGCCACCACATTAAAAATGTAGCAGTCTCTGTGCTCATCTCCATTCTTGCCTGTGTTCTTTCCGTACTCTGCACCTAGGCAGCTCTCGCTCCCTTCTCCTAATAATATCTCATTCTTGAAGATTTAGCCGTACAGTTACCTCCTCCTGGAAGCCTTCCTTGGTCCCCCAAATTTTAGGCTGGGTTAAGTACCACACCCTCATGCTCTGATGACATCATGCCAATTTCCCAGCTTCTGCCTAAGGAAGACGGCAAAGAGTTTTCATGTGAAAATTGTCAAGATGAAGTTGAAAGGTTAGGTGATCTTTTGCCAAGTTGAGTCATGCTGGGAGAGTTCATCTCTAATCACAGACCCTCACGGAAGCAGGGACGGTGGGAGAGGGGATGGGCAGGTGAGCGACTAGCATTTCTCACCATTTAACATCTCAGGAAAGTGAACTATTGAATTCTGAAAGGGTCATGGCTGACTTGAGCACTGTGTTCAGAAGGACTGTGCGGCTTCATCTGAACTCATTTCGCAAAAATACTGCCCTTCCTTAAGGATACCTTCCACTTAGGAGCGTGGGCCACAATTTGTCATTCCTGATCTACAGCAGTATCTCATTTGCCAGATGAAGGCTCCTGAGTCTGAAAGATGTGAAATATCTGCTTAGTTAACACAAAGTCGTGATTCCTTACTAAGTGCTTCTTTTAAGTGATAAGATTCCCCCAAACTCTAAAGCTGGGATATTGAAGCTGTTAACAGATCCTTAGCTATTCCCAGAGGATGAGGATTACATAGTGGTGGAGCCATGAGGCAAAGCTTAGAGGTTTGGCAGTTTTGCTTAGACACCCCTCACCTCTGTGTCTTACGATGTTTTTCTCCTGCCTAATCCTTCACAAGGCCCTGTCTTCATGCTCTTCTCTAATCAGTGCTGTTGGCACTGCTAGTGCCTGTTACCCAAGTTAAAATGAAGACTTCTGAGCTGACTCTCCCGATAACACAAATACGCCATCAAAATGGTGCAGTCCCCGGTGTCAGGCAAGAAAGTGCAGAAAGCTGAAGTCACCTTTTCAGCTTCATCTTTCACTTCTCACTCTGGAACCCGAAACTTTCCTGAGAAAGAAATATACCTGGAACGGTTTCATTTGATAAACTCCTTCCCTGTCTTACCATGGAAGGAATTTTCCAGCAGGTTCCAGTTTCAGGAGGTTACAAGGCACAAGGGAAGGAAAGCTGGCACAGTCTCAGTCTGACAAGGGGTTTTCACATTACCACTGTACTTAAATTTAGCTAGACCATTCAATAGTTCACTTTCCTGAGATGTTAAATGGTGAGAAATGCTAGTCGCTCACCTGCCCATCCCCTCTCCCACCGTCCCTGCTTCCGTGAGGGTCTGTGATTAGAGATGAACTCTCCCAGCATGACTCAACTTGGCAAAAGATCACCTAACCTTTCAACTTCATCTTGACAAACTAGGCTAGAGAGAAATCGCCAGGATGTCCTCCTGCGACACGCTTTAACATCAATGACCTGCTTCACCAGGTTACCTGAGGACACGGCTCTGAGCAAAGATGGGTGAATTCCCAGCAGTGAAAGCAAGTGAGAGATGATGGCAAGTGGGAGATGATGGCAGGACATCCGCCTTGACCCCCTATCCTGGGATGCTTACCAGGAATCAGCAACTATGTCCTCTCTCACTTTGCTGTGTTTTTAGCAGCTCAGTTTCCTCAGAGGACAGGGCAAGAGGGAATGGGTTTAAGCTGGGAGCCTTGAGTTTTCAGAGGGAAGCGGGTTTACACATTCTCATTTCAAGGTTCTCTGAAGGGTTTCTGAACAACCAATCCCCTACCCTGATCCAGGCACTATTATCTCTGGGTGCCCACCTTACTTCTGCACAAGAAATCAAAGCAGCCAGTTTGCCGTTAAATTTCCAAGTGGCTGAAAAGAGAAGATGCTGTTGAATCTGTCTATTTTTTTCAAGTCCTGTAAGAAAGAGGGTCAGAAGGGAAGGGGGGCTTGGAGGAAGGAGAAGAGAGCAAGAGAACTTCTGAACGATCAATACATTTAACTGTAACTGGGCCTCAGTGGAAGGATGGCGCAAGGAGGCAGGTGGGAGATGAGATCCCCAGATCATAAATATTAAGGATAAAAGGACCTCAGAGGTCACCTGCTATCAGTTCAGTTCAGTTCAGTCACTCAGTCATGTCCGACTCTTTGCGACCCCATGAATCGCAGCACACCAGGCTTCCCTGTCCATCTGAGTTCACTCAGACTTACTTCCATCGAGTCGGTGATGCCATCCAGCCATCTGATTCTCTGTCGTCCACTTCTGCTCCTGCCCCCAATCCCTCCCAGCATCAGAGTCTTTTCCAATGAGTCAATTCTTCGCATGAGGTGGCCAAAGTACTGGAGTTTCAGCTTTAGCATAATTCCTTCCAAAGAAATCCCAGGGCTGATCTCCTTCAGAATAGACTGGTTGGATTTCCTTGCAGTCCAAGGGACTCTCAAGAGTCTTCTCCAACACCACAGTTCAAAAGCATCAAATCTTCGGCGCTCAGCCTTCTTCACAGTCCAACTCTCACATCCATACATGACCACTGGAAACAAATGGGGCTTCCCAGGTGGTGCTAGTGGTAAAGAACCTACCTGCCAGTGCAGGAGACATAAGAGACATGGATTTGACCCCTGAGTGGGGAAGATCCCCTGGATGAGGGCATGGTAACTCCAGTATTTTTGCCTAGAAAAGCCCATGGACAGAGGAACCTGCTGGACTACAGTTTATAGGGTCACAAAGAGTTGGACACGGCTAAAGTGATCAAAAAAGCAAGAGAGTTCCAGAAAAACATCTAATTGTGCTTTATTGACTATGCCAAAGCCTTTGACTGTGTGGATCACAAGAAACTGTGGAAAATTCTGAGAGAGATGAGAATACCAGACCACCTGACCTGCCTCTTGAGAAATCTGTATACAGGTCAGGAAGCAACAGTTAGAACTGGACATGGAACAACAGACTGGTTCCAAATAGGAAAAGGAGTACGTCAAGGCTGTATATTGTCACCCTGTTTATTTAACTTATATGCAGAGTACATCATGAGAAACGCTAAGCTGGAAGAAGCACAAGCTGAAATCAAGATTGCCGGGAGAAATATCAGTAACCTCAGATATGCAGATGACACCACCCTTATGGCAGAAAGTGAAGAGGAGCTAAAAAGCCTCTTGATGAAAGTGAAAGAGGAGAGCGAAAAAGTTGGCTTAAAACTCAACATTCAGAAAACGAAGATCATGGCATCCAGTCCCATCACTTCATGGGAAATAGATGGGGAAACAGTGGAAACAGTGTCAGACTTTATTCTGGGGGGCTCCAAAGTCACTGAAGATGGTGACTGCAGCCATGAAATTAAAAGAAGCTTACTCTGTGGAAGAAAAGTTATGACCAACCTAGATAGCATATTCAAAAGCAGAGACATTACTTTGCCGACTAAGGTCCGTCTAGTCAAGGCTATGGTTTTTCCAGTGGTCATGTATGGATGTGAGAGTTGGACTGTGAAGTCTGAGCGCCAAAGAATTGATGCTTTTGAACTGTGGTGTTGGAGAAGACTTGAGAGTCCCTTGGACTGCAAGGAAATCCAACCAGTCCATTCTGAAGGAGATCAGCCCTGGGATTTCTTTGGAGGGAATGATGCTAAAGCTGAAACTCCAGTACTTTGGCCACCTCATGCGAAGAGTTGACTCATTGGAAAAGACTCTGATGCTGGGAGGGATTGGGGGCAGGAGGAGAAGTGGACGACAGAGGATGAGATGGCTGGATGGCATCACTGACTCGATGGATGTGAGTCTGAGTGAACTCCGGGAGTTGGTGATGGACAGAGAGGCCTGGCGTGCTGCAATTCATGGGGTCGCAAAGAGTCGGAACAGCTGAGCAACTGAACTGAACTGAACTGAACTGAAAGTGACTTCGCACACAAGCATTTTACAAAAGAGAAAATTAAAAGTCAGACATGCCAAGGGATTTGCCCAACGTTACACAACTTGTGAAGAGAGAAGCAGAATCCAGATCTAGCTCTCCCAGGTCCCCCATCCAGGGCCTTCCCCATAATCCACCCAAATGGCCATGGGGATACCTGGGTCCTATAGGAGGACTCTACATCCAACTCCAAGAGGTGGCCCACCATGCTCTTCTCCTCAAAACACAATGTCACGGCTGCCCACTTTCTGTAAAAACTCTCTCTCTGTCTGTCGACCACATGGACATGGAAACAGCTCTCCCTATAAAGAGCTCTCATGGCTTTTACGGTAAAGCTGGCAAAGCCATTTTGGCGATCATTTTTTCTAGCACAGAAGCTTCTTGACAAGAGGATTAAAGCAGGCAGCTTTCCAAAATGTCTCAAGAGTAATTTAAACTCCATATGTTAATCCTTGTCTGGAGTTTTGTACACTTGCGTGAAAACATAAATCTTGACTGCCACACCCATTCAGCAATCCTGTCACTGGTGTGGTTTACAGAAATTAAGAAAAAAAAATTAGAGCGAACCCAGTCATAAATTAAGACCAGGAACCTAACTGTGCAAGAGGAAGTTTTGGAAGTTATAAGCCAAAATGGAGTGTGGGGTCATAAATCGGGATTTCTGAGGCAGAAGGTGGTAGCTCTTTTGGAGCATGGTTCCTTAGTACAGGTGGCTCCAGCCTCCAGGATCTACTATCTGATGAGCTGAGGTAGAGCTGATATAATAATAATACAAATAAAGTGAAAGCAAAAGTTGCTCAGTCATGTCCAACTCTTTGTGACCCCCATAGACTATACAGTCCGTGAAATTCTCTAGGCCAGAATACCGGAGTGGGTAGCCTTTCCCTTCTCCAAGGGATCTTCCCAGCAGGGATTGAACCCAGGTCTCCCTCATTGCAGGCGGATTCTTTACCAGCTGAGCCACAGGGGAAGCCCAGAGCACAATAAATGTGCTATACCCGAATTACCCCAAAGCCATACCTTCTCCCCGGTCCATGGAAAACCTGTCTACTACAAATTGGTCCCTGGTGCCTAAAAGGTTGGGGACCTCTGCCTTAGTAGTTTTTTCCTGAAAAATAAGATGGGAATGGGACTGGAAAATATTGCCTCTCAATGTCAGTCTACATCAGAATCACCAAGAGAGTGTGTTAAAAGTCAGATTGCCAGGCCCCTCGCCCCTTGACTTTCTGATTCAGGTCTGGAGTGGTGCCTGAGAATCTGCATTGCTAACAAGTTCCTAGGATAACCCTGCTGCTGCTGGTCTGAGACCACACTCTGAGAACCTCTGGGCTGGAAAGACCCCCTCAGGCCTCCATTGGCGTGGGACTTCATTACAAAGTGGAAAACATGATTCGAGGTGGAATTTAAAAATCCATTCACAGGTGCAGCAGGCAGGTGAGAAACTCCAGCACATGGGTGCGAGGGTCCCACTGTCACAAGATCGGCATCCACCAGTCCCTTTTACAGGAGGTGAGCACTCCAGCTTTTTGAGTAACCTCTAAAAAGATAATGCCCCTCTGAGCAAAAGCAAACACCAGGAGGCTTAAAAACCTGAGGTCCCTGTGCCCGCTCCTCAAGCCAGCAGAAAATACATTTATGTCAAGAAAGTGCAGTGTAAATAGAAAGCAGGGCTTGATTTCCACCATCCCGAGTCAAAGAATCTGCTGAGGAGGCCACATGACACTCGAAATGAAACCCAGGTCCTTGATACCCAGAGGCCAGAAAGGGAATGGAAGATCCAAGAAAATCCAAACATTCCTGAATCTCTACAGTAAACACTTCTGATCAGATCCTCTTGCTATTTTGGAACATACATGAAGTTCATTAACTGGCACACATTAAACAGGAAAAGGTAGAGAAAAAAAAATGGTGCTGGAGGACAAATCAGTAATTGCTCCTTCAGAGCAAACCAAAGTTACTGAGAAAATCTCCTATAAAGGCTCTGTCAAAACAAGTCACTGAAGGATTAGTGAGAGCTAAATCCCCCGTCAGAGAGATTTTTCTCAACAGTCGTAAATGGGTTTTAGTATCGGAAAATCTTAGAAAATATACTTCCCCTGCCCCTACCCTCCTCTCAGAACAGCTCTTTCAATAGTTTGGTATCTTCTGGAAGCACAGTGTTTCCTTAGGCTGACTTCTTTAAAAAATAAAATAAAATAAACTCTGTCATTTGCAGCAGAGTCAGTGGCTGGAAATAAATTGTTACAGACACTGTATTTCAGAGGCTTGCCCATACAACACACACTTTCAAGTACAGTCCTTTCTTTTCTTGGCAATTTCCGTGAGAAAAATTAATATAGAGCTGTTAGAAGCTAATACTCCTACTTTAGCTTTTTTATCTTTTTTTTTTTTTTTCATTTTGGACTCCTTCCTTAAGGTGTAACTGTTCAATTTGTTTGTTTGGGAATGGCAAGAGCTGAAATTTACATTTCATTTTTGAACATGGGTAGCTGATTACTTATTTTTTTAATTAGAAAAAGGCAAACCCTGGTAACACTATACGTTTTCCAATGGTAGCCTATGAAGAGCACACATTTTATTTCTATTAGTAAAGGGTCATCTTATTTACTCTCTCTAAACTATCACCAGGACTTGTGTTCTATTTCTGAACAGTCTGCTCTGGAACTCCTATCACTGGATTATGGAGGTCTGTCTCTTTCATTAAGCTAGTGTGTAGAAAAGACCTACTTACACCATAAGCTCTTAGAAACACTGGCATTTATCCCAAGAGAGGGACCAGGCAAAGCCATTTTCCTATCTGCCTCTTAGATGGTTACACTCCATTTTTTTCTGACTAAATCTTTGTTCTCATATCAGCTCTCAGAGCTAATGCATCTAGATGTCACTGGTGCCAATCAATGGAAAGCTAACATACTTGCAAAATGCTCCTTGTGTGAGTCAGGACTGATTTCACTTCTCTGGATACAGACTATGTTTCAAATTTCTCATTTCTACCATTAGATCCCTTACAGACATCCATCTCCATGCAAAAATATTTTTCCTGACATCCAAATGGCAAATCTTAGTTACAAACCTGTTTTGAGGCATTAATATACTCAGCCATCCCTCAGCATAGTGGATGTGAGGAGGTGGCCAAAAAAAGTCCCCAAATTGTTCCTGTCCCAACAGGAACACCTTATGCGTAAAATTTTGCCACTGAAATCCTTTATGATTTTTAATGTCCGGGACTATCCTTTTCATATTAAATTATTCCAAGAGAACCTATTTAATCTATTGAATCAGTAAGACTATAGAAAATTTAGCAAGTCTTTTATTTTGGTGGTAAAGCCAAGAGAATTTAGGCTTGGGATTATACAGACCTGAGTTGGCATCCAGGAGCCATGGTTTTCTAGCTCTGGGAACTTGGGCAAGTCACTTCATCTCTAAGAGGCTCAGTTTTATCATTTATAAAAGGGGAATAATAATACCTACCACCAGGAATAAAGAAACAGGAAGAGCATTCTGTGTGGGGTCTGCCCCCTAGACAGTGCTCACTAATGTGAATTCCAGGGGCCAGTTGGGTGGGGAGAGTGAGGTCAGGGTAGATTATCCTCCTAAGGTTGACGAGAGGTAATAGAAACAGGGTATATTCTGGAAAGGGAGCTCCAGGAGGGGGCCACTCCAGTGTGTGTGTGTGTGTGTGTGTGTGTGTGTGTGTTGTTTAACCAACAGCAGTGGACACAACTGCACTTGAGAGAGCAGACTGCAGACCTGAGGACACAGCCACAGAGAAAAGAGAAGAGCGTTCTGCCTACCCCATTCTCAGCTGATTGCCAGCACTACCCACAGTTTTACAAGTTTCACTCCAGTTCTGCCCTAACTTGATTATATACAAGGGTTTCGCATACATTATCTCAAAAATGACATCGTGAGATCTTTGCCTTTGGGATTAATGAGTAATCAGGATGTACACATCCATCTCCACTTCACTAACGATCAAGCTAAAGAGTTGCCGCAGATCTTTCTCTTGTGTGGAGGGGGCATGACGGCTAGCTGGATATGTACAGGAAAGCCTGACCCAGTAATCTTGGTCACACGTCCAGAGACCAGGAATGCCTGTTTTGGCCGGGGTGGGTGGGGGTGGATGGGTGGATGAGGGTGAGTTTCCCACAACCTGATATACCATTCTTCAGGGAAGAATCTGTTTTTGTGCTCCTTACCCAGTGGGTAGATCTGCTGTAGTTAAATACATATTTCTGAGCCCTGAATTGAAGCACCTGTTTTCCAAATGACTTAAGAATTTTATTTACATGGTTGTTTTCATTATGTTGCTATGAAATTGCACGTTTATTGAAAAGACAAAGCTTAAATGATAGAGATGAACCTGGAAATATCACCATGCCCATCTACAGATAATGTGATGTACACAGACAATGCATGTTCAGTCACTCAGTCGTGTCCGACTCTCTGCAATCCTGTGGACTGTAGCCCACCAGGCTCCTCTGTCCATGGGATTCTCCAGGCAAGAAGGCTGGAGTGGATTGCCATTTCCTCCTCCAGGGGATCTCCCCAACCCAGCGGTCGAACCTACATGTCCTGAGGCTCCTGCATTGGCAGGAGGATTCTTTACCACCGAACCACCTCCACCCCATAAGACCTGACAGTTGTCAGTCTCACATCTTCATTTATTCACCTCCATATTCTTGAGTCTCATCTTAATCACAAAGTCATGCAACTGGGAAAGCAAAGCCGCCCATAAGAGAGAGATGAAGACTTCTCTGTGAAAAGAACAGACAAGGCCCATACTAAGTTCAGTTCAGTAGTTCAGTCGTGTCCCACTCTTTGTGACCCCATGAACTGCAGCATGCCAGGCCTCCCTGTCCATCACCAACTCCCAGAGTTTACTCAAACTCATGTCCTTTGAGTCGGTGATGCCATCCAACCATCTCATCCTCTGTCGTCCCCTTCTCCTCCCGCCTTCAATCTTTCCCAGCATCAGGGTCTTTTCAAATGAGTCAGTTCTTCGCATCAGGTGGCTAAAGTATCTCTACAAAGTTAGAGAAAGGATTTGATGTTTCCCCTCCACCCCTATATCCTTCTTATCCTGGATGAACAATGTTGAAGATGGATCTTAAGTAGGAATCAAGAAACTATAAGATTAGAAAAGAAAGCTCTATTTCTTGTTCATATTAGTAAGTGACAGAACACATTCCAGTTGAGTTCCAGTGACTCCAAAACATATGTGGGAGAGGGCCAGGATGGTCTTTAGGTTTTGGAGGAGTTCTGTTTCTTGGAAACATGGGCTTAAGGAATAGGAGTAGACAGAACTGGTAAATCCCTGTGTCGCTCAGGTCCTCTGTGGTTAAAATGGAAGCAGTCAGGGCAGAATTTTTCAGAAAATAAAGCAATACATTTTGAGAAATATCACATGGGGTTGGATGGGGAAGTGCTACTGAAACAACCATTCAAAATTAATGTGAAGAAGTTTTACACAGCATATATTTTTCAGGGATTTGATAGGAGGGCACAGGGGATTGGGAGGGAGGACAATCAGGATTATAGTCTTACTGATGGATGAGACTATGGTAGAAATGCCCTAGAAACATTTAGCAAAGAGTCCCTGTGGGCAGTGACTTACCCTCACACCATTGTTAACAAATACAAGGGTCAGGGGTGATCCACATCCTACTTAGGAGAACAATAAGCAGCATTTCATCTCCAGGCTATCATGGGTTGTCCACAGTACAACAGAAACCCTGCCTGAACTTGAGAGGTCAGCCAAAGGCAAACATGTTTCACAAGCGCTATTTTCCTAGCTCATCTCCATCTATCCAGCTTTAGGATCTCACAGACAAGATCTCGGCGACGTGAACGCATCATACTCAGAAGTCCTCAACACAGAAGATAGAGAACTCTGCATTCAGCCACCTGGGCTGAACTCAAATCATATGTCCCAATATGGACATGGTACCTTCACAGCTCTTATCTGATTGCAGTGCACAAATGTGGATTAGAAATGACATGATCACTAACTTTCCGAGGGGGAAAAAGGGGAAATCCAGTAGAGTAAGTGGGTAAAAAGTTAGTAATGAAAGGTAAGTAACCCAGACAGGGAGTTTCCTGAGCAAGCATACCCTGTAGGTTTTAGCCATGCTCCTCTGACGGCGCCCTTTTCTACTTCAGTTGATAGATATCTGACCCAGTGCTTGACCATTTATTCAAACCACCTCTTGCCATTTCACCAGGTAGGGACGTCAGCAAAAAGTCATTTCAATGTAAGTAGCAACCCACTTTCCAAAACAACCCTCCACACTTCAAACTAAACAAACGACTAAGTAAACCCAGATTACATACAGCTTTATCAGAAGGAGTTTGTGTAATCTCTGAATCAACAAAGTCTGGGAAATGTGTGTACAGAATATCCATTATACAAATGTCAGGCCACAAAGTCAAATTCTTTTTTTGATATGCTATTAAGGGCTCCCGAATCCAGCCAAGATGGAGAAGGGAATGGTAACCCACTCCAGTTTTCTTGCCTGGAGAATCTCATGGATAGAGGAGCCTAGTGGGCTACAGTCCATGGGGTCACAAAGAGTCAGACACCACTGAGTGACTAACACAATAATCCACCCAATAGAGGATAGCAGGGGAGGCCCAGGGTCTGCTAGCCTCTACCTTCTAGCCTGACTCTCTTTATGTAAAGAGCAGGAAAGCAAATTTTCCACAGTTATTCTCACTGTTTCCTGGAAAGAGCAAGATGCCCTTTCTCATCAGCCTGAATGGAAATCTTCTCTGAGCTGGTTTAGTTGATGTGGGTTAACCCTGAACATCACACAACTTCACAACCACAATACAACTGGGATCATTTGGTGCTTTTTAACTTTGTTGGGTATAACTTACAAAGTCCAAGATTAAAAGTCATTTATGGTCTGCCAAATAGAAAGTTTCAAAGTGAAATGGTTAAGTCACATCATTAAGGGAAGAAGAAAGAATTAAAATGTATACTCACATACAGAATTAAGTATGCTCCTAAAATGATCACCACAGAAAAATATAGACAACAGCAGTTCAAAAGTACAGAGTCAGTTGGATTGTCATGGAAGTCTTAAAAATGGACATGGACATGTATAACTGAATCACGCTGTATACCAGAAACATAACATTGTTAATCAACCAAGCTGCAATATAAAATTAAAATTATTAAAAATGTCATGTTTTTGATCTATGTGGAAACACATGGACTATTTCATTATTGCCATCATATAGTCCAGAACACTTGCACAACAGGCTGGATACTCTTCAAAATCAAATAGAGCTAAGTCAGATACTAGCTGACACATTCACTACTAACATTTGATTTGGGAAAAGAATTTTATTCTTGAAAGTATCTCACAAGCCATAAAATGCAGACCATATGGCCTTCCTCATAGGTTTTTATACAAATACGATAGGATTACATGTATAATACCTGGCCATGGCACACACTACAACTATAATATTATCCCTGTCCCCCCAAATCCTTGGAGCAGAGAGATCTCATGTGTGTGTGTATACATTTAGCTTTGAAGTCATGCATTTAGCTTTGAGGTCACATAATGGACACATATTAAGTACTTATCATTTATTCAATAACAAACATTGATTATTTACCTTTTGTACTGCCTGACCCAGAAGTCCCCCAAAACATTCTTGTTCATGATTAATGGATCAGAATTTTTTATAACACCCCAACTTAAAAAGAAATGCCCAACAGTTGAGTTTATTTACTAATTAGATCCAAATAAGTTAATTACATTCTAACAATTTAGTAGTTTTTCAGAAAAATAATAAATCCAATAAATGTAAAGAAAATAATATTTCATTTCATTGTGAAATAATCACAAATATGTATTAATACTAAGGAGACACATGTGCCTGGTGGGCACTTCACAAATTCTCAAACCTGGGCACTAGCCTGGAAACCCCCACCCTCATTTCCTGCTCCACATTGTACCATGTGGTGCTGCTTTACATGACAGCAACTGCCCAAACCCTAGCTTTGCAAAGGTATGACATCACTGAGAAGAATGTCATGCATTCCAATAGTGAAACTATGAACCACCTTGAGCTAGTAGTTCACACGCTGTCTGACAGATGTCAGGAATTGATATATTTTCCTCAACTATTTAAAGTATTTCCCAGCACTCTTTCAAGTTAGCTGCAATGCCTGGGGTGCCTTGGCTCATTGTCTGGGAACCAAAAAAGTAATCAATTACATCAAATCAGATTCTTCTTGTCTGCTATTGTACCATAAGAAACACAAATTAGACAACATTATAAATAAACTTAAACAGTAACAAGACTTGTAACAATGGAGATCTGTATTTCTATTGCACATTTTAGCTTCTAATATTTCATCTATTCAAAGATATCTGATTTGTGTCATATGGTCACCAGACTGACTGTGCAGTGAAGGTTCTGGGCATTTGAACAGGAAAAACATCTACTTATCTTGGGGCTTCCCCGGTGGCTCAGTGGTAAAGAATCCACCTGCCAATACAAGAGATGCCAGTTTGATCCCTGGGTCGGGAAGATTCCCTGGAGAAGGAATGGCAACCTACTCCAGCATTCTTGGCTGGAAAATCCCATGGACAGAGAAGCCTGGCAGGCTGCAGTCCATGGGGTCACAAAGAATTGGACATGATTTAGTGACTAAATGACAACAGCAAAATCTTGATCTCAAATGTTGACTTACTTTAAAAAACATAGAGCCATGCAATGTTTACCAGATGAGCCTCCTCACTAGTGGGAATTTGTGAGTTCTGTGGATCAGCTTCCCGTAAGGTCATTCGAGGTAAAGGAAGGGAATCTCCTTTCACACGTGAAAATAGTTCAGTAGCCAAGAACTCTGCTGGCATCTACATTCTTCAGCATCTAGAATCCAGGCCTTAGGAAGCAACAGGGCTAGGCCTGCTCCCATTTAGACTCTACCCAATGTTGTGTTGTAGGCATGTCTACAGAGCTGAATGATGGCTTAAAAACCTGTTCAGGGAGACAGTGGTAAGGAGAGGTGCAGTTGGGCAGAATGTATATGCTGCATGTGCTTAGTGAAGGCTAAGAGGAAAAAACCCTGCTTCATAATGCTGGCTGATGTCCCTGTTACCGAGACTCCCACAGGGGAGGAGTGAGATCCCTGAGTTCAGGGTGGGGAGAATTATCAGCCCACTCCCAGGCAGAGGGGTTTCCTTCCCTTCTATACCTGCCTGCAGAAAGCTCTGAATGGAGGGACATGCTCTTTGCTGAAAGTGAGAGATGCAAATGTCCAAATTTACTAGCTGCTAGTAGAAGATTTCTCTTAGACACATTAAATAAAATCGAAAACCAAAAAAAAAAAAAAAAAAAAAAACCCAAAAAAAAACCAAAAAGAGCTCTGTGGAGAGGAAGTAGGCTAATCCAAAGCATTTCACAGAGGGGATGAGTCCTGGTCTTCCTACGGTGTGTGCGGGGAACCATCCTGACCTTGATGGTTGAACCCTGCAGCCCAGAGGAGAGTCAAGGGGACCATTGCTCATGAGGCACCAAGCAGAGGCCCAATAGGTCTCTTCGTTGTTCTGGACGGCCCCAGGAGAAGACAGCATAGACTCTGTCCTGAGGAGTGGACCAGGTCAGTGGAAGCGGAGGCTTATTACACAAGAAGCAAGCAAAACCCACCTCCAGACTCTCCTCCCTGCAACTTTAAAGTAAATTAAGTAACACTGTCTTCCTGGGGGTATCCTTGGCAGAGATGAGCAGGACCCACTGCTCCTAGCGATGAACACATGTATGGGGCCCTATTGGCCTATTTGCCCATAAGATTTTATATATATATATATATATATATATAAATGCCTTCTGGAATCATCCTGCCCAGTGAGCATCAGGGGCCTCAGAGTCCTAGCTCTGTCCACTAGAGCTAGGACCAAGGCCTCCTCAGGTGCCTGAGGCCCAAGGCATAGGACCTGGTACCCACTGTCAAAGCTCTGTTTCATTTTGAAATTCAACTGGCAAAAAGTATTCTATTCCACCAACTCCTTCTCCAAGCACTGTGCAGCTCAAGGTGGAAAATTCAGAGACTCGCCGTTCAGAATGCACCATGTTATCCCAATGTGAGTTCATAGATGAGGACACACAGAAAGAAAGAAACAGAAATGCAATCGTTATTACAGGGGTGATGATCTTCCCAGGGACCCTGAATTTGGAAGTAGGAAAAATAGAAGAGGACCAGCCTCCAAGTTCACCTAGGGTGATTTATATGAGGCAGAAACGAGTACACTACCTTGTAACACGTTAGCATTTCCAGGGCAAACTCCTGCTTTAAAATGCTTTCCTGGTCTGCTGATTCAATAAGCCTGCAGAGGTGCATTTGGCATTCACATATAGTGTTAATCAAGTATCTTGTTTGTTTTGAAAAACAAGAGGCCAATAATGACAACCCTTGGGTTGCCATGATGTTCCTGGCATTCTCAGATCATGTGCCAAGTCTGGACTTGGGGCCTAGTGTCAGGAACAGCATTTGTTTGGCTCTTGAGGAATTTTCAGACCAGTTACTTGGTGTCCATGTCCTTGTTGCCTACGTAACTTGTAGTAATATGTTCGAAATGAGTCAATCATTATGCCATCTGCACATTTATCCATCCCGAGATTTACTCTGGATTTTCCCAACAGCTTCCTCTCTTACTAGGTCTACCTTTATGATCTGGAGGTCCTCGCTGGGACAGGATGGAGCTGCAGATACATGGTATGTGGTGTCAGACAAGTCTTTCCTGTAAGTATTAATTTGCATGAGGGTTAAGGAGCTTCCTCAAGAAGGGAGGTGTACTTGATCTTTAGGAACACTGGAGATTCAGATGTGTACCTACAAACATGATGGCTTGAAGAAAAGAACGGGGAAGAAGGTCAGGAAATGGGGATGAAAAACAAGGGTCATCATGGGAAAACCTGAGAGGGCCAATTAGACTCAGCCACATTTCTGAGAGTCAGATGGGAAGATGCTCCCCCCTCCATGATGGTGAAAAGTGAAAGTGAAAGTCATTCAGTCATGTCCAACTCTTTCCTTCTCCAGGGGATCGTCCCAACCCAGGGATCAAACCCAGGTCTCCCGCATTGCTGGGGGATTCTTTACTAGCTGAGCCACAAGGGAAGCCTAAGAATACTGGAATGGGTAGCCTATCCATTCTCCAGCAGATCTTCCTGACCCAAGAATAGAATTGGGGTCTCCTGCATCGCAGGCAGATTCTTTATCAACTGAGCTATCAGGGAAGCCCTCCACGATGGTGGCTGGTGTTTAAACCCACCCAGACCTACTTCCCAGGAGCTGTATATATTTTGAAGAGAAAAGGGCTATGTGTACAAACTGAAAGAATTCTCTCATCAATTTCCAGAATACTCCAGGCTCAAACTACTTTACTATGGTGATATGCTCCTATGAACCCAGAGACAGAAATATTCCTCACTTCAACACAGACTGCTATTCACTTGTCACGGTAATGAAAGATCTGAACAGGTTGGTAGCCTGGGCCAGCAGTTAATCATGAGAAGAAACAGAAGCACATAGTAACACTCAAGAAAAACAAGAGTGGTGTGGTTTGGGGTGGGCCAAGTCCATGGTGATGACACTAGTGGAAGGTGGAATAGCAAGCAGTCTGGTCATGGAAGCCTAGGCTAATTCCTCAACAGACAGAAAACACCCCTTTGGGAACTCAAAGAAATGCTGAGGTTGGGATGAGATTTGTAAGGGATTGTATTACCTGTGCTAACAGGTGAGGGCTTGAGGCTCTGATCTTGATGTTAATAAGATTCATTCACACCCCAGGGCTGGAAATGCTTGGAAACACTGTAGTTACATAAGTTTACATCAGCCCCTCCTTTTTTATTAACTGACACAAAATCTTAGCCCTGTTATCATCTCTGATCTTGGACCACTTCCCTGAGCCACTGTGCAACATGATCTTTTTCTGAAAGGCGGGGAGAAAAGTAAATTCACAGGTTTCTTTCAGAGTGGCCTGAGATTCCCTAATTTGCATTGCTCTGTGAATGCAAAGCATGATGATAAAAAATGTAATTCTTCACGCACGTCAAAGACAGCTCATTAGATCAACTTCCCCCCCCACCGTATATGTGTTTTTTTTTTTTTTTTTAAACAGGAACCACTGTGCTTTCTTTCAAGTGACAAGAGTTGTGACAGCTGCTCTAGAAGGTGTTCAATGGTTAATTAAGACACCGGTGTCATCGCTGAGCTCTTTTGTATTTCGTAGAAAGCAACTGCTAAACAGATGAAAGTAGGTCTGAGGCAAGGGGTAGCATAACTATTATTTCAATTAATAAATAGCTCTAAAAGTGAAGGAAGTGATAAAGGCCTCCAGCGCGTCTGTGTCTGCCCCGGTTCTGTCAGGAAAATTAAACAGAGTGTTCGTGATTGTCATTGCTTCTGTTTGAGAGATCCAAGCGCGTGGGTCACCTGTGCTGAGCCGGTTAGTCTGCTGGTTCCTGGGGCACCCCCTAGTGACACATTTGTATACCCTGGCGCATCCATTGCTACAGAAAGGAGCTGGGCCAAATCACCTCTCTTTCTTCCACCTACATCCTCTCCTGTCTTCTCCCCCCTCCCCCTGCCTTCCACCAAAAGAAGCCCTAAAACGTATTTTCAGACAAATATCAGGAAAGCATTTATAAATATTTCAGAGGCGTTTCATAAATAAATAAGCAAATCTACAAAAAGACTTCCCTCTTTTAATGAGATCTTGGCTGTGGTATATGCCTTTTATTTGTGCATCGTTAACACCAGTTGGGGAAATTTTTATACTGGACTCTTTTGGAGTTGGGGGAGGGCTCATAATATATGAAAAAGCCTGTGAATACAAGTCTGAAATGTGTACCTTCGTCCCTGACAGATTAGGCAGCTCTGGCATGAGGGAATAGCTTTTACTCTTTTAAAAGTAAATACTAATCAATAGCAACTGTGCCAACAAAACCTTCTGGCTGCCTAATTGCACCACAGCTACTCATAGACCCCAACAGAATTTTCCCCTGGATGTAACAAAATTAACTACCAGGGGCTGAGCTAGTGAGTTATCACCAGCTCGCTATTCAAATGTAATTAACACAAGCCCCCGACTGCCACATGTACCATTAAAGTACCATTTGTACCTGTAATTTCCAAACAGGGTCTGAAGGTCATGCCCACATCAATCTTTTCAACATACTCATCTGCACAGGAAATCAAACTGGCAGGGAGGTGGTCCCGACCATTATAGGCAATCTCTTCCTCTTGGAAATCTTGTTTGTAGTTTCTCTTCTGCAGCTTAATGCCCTCTGTGGTCTCTTTGGCCATGTCAGAAATAACCAGACTGGGTCAGAGGCAAACAAGTGGTTTAAGCTGTCTTAGCTTTGGGCTGATCTAGCTGCTCAATATGCAGAAATCATACTTGACAGGAGCTTGGGATGGATGCTATGGCCACTATTATTAGTTAATAATAACTGATATTTTACCACTCATTAGGGTTTTTTAAGGACTTCTACCTACATCTTCTGAATGTATTATTATAATAAGAACAGTGGCCATTTATTGAGCACGGGCTAAAAGCTTTACATATATATTTTATCATTTAATTCTCACAACAACTTTGTGAATTAGGAATTATTACCCCTATTTTAAAATCAAGGAAGTTGAGGCTCAGAGAGCATGACTCCAATGCTCCAAGCATCTGGAATAATGAAGTGCCAGAATTTGAACCCAGGTTTCTGACTCTAAAGGCCCTTCTTTAACCACTATGGAAGGGACTGATGATCACCATCACCAGCAACCTCAGCATTTCACACACACGGTAAACAAAGCGCAGAGAGGTAAAGCAATCTACTCAGGGATACTCAGCATGTAAGCGTTTCAAAGGAGAGGGAAGAACCAGTCATGGGGGTTAGTGGAATCTCTGACTCGCTAATGCACAGCACAGCAGCCTTTCTGTCTTCGAACCAGTGGAGGTGTTGCCAGAGTTCCTTCAGGTCTTTGCTCAAAAACCATCAACTCTTCTCCCACCCCTACCTTTAGCAGGAGTGTCCTTGACAAAACCTGCCACCTCACTCAGCTTCAAGTAAGTTCACTTCAGTCTTCAAGTTAAAGGGTCCAGAGATAATATATGAAGCTATAAACAACAACAAAAGCGTAGATAGAACCAGCTGGGACCAAGATGGCAAGGAACTTCCACAAACCCTCAGTCTCATTGTATGTTGAGTATATCAGCATATTAAATATGACACATCTACCAGTGGCCATCATAAGACATTAAGGACCAAAGAAGGATTGAAAGAGGGTAGCACTCCACCCGCTCAGAAAAAATCCTGCCCCTTCCCAGTAGACTAAGGCAGACACCTCCCCATCATTGGCCTCACTCCTCTCCCTTTGTCTTTACTCTTTAAAATTAAACCCCTCTTGCTGGCTGAGTGAGGAGTTGATCTGTGAACTTATTTCGGCTTCTCACTTCTTTGGCCACCAAAAAAAGCTTGTGCTATGTCAGTATCAGCTTTGGTTTCATTATTTCCTACTCCAACCCTAACAGAAAAGGAACCTTCCCACCCCAAGGCAGAGAGCCTTGTTGAGCTAGGGCCTCAATAGGATCCATATGACTTATTACTCAATTCAGTAATAGAAGAGTCCAGAAGCATAGCCTATTAACCTGTGCAGGACATCTGTACAAGACTTTCAGCCAGAGGTCCTCTCTCTGGGCTCAGGGACCTCAACTACATAATATGCTCAGTCATACAGTCTTGTTTGACACTTTGCAACCCCATGAACTACAGCCTGCCAAGCTCCTCTATCCATGGGATTCTCCAGGCAACAATACTGGAGTGGGTTGCCATTTTCTTCCCCAGGGGATCTTCCTTACCCAGGAATCCAACCTACCTCTCTTGCATTGGCAGGCAGATTCTTTACCACTGAGCCACTTGGGAAGCTCGTAACAATGAATTAGATAAAAGCTCTCTTGGTCCCTTCCAGATCTATCATTTTAGCCTAATGGTGAATTCCTTGAGCTAGGAAAGGCCATACACAGAAATCTAACAGCATTATTTTCTCAAAACTTGCCCTGTACTGTCCCTGTAAGAACCCAGATAACCATGTGGTCACAAAACCATTGCTTTATAAAAGGAGGCATGTTGAGCTGAGGATGCACATTATTAGGTAACTTTGAGAAATAATCAGCCACTCCAGGAGCCAATAGGGAGAGAGAATATAGGCTGCTCTCCCTCTAGTTCCCACGTGTAACTGGGCAAAGCCGCCCAATTAGTGAAGAGGTCTTCAAAAACCACTGAGGTCTGCAACTACGACTGGAAGTCTTGTAATTTTTCAGCTGCAGACTCTATTGTCAGAATCCTGTTCCTGGGAGCACAATATGTATTGAGGGTCCTGCTATGATAGCGATTTCTTGACTTCTTCTATTTAGAAATGCCTGGTGCTGGCCTCTAAGCCTGGTGTCTGCCTGATGGCTCAGAACTCCTCGTTTCCACCCAGAAGCACACAGGCCACATGCTCATGTGGTTTCTTTCTGGCCCAAAGCTCACCCTGTTCCATCTCAGTGAAGCCCCTGCATCAGAGATACCATCAGCCCAGCTCTGAGGGGACACTCATGCCTGAGTTAACTGTGTTGTTTGTGTGTCAGGCGTAGAGGGGACTTTGGTGTCCAGAGATCTTTGGCATCAATTTATCTCCATTTAAATATGTTTTCCCTTGATTCAGAATGAACTGCGAGAAGCAAAAATACTCATCAAAATGGAATGCAAATATCCAAGGCTCCTTTTTCTCAGAAATGCCCTATTTTCCCCCCTCCATGGTACTAATGTTTTAGAAATAGAAGGCACCTCTAGAGAGACAGGATAATACCAAATTTTTAAATCTGTAGAAAATGAGTACAGGGGTAGGCGGCACTATTAGTGCTACTAAAAATAAGCCTGGGGAAGCGACAATAAATGGAAAAACCAGAAGTCATTCCTTTTTTAAACTGCATTGAAAACTCTGTATATTCAGAAGCCATTTTCTCCAGAGATTCCAACAATAATACTTTGGATTAAACATTCATTTCCAGAGTGGTCTCTCTCCCATTCTATCCCCCTCTCGACCCTCCCCTCATCACTGCCCCAGCAATGCAGACTGATTCAGGCTTATTACCCACACAAGACCATGTGGTTCTGCCAAACGCCACAGTACTGGGGCCATTATGCTGTGCTTGGTGTTGGAGATGAGCATTATTTTCCTTTATGTTTTACAGAGAGTTCTAAGGTTGCTGTAGACAAACAGCCCAGTGCAGGGGAGAAAGGATGTCCCCCTTGGACTGGATGTCCTTTCCAGTCTGTTCTGCCCGCGGTGGATGAGGCGTCTGACATCCTGACCTCTGGGAGGGGTGGGGGAGGGGTCCACTCACACCACTGTTCTCAGGGCAGGTCAAAACATGTCCCGAGAAGTCATGCCAGCCATCGACAGTTCTACTGGGCTGGAAAACTGACTGCAAATATTATCAGTGCAAGGGCACTGGTTCCCAATATTCCACCTGCTCTGTCTGTTCCAGACATCATACCGGATGGATCTGCTAGCCTCTGCCGTGGATTCTCAGCAGAGCTGTACTCAGGCATCTGGGCATTTCTGGGATTTGAATAATTAAAAAAAAAATACCAGAAAGAGAAGAGTCTCTCACCAAGCACTAAGTCTCAGGTATCAATGCACTGGAGACCAGCTCCTTCATACCTACAGTGGGCTAGTAGACAAGGTCCACATGAGCAGTAATCCCAGGGCCAAAATTTATTCCTGCTTTTCCATCTTCTTGAAAACTTTATCACAATATTTAATCCTCTCACACATAAATAAATGGAAGTACTCTTAGAAAATCTATAGAAAATAGAGTCAAGGATATTTATCAAGGGGCATGTATAAAGCAACTGGTCCACTTCCCACATTTCATAGAGGTAGAAATTGAGGAACAGAACTTGAAGGTTCTGAATTCAGCATGTGTTGAAGTTGGGAGAGTGCTCTGGCCAGGGCTCTGGCTCCTAATTCAGAGTTCTTACCACCATCCCGGGCCCTGGGCAGGGATTCTAGTTTCATTCATGGAACTTCAGGAAAGAAAACGGCCTCAGGTCTGACAGGAGTGAAAGGCCAAGGTTTAGAACACCTCCCTCTTTTTCACAAGGCGAACTGGAACATATCACTATTTTTCCTTTCTTTGTTTCAGTCGGGGCATTTCTGCCTCTTAAAAGCAGCTAACCCTTCACCATGGAGGTGATGCAAAAATCTACCAATAAAGCAAGCCTGAAAGCCCTTTGCTTCCCACAGAAAAATCTATATGTGCCCTTCAGCCTTATAATTGAGTTGCAAAGGGGAAAATAAAATTGTTTCCTAGCTGTGTGGAGCCATTCCACCCAACATGCCAATAAAAAGCAACTGATGTTTTTGTCCATGGGATGTCCAGGTTCTAAGTTAGATCTATGAAGCTAAACAAGGGGTAGGTTATTACCAACAAACGATTACACTCTGGGTTGTATTGAACAGAGCGCTATTTGAACTCTTGAGACTAATTGGAAGGGTTCTGAAATGTCAGTGTTGACGTCCCCCGTCTAGATTCCCTGAATCACAGTGGAAACTAACCCTGAATCTTAAAAATGTTGCCATCCAGAAAGGCTCATGTTTCTAGCAAGAAATGTGAATATTAATCCTGGGTAGACAAATCACTTAGCTATGAATGTCCTGCTTTGCCATCAGATAGATAGGTAATAACCATCTACATTATCTTTTTCTGAAATTGATCGGGAAGATTGAGTAAACAATAATATTCTCTACTTGTAGTGTTTTAACTTGTAGAAACGCTTTTATTTGACTTCAATTACTCCTCGTAATATCTGTAAATAGGTGAATACCACCTGCCTCAAAACAGCCCTGTGTATTTGGGGGAACAGCCACATTTTAGAGATGAGCGTACTTAGACTCAGAGGGATTAGGTGGCCCATCTAAGTCACACAGCTGCTGCTGCTGCTGCTAAGTCACTTCAGTCGTGTCCGACTCTGTGCAACCCCATAGACGGCAGCTCACCAGGCTCCCTCGTCCCTGGGATTCTCCAGGCAAGAACACTGGAGTGGGTTGCCATTTCCTTCTCCAATGCATGAAAGTGAAAAGTCAAAGTGAAGTCGCTCAGTCATGTCTGACTCTTAGCGACCCCATGGACTACAGCCTACCAGGCTCCTCCATCCATGGGATTTTCCAGGCAAGAGTACTGGAATGGGGTGCCATTGCCTTCTCCGAGTCACACAGCTAGAGACTGTGAGACAACAAAGGCGGGACAAAGCTAGACTGGCTAGTTCCACAACCAATTTTCTCTGCAAGGAATCACAACACTTTTATCTTGGTACACAGGTGATGCTTTTAAAGGTTTAAAAGTGTGACACCATAATAACTAATTAAAGGCATCCCCATCCTGTTAGTCATGTCACTATTTAGCAGTCCAAGCCCCTCTCCATCAACATAAATCACCCTTGTATGACTACAGCTAGCTCTGGCAGCACCTGGCTGTTTCTGCTTCACTGATGGATGGATGAAATGGCTGGACCAGTCCTGCAGCATACCCTTTGCTCCCAAGGCCACTTACATGGCCAAGTCCAAGAACACTGGACCAACCCAATCTTTCATCACACTTGGTCTGTTGATTTTATTTGTAGACAAAACACAAGGCTGCCTTCCTGGTGTAATTTCCAGGTTCTTATGAGAAACAACCTCTTCTTCAACTCTCTTCTAGCCCTTCCCCTAAGGCTTTAAATCTCTCAAATGGGGATCTAAAAATAATCATTCTACAATGACAGACAGGCATAAAGTACAAATATATTAAAGAATCAATTCAGGGCAATGGACTCATTCACTAATGAATAAGTAAAATACTTAGCAATTTGGCGGGGGCAGGAGAGGGGGCGTGGAAACAAGAGGGGCGGAGACCCAAGAAGAGGGTCTCAGTCAGCTGGTGTGGGGAGAGGTCACAGGGGTGGGAATGGGGCAGAACAAGGGTCCTAGGAACACTGAAGACAGTCCACTGACTGCATTGTTTTGCTTAAGGCAATGCCTATTGAATGTTCTAGGCAGTAGAGACCTGGTTGGAGGATCTATTAACAGGTTGGATTTATTAAGATTTGTTAGATTTTAAAAAAAATTAAGCAGCTTTACTGAGATAAAATTACATACCATAAATTCCACATACTGCGAGTGTCCAATTCAATGATTTTTAGTAAATTTATCAAGTAGTAAAACCATCACCAGAATCTAGTTTTAGAAACAAGTTTGAAGAAATCGTGCTTTGAAAATGTCTACTTCTTCCCCATAACAAAGAGTATTTCCTTCTGTCCTGTGAACTCAAGGATTTATTCTTATGAACAACTGCTTCAGTTAGGTTTCACTGGAGCACTGCATCAAGGCTTTAAAAAATCTGCCCTCTTTTTGTGGTTTCTGTGTATTGGGATTTGAGGTGCGCTCAGAGCCCAGCCACTCAGTACTCAGACCCAAGGAGGTATCCCTGGCCCACCATTACTTCCACAGCCTCCACACCCACTCCTTGGAGAGTTACAGGGAGTTCTTGGTCACATCTCCGGTTCCCAGAAGCAGGAGAACAAGCACGTGACCAGCTCCTCCATCCCAGCTTCCTACACCCAGCCCTCCCGGGAAGGCGTGGGGGAAACTGGGTGCCATCATGGCATTCCCTTCTGGTTGCCAGGTCCTCTTGTTGTTTCTACACGTCTTAGAGACTGTCAGCCCAACTACACACCACCCCCTCCTGCCCACCACGTGACAGGTCACACTGTCCTTTTTCTTAGGAGACCGAATCAATGACCTACCTCATGCCAGGTCTTTCTGTTTCACTGTGAGTCAGGTGCAAGACAGAAAGGTAGCCCCGTTTTAAGGTAAACGCTAGAACGAAGATACTGCTCTGTTTTGCTGCCATTGGTTAGCAGCAGATATGGGTAAAGAATGAGTGTGAGTAAATGTTTGGTTAAGTCTAGAACCTACTTAAACCCTTTAGATTGACTGTTCAGGTTCAAAGTTACAGTTTGTGGAGTGGGAGTCTATTTAAGACAGTCTGAACAAAAGGTATATACACCCTCTATACATGCTATTCTCTCTTTAGAGAGTCTTCTTTCTTTCTCTTACCTGTCCTTCCATCCCACTGTTCTGCAAGCCTAGCAACTGACCCTCCTTTCCCCAGTGTTACCCCTTCCTGCGGAACTTAGGCTGACGGATCAAGTATTTGTTTGGTCTCTGTCATCCTTCCACATGTTGAATCTTCCAGAAAGAGGACCATGTCCTTTTCAACCCTGATGTCTAATACTATATCTGGTACATAAAAGACACTCCAAAGATGCTCTGCACTCAACTGATGAGGAAAGGACCATGAAAACGAACAGGGGCTCACATGCCAAGTAATTATTTCCTTCTTCAGGCAGCTGTGCTAATCTGCCAGACTTTACATGACCAGGGAACATTGTGTGATAATTTTGTGAATTAAGAAATTGTTTTGGACTCAAGTAGCATCGAACATAAAGGGCAGTGTTAGATTCCAAGAAAAAGGGCTGCAGGCTCTGGGAAAGGAGCTTTCCAGAAGTACTTGTCCATTGGGAAAGTCATGGTGTGCAGACTCCTAGTGAAAGAGAAGACATTTACAGTCTTCCCAGATTTGGAAGAATAAGGCAAACACTCCCCCTTACAAACATCTACAGTCAGAGTTATATCCACAACAAACAATATAAAGGTGTGCTTTCCATCTGTGTCTTATGAAATTGCCTTCACGATCTTAATTTTGTCTCTCATGTCCAGTTATCGCATGCCCCATGCTTAGCACAGTATCCAGAACACAGAAAACACTTAGTAGATACTGGAAGTATGAATGAATATTTTATAGTCTGGCTGGCCTCTTTCCCCACAAAATGTGTATATTTTGCTCCTCTGTGCTCTAAAAACCTAAGTGTGATGGAATGAATTTTCCATTGACCATCTCACTTGTCTAGGAAGCAATCCACAAATATGTTAACAAATGGGAAATTAGCAAATCCATGCAAACCAAGGCCTGGGAGTACCACCATTTAGAAAAATAATGCAGTAAAGACTCAAAATCTCAGACATTCTAAAGTGAGTATCCACCTTTTGAATGAAGAAATGTCAGAGGATTCTGGGGGCTAGTGGGATAGCCAGAAAGAAGCAGGAATGAAGGGGACGGAAGGGAAGGCTTCTTTGGCACCTACTTTGAGACAGGTATCTGGCCACAAACCCCATTTCTCATGTCAGTTCTAATAATAGAAACTACCACCTGGTTATGGCCATTGTGACTATATCCTTGAGGAGGGAAAGATCAAAGAGACTGTGTATCCTACCCAAGGTCATCCACTAGAAAGTGACCAGGTTAGAATTTGCACACAGATTTGTTAACTCTAAAGCTGAGGCTCTCTCCAGTTCACCATGTATCCAGGCCCTAAAGTTCCTCTAAATTTGGAATCCCACAGGACAGGGACATGTCCTACTCATAACCGGAGCCTTTCCTTCTCAGTTCGGACCATGAGAAGCACTACCACATGTTTCCTGAGCTGCATCACAGATCACAAGCATTAATACTCTTCTTTTCTTTTTAGATTCTTATTCATTTTTAAAAAAATATGAGTGATCTATGATGATCTTTTATTTATTTTTTGCCATGCAGCATATAGGATAGTTCCCCACGCAGGGATTGAACCTGTGTCCCTGGGATTACCACTGGATCTCCAGGGAAGTCCCAGCATTGACACTTGACAGAGACGTTGTCTGTCTATCTGAGGGAAGACACACACCTACCCAGCACTGGCCTTGGAGGAAGTGCTTAGGCAGCACTGGTTTCACTGATGGATCACGGAGTGCAGAGATGTTTCCTGGCTACTATACAGACCCTTGTGATTTACCCTTAGCAGCAATAACACTGGGGGCTTCAGGAGTTCCTTCTCCACTTTTGAAAGGCAGCATGCAAAATCTCCTCTCTAAGGTTACTCTGGCCACCCAGTACAGTCAACGCACAGCCTCCTCCCAGGTTGTGCTGACTTCCTCTATTCAACATTCAAGACCGGTTTTGAGTAGCATGTTTAGTCTAGTGTGGAGACTGCGAGGGGTGAGCATCAGGCAGCTAGGTTCTAGCCCCTGCTTGACCACTGGTAGGAGCAGGGGTGAGGCAAGGGAGGGCTGAGGCAAGTCACTTTTACTCCCTGGCCCTTAGTTCCTCATCTTTCAATTGAAAAGACTTAACAGGTAATTCTAAGCATTGTAGAATTTTCTATGGTGACACAAATACTCTGCTTTCTGCACTGCTCAATGTAGTAGTCACTGGTTATCTATATCTATTTATCTATCTGTACATACATACTAAGTACTTGAAGTATGGTGTGATTCAGGAACTGACATTTTATTTTATTTATTTTTAATTGGAGGATAATTGCTTTACAGTAGTGTGTTGGTTGCTTCCATACATCAACATGAATCAGCCACAGATATACATATGTCTCCTCCCTCTTGAACCTCCTTCCCATCTCCCACCCCAACCCACTCCTCTAGGTTATCACAGAGTCCCTGATTTGAGTTTCCTGTGTTACACAGCAAATCCCCACTGGCTATCTGTTTTACAAAAGTTAAAGTATATGTTTCAATGGTACTGTCTTAATTTGCCACACCTTCTCCTTCCCCAGCTGTGTCCACAAGTCTGGGAGCTGACATTTTAATTTTATATAATTTATACAATTTTAACTAATATACAATTTATATAATCTTAACTAATTTAGACTTAAATTTAAATAGCCACACATGACTAGTGGCTCCCTATTGGACAGAGAAGCAAGAAGAAACCTCCAGCTCTGAGAAGCAGAGAAGGAAGCAGCTTAAGGTAGGATTAAACGTTCCAGCTCACACAGATGTGGATTCAAGTCCCATTCTAATCCTTGCTAGCTATGGGACCAAGTCCAAGGTATTTAACCTCTTTAAGCCTTGGTTTCTTCTTTTATAAAATGGAGCTAATACTGGCTTCTACAGTTTTACACCTGTGTAAAAACTGAATGAGATAGAGCTCTAAGTGTGCCGTCTATCAAACAACCAGGGCTCTACACATGAAGGGGTGGGGGAGTTTCTTTCTCTGATTAATCCATTATTTCATTCACCAAAAGGTCACATTGAAAACTGAGTGAAAAGAGAGAAGGTTCAAAATCCCCTGGGTGGGGTCCTAGGGGAGGGGAAGCAATAGGGGAGGGAGGAGCCAGAGAAGAAAAGGCAGTTTTGCCTATTTCACATTTTTTCCCAGGGCTGGCCTGTATGTGCTGTGTGACGAACTGGGTCCAGTTACACAAGATCTAGCTAGATATTTAGATTCCCTGAGATGCACCTGTGTTGTGTAATCTTCCCACTCCTGTAAAGGAATAGCTTTGACTGGCCAGGGTTTTACAGGAGGCATCTTCACTGAGATTTCTGGCAAACAAGGGAAGGGTCCTTGACAGTCTAAAATAAATGTGCAAACAGTCTGATATAACAGGATAACACTTTCTGTGCTCTTTAACTGGTGTTTTCTAGCAAGAATAATTAAACAGAGGCCGAAAGAAAGTTATGACCAACTTAGACAGCATATTAAAAAGCAGAGACATTACTTTGCCAACAAAGGTCCATCTAGTCAAGGCTATGGTTTTTCCTGTGGTCATGTATGGATGTGAGCGTTGGACTATAAAGAAAGCTGAGCGCCGAAGAATTGATGCTTTTGAACTGTGGTGTTGGACAAGACTCTTGAGGGTCCCTTGGACTGCAAGGAGATCCCTTTGGACTGATCCTAAAGGAGATCAGTCCTGGGTGTTCATTGGAAGGACTGATGCTAAAGCCGAAACTCCAATACTTTGGCCACCTGATGTGAAGAGCTGACTCATTGGAAAAGACCCTGATGCTGGGAAAGATTGAGGGCAGGAGGAGAAGGGGACGACAGAGGATGAGATGGCTGGATGGCATCCCCGACTCAATGGACATGGGTTTGGGTGAACTCTGAGAGCTGGTGATGGACAAGGAGGCCTGGCGTGCTGCGGTTCATGGGGCTGCAAAGAGTCTGACACGACTGAGCGACTGAGCTGAACTGAACTACTCACTTGGCTAAAGTGAAAGCAGTTCATGAGAAAGTTTCCGACTTCTTTTGCTCCCAAAGTTGCCAACTGTGACTAGTTAGCATCACCTCCATCTTAATAAACAGCTTCCCATCCATGCGACTCTTACAAACCTCATTTAAATCAGTTGGAGGATTTTTAAAAATCCCAATGTCCAGGATATACCACAAACAATGAAATCAGAAAGGGTGAGGGTGGGACCCAGGTACCAGTCCTTTTTAAAGTGTCCTGAATGATTCTAATATACAGCTTCGTTTGAGCACCAGGCATTTAGAGGGAGTGATCTGGGTAGAACCTCAGGAGTTAAGTCCATGGGGAGCCCTGATCTATATCACAGACTCTAGGCCTCATCAGATCATGCTGATATTCTATTTAGCTCACATTGCTTACTGCAACTAGCATATTTCTCAACCAACATGCTCTTTAATAAAGTCTAATTTGGGCCATTTCCACATTGTTAGCGTTGACAGGGAAACTCCCCACGGAACTGGTGATGGGAGGGGTTGGTGCTTTAAAATCAAGCCTTGCAGAAATATTAAGCTGGCTTCCGGAGCCCAAAAACCATCAACAGAAGAGTTGCTTCAACAACTTCTGCATGCTGCCACCTGGTGGGGCCTGCTCCCAACTTGATCATGGCTCCTCATTTTTGGGCTCCTGCCCCCTCCCCCAAAGAGATGTAATTTAGGAAAATGTCATGCATTTTCAATCCAGTTTACTGGTGCCTTCCACACTGATCAGACTTCCTCCTCCTTTTTCCTCCCATCTGGTTAATATAATTATTGCTTCACATGGTGAAGCCGTTTGATGTCATAGCTTTGTCTGTTACTATGGTTACAAGTTAGGCAGTACTTTGGAATATGAATCTATCATCTCCCAAAAGCAGCTTTCTATTTGTCAGGGTGCAGCCCTCACATGCATCAAAGAGCAAGCCAAGCAGTGGCATTCATTTTCTGTCTTAAGGAAAAGTGGCCTTTCTTGGCCAAAGTGTATTTGAAAGTCCTCTGAGTCTAGTGTGGACACTCCTTGGAAATTGCTGGGTGCCGTCACCCTTTCTCCTCCAGGGGATTTTCCTGCCTGAGTGAGGCACCCGTAAGAAGAATGAACTGAGAGAGATTCAGAAAAGTTGGTAACAGGGCAGCTCCGCCTGCTAGGCAGGAGCCCTTCTATTGCACAGTCAGACAGAGTTGTTATTAGACTGTTCACTCTTGGCTGGTTTCTCAGCTAAAGGCAAGGCTGAGAACGTAATCTCTCCAGAGTTAAATTTCTTTAGGTGTAATCCGTGCCTCTCACGCATCTCAAGCCATGCCCCTTATTTCCTGATGGGGATGGAGTTATAATCTCCCTTCGGAAAATGGCAAAAGTTCAGAGCTGGGTTCAATCTGCCACCCTCAAGTGACGAAGCGTGACCAAGTCTCTGCTGTGACAGCACTTCACACCCAGCTGAATCAGACTCGGCCCTAGGAGGACAGAATACTCATGGCCTGTGAAGCGGGGCTCTCCTCTTGGTCAGGGATAGCAGCTAACCCTGGGGAGGTTTGTGGGCTTATAGCACCTGCTGTATGTGTAACCTTCTAATCCTCATGACAACCACAAGAGGTCCCCATCATCTGGCCTCCCTCTCATTTTATAGAGGAGGAAATTGAGGCTCAGAGGGATTAAGCGCTGTCCCCAGATCACAAAGGCCATGACAAAGCCTGGCTTCATCACCTTTAGGGTCAGAGTTCTGCTTTAGAAAAGTCTAAGGAATCCTTGCTGCCAACTCAGCAGAGGTTCACTTTCCCAATTCAAAGAGCAGGGACTATCCATGTCTGCATGAAGGCCTTCATTAAACCAAATGGAACAAACTCCAAGTATCTTCTTCCCCGCCTTGAGGAGAAATTTATTGTTTTGGTAGGCCATCAGTGAATTTCCAATGGCTATTAATTAACTAGCCATGTCATTCAAATTTATTATTGCAGAGCAGGAACATACTTATTTACACCACTCACACGGCAGGATAATTTGCAGTTATATAATTTCAATGTAATTATGATCGGAATTGCCAGGTAGAAACTAGGTACTTTGGAGGTGTGTGTTTATCAACAACGCACTACCTTGGAATTACCCACTCATGACATGAGTAGTTGAGGCCTCATAAGAGAGGTTGTTAATTGGGGACTTTATGTTTGCATTCCCAAATGACAGAAAAAGCGGGAGCCTCAGAGCTACCAGAACTATTTTCTTCTTCTGGTAGACTTCTGCAGTTCTGCAGGTTCATCCTGTTTGTGGGCATGTCTGAGGTGCTCTGGTGACAGGGAGGGAGCAGAAAGAGATGTGTGAGCTTTAGTGAAGGGTGCAAGTGCTGAACTGTACTAGGTTCGTCTCTGCATCTATTGAACCTGGGCATGAGAAGGAAATAACGATTTGTGACTTGTGAAGGAGTGAGTGAGGAAAGTCAGAGAACCTACGCATGGGCTAAGGGGTACAGAAGTCCTGGTCATCTACTCCATGAGCAGAATGAAAGCTGGAGAAAGGAGGTCAGAAGGAGAGGAGATGGTGAATTCCATACACACGAGATGTTACAAGAAAGCATGCAGCTTACATAACCTCTACTGGGCACGCATCACCCCTCTCCTCTCCCACAGAAAACAAAAATGATCCCAGGGCTGGTTTTCTTGACCAGTGTTTTCCTGGTAGTTCTGAGGCTGTGCTTATTGTTTGTAAGATGGGGGCAAGGGGAGGAGAAACCCACCCAATGTGATGATTCTCAGCTCTTCAGATGGTTCTTGGCTCAGCACGTGTAGAATAAGATAAACACTGGCTTTTAGAACTGCAAGGGGAGTTCGTTGAACAGGAGAGAAACCTAGGCCCCTGAAGGGGTGAACTTATGGGCCCAACTCACGCAGCAGATGAATGGAAGAGCCAGGCTTGGAATGCACACGTGTCACCAGCGAAATGATCTTCCGTAATGCAACTCTGTTGTGAGGGAGGAGCTGTGGATGCTCTCGATTATTATTAGACTAATATAAATAATGGCCGGATGGGGTGTGTCTCTGTAGCCATCCTAAAAGCTGCTCTGGGATCTTTCTTTTTTTTCCCTTGCCTTTTAAAATAACCTTACATAAAGACTCCTGTATCAAATCTTTCCAGGGGCCAAGAGAGGAGACATTTGTTCTTCCTGATGTGAAATGCCTCCCACCCAGAGATAACCAAGATAACAGAACTCCACAGTCCACAACAATGCCCCCTTTTCTCTTAGGCTGCTAGAAGGCTGAAGGCTACACTTTGGGCTCATTTGCTCAAATTTTCCTCAGGAAGGAGTTTTCATGGTCCTTTTCTTTCCTTCTCTTTCACTTGATACCTGCTTTTACATCAGGTAAATTGTTTTGATCTTTCTGTACCTGTGTTTTCATTATAAAATTTCCAGATGGAGGTGCAGCTATTCAACAGTCATAAATATAAATTAACAAGTAATAATCTTAAACCTTGTAGTTCAATGCTGAAAGAACTAAATTTTACAGAATTCACAGCCATGTTGCGAAGGATCCCACCCACTCTAGTGCCACAGATATACAACGTGCAAGAGGAGGAAAGCTCAGTTTTCATGAAAAGGAACATGAGGCAGAAGAGGCTGGTTCACTTTCTCAGCCAGAAGCACCATCTTGCCCCACTAACCATTATACTGAGAACCTTGGAGTTGTGCAGTTTCGAGAGAGACCTATAATAACCTGAAACATACTTTACTAACAGCAAAGAAAAGCAGCTGACGTTTCTTGGATGGCTGCAGCATGCCTGATGCTATATGTGGGATCTAGCTATCCAACTATCAATACGTATCCTTTTATCATCCCCCTCTATCATCTTTCTAGTTCGTTGTTGTTGTTCAGTTGCTAAATTGTGTTCGACTCTTTGTGACCCCGTGTATGGCAGCACACGCTAGGCTTCGCTGTCCCTTACTATGTCCCAGAGTTTGCTCAAACTCATGTCCATTGAGTTGGTGATACCATCCAACCATCTCATCCTCGGTTGCCCCCTTCTCCTCCTGCCCTCAACCCTTCCCATCAGGGTTTTTCTAGTGAGTTGACTCTTCATATCAGGTGGCCACAGTATTGGAGCTTCGTTTTTCTCTAAAATTGACATCATCATCCATACTTTGACAGATAAGGAAGCAGAGATTCAGAACCAATATTTTCAAGGTCAAAGCATAAATAGACATAGGGTCTGAAACCCATCCTCATGTGTGTATGACATTCACAATTTCTACCGTATCACTCAACCTCAGACAATCACTGTCACCTAGAATTGTCAATGGTAGGCACCCATTTTAGATCTCTCTCAGGCCTAAGGTCACCAAGCTTTCCCAGTACCCAAACTGGACTCCCAGGAAGAACAGTTTGGGAGCTACAGATGTGAAGGATAAGGATGACCCAGCAAACCAAGGGGAAAAGCCTGTTTCTGGGGGTCATAGTTAACCATGGGCTATTATTAATACAATAGCTGTTTTTCATCCTTCCAAATGAAATAGAATATTATTGCTAAAATAATATTCTAACCATTCTAACCATTGTTAGAATATTGGCAAATCTTCAAGTATGCACAATGTCAAGATGGATTTTATTAAAATTTTTATCTTATGAAAAATTTGTTTCTTTTGTTGATGGTTTAGACAGGAGTATCTATACTTCTATTATATGATTTTTGGTATCCTATTATAGAATGAGAGGAATTATGTTAAATCACAGATGCAGGACACTTCAGAGCAGTGCTTCTTTTGCATTAAACTTATTTCAAGAAGATTCATGAAGCCCTGAAGGCCTGAATTGGGACTGGGGATTCAGCGATGCTGGACCAGAATATTTCAGGCTCAAATCTCAATCCTGGTTCTCCTTCAGAGCCTTTCAGGACCTTATGTTAATCCCCAGTCATATGGAATTAATTTTATATATATATAAAATAGCTAATTTCTTTGTCTATTTATACAGAAATGGGTGCTAGAAAAAACTGGAGCCCCTGGTTCACATGTGTGCTCCTATGCCCCTGTCATTCCCCTCTAAGGAAAAAACCCAACACAAATCCATCCTTGTGTCCACCCAGGGACATATATCACAATGTTCATAAATCCACTACTCATGATAACTCCAAAGTGGAAATACTCCCAATTCCATCAATAATTAACAGATGAATTCTGAACATATTTCTACCATGAAATATATAGCAATGAAAGGGAAAGACCCATTTGAGGCATCACCACGGATAAATTTAACCTACATACTGTTAGGAAAAAGGAGTCACACATAAAAGAGCATGATTCCACTCATATCAAGCTCAAAATGCATGCAAAACTCATCAAGGGTGCTAGAAGTCAAGAAGTGGTGACCTCCGAGGAGGGATTGTGATGGGCAAGGTCACCAGGTGGCTTTGGGGATGCTGCTGCTATTTCACTTTTTCATGTTGGTCTGGGTTATTTGATGTGATCACATTAAAAAGTCATTGAGATGTGCAAATACGATTTGTGCACATTTCTCTCTGTGTGTTATACTTCAAATAAAAGTTAAAGAAAAAGATCAGGGTTCAATTCCCAGCTCTGCCACGTGCTGTGTGACTTGTGGAATTCACTTTTCCTTTATGCTACAGCTTTTTCATCTGAGAAATCAGCGTAATACAACCCACTTACAGAGATGTAAGAATATAATAAGAGGCTGCATATGAAACAACCAGCCCTGAACTTGACAAATGGTAGCTGCTCAATTACATTCACTATTTAAATGCTTTTTAATAGAAAATTATTGAATACACAGAAATCTAAAGAGAATAATATAACAACCCCCCCATGGACTCATCATCCAAACTTAATACTTATCAACTTATGGCCAATCTTGTTTTACTTAAATTTGTCTCCTCAACCATTAAATACTCAAAGTATATTTTAAATAAATATACTCCAGCAGCAATGGAATTCCTGCAGAGCTATTTAAAATTCTAAAGATGATGTTGTCAAAGTGCTGCACTCAATATGCCAGCAAATTTGGAAAACCGAGCTGTGGCCACAGGACTGGAAAAGGCCAATTCTCTTCCCACTTCCCAAGAAGAGCAGTACTAAAGAATGTTCAAACCACTGGACAACTGCACTCATCTCCCATGCTAGTAAGGTTATGCTCAAAATCCTGCCTGTTAGGCTTTACCATTACGTGAACCAAAAACTTAACAGATGTCCAAGCTGAGGTTAGAAAAGGCAGAAAAAACAGAGATCAAATTGCCAACATTTGCTAGATCTAGAAAAAACAAGGGAATTCTAGAAAAACATCTCCTGTTAAATTGACTATGATAAGAAAGCCTTCCTCAGTGATCAGTGCAAAGAAATACAGGAAAACAATAGAATGGGAAAGACTAGAGATTTCTTCAAGAAAATTACAGATACTAAGGGAACATTTCATGAAAAGATGGGCTAGATAAAGGACAGAAATGGTAGGGACCTAACAGAAGCAGAAGATATTAAGAAGAGGTGGTAAGAATACACAGAAGAACTATACAATAAAGATCTTCACGACCCAGATAATCATGATGGTGTGATCACTCACCTAGAGCCAGGCATCCTGAAATGTGAAGTCAAGTGGGCCTTAGGAAGCATCACTAAGAACAAAGCTAGTAGAGGTGATGGAATTCCAGTTGAGCTATTTCAAATCCTGAAAGATGATGTTGTGAAAGTGCTGCATTCAATATGTCAGCAAATTTGGAAAAATCAACAGTGGCCACCAGACTGGAAAAGGTCAGTTTTCATTCCAATCCCAAAGAAAGGCAATGCCAAAGAATGCTCAAACTACAACACAATTGTACTCATCTCACATGCTAGTAAAGTAATGCTCAAAATCCTCCAAGCCAGGCTTCAGCAATACGTGAACCATGAACTTCCAGATGTTCAAGCTGGTTTTAGAAAACCAGACAGAGATCAAGTTGCCAACATCTGCTGGATCATCAAAAAAGCAAGGGAGTTCCAGAAATCATCTATTTCTGCTTTATTGACTATGCCAAAGCCTTTGACTGTGTGGATCACAATAAACTGTGGAAAATTCTGAAAGAGATGGGAATACCAGACCACCTGACCTGCCTCTTGAGAAACCTATATGCAGGTCAAGAAGAAACAGTTAGAACTGGACATGGAACAACAGACTGGTTCCAAATCGGAAAAGGAGCACGCCAAGGCTGTATACTGTCACCCTGCTTATTTAACTTCTATGCAGAGTACATCATGAGAAATGCTGGGCTGGAAGAAGCACAAGCTAGAATCAAGATTGCCGGGAGAAATATCAATAACGTTAGATATGCAGATGACACCACCATTATGGCATAAAGTGAAGAAGAACTCAAGAGGCTCTTGATGAAAGTGAAAGAGAAGAGTGAAAAAGTTGGCTTAAAGCTCAACATTCAGAAAACTAAGATCATGGCATCCAGTCCCATCACTTCATCGGAAATAGATGGGGAAACAGTGGAAACAGTGTCAGACTTTATTTTTCTGGGCTCCAAAATCACTGCAGACGGTGATTGCAGCCATGAAATTAAAAGACACTTGCTCCTTGGAAGGAAAGTTATGACCAACCTAGACATTTTATTAAAAAGCAGAGACATCCTTTTTCGACAAAGGTCCATCTAGACAAGGCTATGGTTTTTCCAGTACTCATGTATGGATGTGAGAGTTGGACTATAAAGAAAGCTGAGCACCGAAGTATTGGTGCTTTTGAACTATGGTGTTGGAGAAGACTCTTGAGAGTCCTTTGGACTGCAAGAAGATTCAACCAGTCCATCCTAAAGGAGATCAGTCCTGGGTGTTCATTGGAAGGACTGATGTTGAAGCTGAAACTCCAATACTTTGGCCACTTGATGTGAAGAGCTGACTCATTTGAAAAGACCCTGATGCTGGGAAAGATTGAGGGCAGGAGGAGAAGGGGACAACAAAGGATAAGATGGTTGGATGGCATCACCGACTCAATGGACATGGGTTTGGGTGGACTCCGGGAGTTGGTGATAGACAGGGAGATCTGGCGTGCTGCGATTCATGGGGTTGCAAAGAGTCGGGTATGACTGAGTGACTGAACTGAACGGAAGTGAAAGCCTTTGACTGTGTGGATCATAACGAACTGTGGAAAACTCTTAAAAGAGATGGGAATACCATACCATCTTACCTGTCTCCTGAGAAATCTGTAAGCTGGTCAAGAAGCAACAATTAGAACCTTGCATGAAACAACTGACTTGTTCAGGATTGAGAAAGGAGTACGACAAGGCTGTTTACTGTCACCCTGTTTATTTAACTTATATGCAGAGAATATCATAAGAAACACTGGGCTGGATGAGTTACAAGGTGGAATTAAGATTGCCAGGAGAAATACCAACAATCTCAGATATGTGGATGACACCACTCTAATGTCAGAAAGTAAAGAGGAATTAAAGAACTTCTTGATAAGGGTGAAGGAGGAGAGTGAAAAAGCCAGCTTAAAACTAAATATTAAAAAAGACTAAGGTGACATCCGGACCCATCACTTCATGGCAGATAGAAGGTGAAAAGGAGGAAGCAGCGACAGATTTCCTCTTCTTAGGCTCTTAAAATCATTGCAGAAGGTAACTGCAGCCATGAAATCAGAAGATAACTGCTTCTTGGTAGGAAAACTATGAGAAACCTAGACAGTGTGTTGAAAAGCAAAGGCATCACTTTGCCGACAAATTCCGCATGGTCAAGACTATAGTCTTTCCAGTAGTCACATATGGTTCTGAGAACTGGACCATAAAAAAGGCAGAGGGCTGAAGAATTGCTGCCTTCCAACTGTGGTACTAGAGAAGACTCTTGAGAGTCCCTTGGACAGCAAGGAGATCAAACCAGTTGATCTTAAAGGAAATCAACCCTGGATACTCGTTGGAAGGACTGATGCTGAAGCTCCAATACTGTGGCCACCTGATGCCAAAGCTAACTCATTGGAAAATACCCTGATGCTGGGGATGATTGAAGGTAGAAGGAGAAGAGGGCGTCAGGGGATGAGATGGCTGGATGGCATCACCAAAGCATTGGACTTGAACCTGGGCAAACTTCAGGAGATGGTGGGGGACTGGGAAGCCTGGTGTGCTGCAGTCCATGGGGTCGCAAAGAATTGGACATGACTTGGCGACTGAACAACATGTATACATCACTTTGCACCTCTAAAAATAACTCTTTTTAAAAACATCACCATATTCTTAACATTAGATACTGCTACTACCACTGCACCTAACCAGTAGTCTGGTTTATAACTGATTCAATCAACTCAACCTAAATGAGATATAGCGAGGTGTAATTTTTTTCATTGTTTCATTCAATCTCTTAACAAATCACAAAGGCAATGTCTCTGATATGTACCCATCAATCACAGAAGTCTTTTGGTGGGGGGTGTGGAAAATAGGATGAAAGCTCCTAGAAACAGCCCTAGTTTCTGTCTATAGCACTCTTCTGGATTTTTTAGAACCACGAATGGCTGCTGTTACCGTCAGAACTAGATCTGACACTGAGGCAAACGAAAGACCCTCTAGCACAAGAGTGTGACAACAGATGGGGGAGCAGCTCTTATTATCACACAATACACAGAGAAGTCCTGCGTAGGACATTCCCTGGAAGACAGGCAGGTGTGGCATCTGGTCTCAACTAAACATTTCTTGACTTTTTTTTTTTTTTGATGTAGACCATTTTTAAAGTCTTTATTAAACTTGTTACAATACTGCTTCTGCTTAATTAATTTATTTATTTGGCCATGAGGTATGTGGAATCTTAGCTCCCCAACCAGGGATCGAACCTGCACCTCCTGCATTGGAAGGTAAAGTCTCAGGTTGATTCCTTAAAAAGAAAAAAAAAATTGTCCCCTGGACTGCATTCATCTGAAGGTCCTTCCTTTCAAGGAGGCAGCTCATGTTCATGTCTCTTCCCACTAAATTATGAGTGCCCTGTGAAAAAGACCCTCATTTCATCCATCTGTGGATTCCCTACCCCAGTACAGAGTCCAGCACAACAGAGGCCCCCAAACAAATGTGTGTGAGATAAATGAGTGAACGGGAATGAGCAGAGCCCATGGGACAGGCTCTGCACTGGGAGCTGGAGGCCTGCAGTCTAGCCATATCTCTGCCTCTGACCCTTTCGGTGATCCAAAGGAAGCTACTAACTTTCATGGACTTCCAGTAATTCCTAGGATCTCTTCCAACTCTAAAAGAGTCTCCAGTTCTAGAATGTACTTATTTAACTTACTATTGTGCTGTGTTGACCCATTTATTAATTTATATCTGAGGCCTAATTGCTGGGCAAAACTCTGATGCTTTTTAGATACCCCCATAGCAACCCAACTCTGTTTGCTGGTCGCCCTAGAGCTTCTTCACTGGTTGTGTTTCCAGCACAGATGATATGGTAACAAGCCCATCCAGGATGGCCAGGAGGAACCATCCCACCTAACTCGCTCATGGCATGCTGTGTACTCATCGGGCTTCATCTAAGCTGGTCTGGAGGCCGAGCTGAGCAGGGACTAAAAAGGCTTCTTTTCCCCGCTTAGTCCATGTCTGGCTCTGTTGTCCACAGAGCTGTGAGGCCTAGCCATCTGTAGATGCAGGCACAGGCCACTGAGTTTCAGGAGGTAAGCACAGGTGGAAGTGAGCACAGGAAGGGTCAGCCCACTGAAATCTTACCAAGTGAAAAAACCCACTTAGGTACTAATTTCCTCTCCTGCCATCCATCTCAGACCCTCTATCCCATTCCACAAGATAACTCTGGCTCTTAGCTGGCCAACTAGTCATCTCCTGAAAGTGTTAGCTGATAACTTCTCTGAGGCTTAGGGTGTTACCAATATGGGACCTGGGAGAATGAAAGGGAGGGATTCAGTTATCTTTATTCCAGTCTTTTCTACTTGTTGAAAATTAAACATACAACTGTAAGGAATAATCTCCTAATTTTCAAGAACTATTATGACACTACTATTAATATAGGCTCATGCTATAAAAATATAAAAAGGCAGATTAGAATAAAGAAGAACACTAAAGCTGCCATACATATGTGCCTCTGTCCACATACAAGGCCTTTGAAATTAGAGCCTCTATTTTTTATACATTTTTAAGTGTGTATATTTCTTACATGCCCATAATCATATTTTACCTACTGTGTTTTACTGAATTCTATTTTATTTCTAATGGAATATAAATTCTATTCTATTCTGTTTCATTCTAATTCCAATAGAATAGAAGGCATGCAGTTCTATTATATGGTTGCATTTTTAATTTGCTGAAGTGGAAAGTTACATTTTGAAAAGGAATTCTTAATAACAGAAAGCATCTAAGATACAAAGGATTGACTGTTTCACGGTAAGGACAAATTTTGAAGGCAAAAGGTCTTTCCTAGTCCACCTTCAGATCTCCAGGCCTCTTTCCCTGCTGACCCTCTCAACTAACTATTCACCTAACTGGTCCATTCACCTAACTGGTCTGTGTATCAACCCAGGAAACACCAAGGGCGGGTCTGGAAAAAGAAAAGAACTGGAGAAAAGAAAACCTAGTCTCCAATCCAACTCTGTCTCTCATTAGCTCTTGGACAAGTCACTCACTGATTCATTCAGAGTCCTAAAAGTACAAATACACCATGAAATAAATTAGTGAATCACTAATACACACAGCGGTGTAGAGAAGTAACCAGCTAATGTGGGGAAAATACTTTGTAAACTAAAGATCACAGGGATATGAGGAGTGATTCTTGGAAAGATGGGTTACTGTTTTCAAGGATTCAAAGGTAATCTAAGCAGTTAGATTAGATCCAACCAGTCCATTCTAAAGGAAATCAGTCCTGAATATTAATTGGAAGGACTGACACTGAAGCTGAAACTACAATACTTTGGCCACCTGATATGAAGAACTGACTCATTTGAAAAGACCCTGATGCTGGGAAAGATTGAAGATGGGAGGAGAGGAGATGACAGAGGATGAGACAGTTGGATGGCGTCACCAACTCTATGGACATGAGTCTGAGTAAGCTCCAGGAGTTGGTGATGGACAGGAAAGCCTGGTGTGCTGCAGTCCATGGGGCCACAAAGAGTCGGACACAACTGCGTGACTAAACTGAACTGAAAGGTAATCTAACCATTGAGAAAGCTCCTCTGCATTGCATCTTGGCAGGTTGATCCTAGCTGCAGCCATAATTGTAGAGTGCTCCCTCAGTAGCATTCTTTTGAGAGTTGTCATTGGCTCAGTGATGGAGCATCTCCCAGCTCAAATTGAGTCACCTTCAGGCTATCTAGCCTCTCTAAATAGGATCAACTTCCAAAGGAGTGTTTTAAATGCTCCCACACTCAAGCCTACAGTAGATGGCTGGTCCAGCAAGGCCAGTGCAGAGAGGTCAAGTTACACACATTGTCAGGAGCCACAGAGCACTGCTCTGCTGCCCCTGTACCTCCCAGATCCCACAGAACACCACCACCGTGTCTGTAGGGCTTAGTCATAAAGACTCTGGCCCTGTAGGACTGGTTACCTCACAGGGGAGTTAGGCCATCCCTGTGCCAGAGGGGCCCACGTGGAATTTTGGCCCAGCCCCTCCACACTTTAGGAGCAGCCCTTCACACCAACTGGGGCAGTAACTAGCAGACAGGCCATTGGTAGTGGAGCACTTCATTTTTCTGGACCTCAGTTTCCTCAGGAGGAATATGAGGTGGGGTGGGCCTGATAAGAGTCAGGATTCCTCCTCACTCAAAACACCATAGACCTGTAAGTTCTTGTTTGCTTTTGTGTTCTGCTCAATGCCTGTAATAACCTGAGTTGTTACTGATATTTGTTGGATGAACAAGCCATGAATAAACAGATAGAAACTCCTTGCTTGTCACAAATGGCAACAGTGTTTGGGGAATTCTGCTGTAGCTCATCACATGGTGTCAAGGGATGACCAGACATGCTGAAGCCATATCTGGCCTGCATCCTGTGCCATACACAGGGGCACCCCAAAGGCAGCAAGAGGGCATGTATTTAACCAGGACTGCTTTGAGCACCCAGGACAGAAGGCTGTCCAATCAGGGACCAAAAAACATTGCACGGGGGCCCAGAAGACGGAGTATTTCAGACAGGTACACATTTTGCTGTTGGAGCCTCTCTACATATGCATCTCTTACAGCTGCTGTGTGTTTTGAAACATGGCTATTCAAAGTCCAAATATCCCAAGATCCAGGGTTAGCTACCTTGGAGAAGAATCTAGAAAGCACCCTACCTGGCCTGGTATCAGTTGTTACCCTGACTACCTAGAGCCCTTGGCAAAGCTCAGACTCCCATCAGGCTTATGGATTTGGCAGTGCTCAGAAAACAGTCACTAGGCAAACCACATACTTTTCCCTGACTCCATCCTGCCCCAACCCAACCCTTGGCACCCTGGTTTGCCAGTGACACAAAACACTAAATTACATTTAAAGTGCATTGATAAATCTTTGCAGAGGGCGTGTTTGGCAATACATAGCAAAACTATGTAAAAATTTCAAAATGTGCCTACACTTTGCTTTGTGGCTTCATTTGTAGGAGAAATTTTTACAAGTGCACAAAAGTACATGTACCTGGCTGCTCCTTAGTCTTTTTTAAAAAAGAAAAATTGAAAGCAACCTAAGTGTCCATTAATACTGATGTGTCAGTTGAATACATTGATTTACTGATGAAATACTATGCATCCTAGAAGGATGATGCAGAAATACTTCATAAAAGATGCGTACGAGACATAATGCCTGACTAAAAGAGTTTATGTGATAGAGCTCACACATGGAAAGGTATCTAGATTATTGCACATGGAGAGATAACTAAAAAGATTCTCTCAGAAATGATAACTAATCACCTCGATCTTGAGATTTGGGCTAAAGTTTACTCTGCGGGACTTCCCTAGCAGTCTAGTGGTTCAGAATCCATGCTCCCACTGCAGGGGGCATAGGTTAGATTCCTGGCTGGGAAATTAAGATCCCACATGCCCCGTGGCACTGCCAAAAAAATAAATAAAAATTGAAGTAAGCATCTTCAAAAAAATCTTACACTGTATTTCTTTTTCCTTTTCTCCTCCCTTCTTTCCTTCCAACTGCTTGAACTCTTAACTATGAGCATGCTCTTTCTTAACACTAGAAAAATAATTATTTTCATTTTGGAATAAGAAAGAATTTCACTGACAATCTTGGAAAGGAAAAAGAAAGAGTGGAGATCTCTCTCCAAATAATTGACATGGATTTCTAAAGCTGTAGGCACTAGTCACGCTCATCCTTCTCACTTAACCAAAGTACTGGGCAGGCATGTACCAGTTCTTCCAAGGCCTTTCCCTTCCAGCTGCCCGCTTAACAATTCCTGAAGCCGAATGAGGGTTTTACAAACTCTTATTTTTGTACAAGTCCTAAGGAAGACTTCTGTGTGAATTGTGGAGTGGAGGCAAAGAACCTACTCTCCTATCCACTGCAGTGTGCATTTATCATGGTCCGTCTACATTCTCAGCAGGATGCAGCTGACCCAACCATTATTATTCAAAGCACTTCTATCAATTGTTAATACTGATGCTGCACCTTCTAACATACAGAAAACCCAGTCCTCACTGAATGTCAGAGTCCATTAGAGACCATCCAGTCCAATGTCCTCATTTTACAGAGCAATACACACATTTTGGAGAAAAGAACTCAAGCTGGATGTTGACAAAGACTGGATTAGAACTCAGGTCTTCTAGCTCCCACTCCTATCTATGCTCTCTCACCTCCCTCACAGTCAGGCCTTTGTTTCAAGCCCATATTTCCTCTTGCTTGCAGTATTGCAATAGTCATCTAGCAGGTTTTACCTTGCCCAGACTTCTGCGTCCTGGCACCAGAGGATCTCCATAAAATACTGATCTGATCATCTCTCTCCTCTGAATAAATCTCTACAAATGTTCCTCCTGTCCTTCAGGACAAAGTGCAGGCTCCTCAGCATTTCACAGGAGCCTCTTCAAGATTTGGCCCTGTATCAACTTCCCCGTTAACACCCCTATATTCCAATTTATATAGAACCATTTATAATTTCTCAAACAGCTAAGGTGCCTATTTGCACTTTTACAGATACCCTTTGCCCAATCTAAAATAGTCTTCTACAATTTGTTTTTCCAGTACATGTATGGATGTGAAAGCTGGACCATAAAGAAGGCTAAGTGCCAAAGAATTGATGCTTTTGGATTGTGGTGCTGGAAAAGACTTGTGACAGTCCTTTGGACAGCAAGGAGATCAAACCAGTCAATCCCAAAGGAAAGCAACCCTGAATATTCATTGGAAGGACTGATGCTGAAGCTGAAGCTCCAATACTTCGGCCACCTGATACAAAGAGCTGACTCACTGGAAAAGACCCAGATGCTGGGCAAGACTGAAGGCAGGAGGAGAAGGGGATGGCAGAGGATGAGCTGGTTGGATAGCATGACTGACCCAATGGATATGAGTTTGAATGAACTCCAGGAGATAGTGAAGGACAGGGAAGCCCGGCGTGTTGCAGTCCATGGGGTTGCAAAGAGTTGGACATGACTTAGTAACTGAACAACAACAATTTGTTTGCCCAAAGAACTCCTAGCCTTCCTTTAAAACCCAACTTAAATATACTGGAAGCCTTCCTAAAGCTCCGGGACACAGTCAAACTCCCTCCTTCACGGTCCTGCAGATTCCTGGGGGCGACTCTATGACAGCATTCAATGAGTGTGGTGTGCATTTACCTTCCCAACGGAGTGTAGTTTCCTTGAATTCTTGAGTTTTAGCTCAGTCATTCATCTTATCAACACAAAGATGAGAATACATATTCAGTAAGATTTTGTGGAATAAAGGCATGACTCAGTGGATGAATGGATAGAGAAATGAATGAAACAATGCTATCATTCCTTTATTGACAAGTACTTTCCACAGGATGGAGCCTTCTAGGAAACAACAGGGAATACACCCGGCACTTTAAAAGAGAGGCTTTTCCAGCTTACTCATGGACCACAGTGGCCCCCTGGAGAAACAGCTGGAGACACTGCAGGCTCCCTATTGTCACGTAGAGGAGGTTTTATGACAAGGGACTGTCCAGTAAGGACTTCCGTGTAGTAGTGTAGTGTAGTGAAAGTCAGTCGTGTCTGACCCTTTTTGACCCCATAGACTATGCAGTCCGTGGAATTCTCCAGCCAGAATACTGGAGTGGGTAGCCTTTCCCTTCTCCAGGGGACCTTCCCAACCCAGGGATTGAACCCAGATCTCTGCATTGCAGGCAGATTCTTTACCAGCTGAGCGACAAGGGAAGCCCAGTACGTACTTTACTTAGGGATTAAATAAGTATTTACGTACTAACCAGTTATTGAAAACACAAACAAAATTCTAGACTGAAAACCCATGGAGGCCGGGTTAGGGTTAGCAAGACCATACACACCCAGTATGCCCACATCCCCCCTGGAACAAAATATATGGCAGGATCCCAGTAAAAATGATTTGCCAAATGAATAATTAATAACTAGACGTGGAGGGGTTAAACCAATACCAAAGGAAGTGAAGGGCAAAGTGTTCTTCGTTTTCTTAGAACTGAAAAGAAAAACTCTGATGTCACGCCATCTGACACCCTCACTTCACAAGGGACCAATCTGAAGCCCAGAGAAACTGCGTGACCTTCCCAAGGTAGCACAGCAAGGTCATGAATGAGCGAGACCAGGGTCCAAATCCTCCAAGCGCCGCCACTGTACAGTCTTCCCAGACGAGCAAGGCAGGCCACTGCGCACAGAGCTGTCAGCACAGACCTCTTCTCTAGAAGTTGCCAGACAACAGCACAGCCTGAGCATGAGGTACCCAGCTAACTATCCCCAGAGAGGCTCACCTGAGCTCCCCCAAACAAATCTGGAATTCTTAGGCGGAGCATCTCCAGCCAAGGAGCAGAAACATTAGTACGGCCCTCCCCTCTTTTCTCCTTTGCTCTCCGCCTTGAGCTGGGTCCACTGGAGGAGTATTGTAAGGTGCCCCTGCTGGGTCTACAAGGCCCCTTTTCGGTTCAATTAATGAGCCATAAATAACCCAATGAAGGTGTCAACAAAGAGGGTAATTTATCATACCTTGTCAGGAGGGCGAGCCTCGCTCGCAAACGCTCATTCACCCGTCTGGTGCAACATGTTAAGATTTATTCCTGGCCAGGTCCCTCGTCCTCCAGCCCTCCACCTCCCCCCAACCAAAATTTATCTTCCACAGGAATCCTCACAGGTGTGCTGCTTTGACAAATAAGCTATGAAGTCTGGTATTCATCACGGGCTGGTCTTTGTTGGGATGAAGGCAGTAGGAAATAAATTTATTTGAGAGAGAAAGTAATACTTGTGATTCAAACATGCTCAAGGGGAACACCGAGGTTATTTCCATCGTCCTGGTTCTGCAAGAGGAGCGAAGGAGAGAATTCTTGGACAGCCTCTTTCTTCATTATTTACTGTTTCGAGGAAGCAGAGCCAGGACTTTTCTGAGAGGGCACCCTTAGCTGCCAGCCTGGAAGCTCTGGTCACAAATGCTGGGAAGTCTTGGGCAAGGAAATCTGACAAGAGAGTGCAAAGCACTGTGAGACATCTCAGATGCTCAGAATGGCAGCACCAGGAAGCTTCCCACCTTTGCTAGTCAACTTCTGTCTTCCCTCAGAGCACAGAAATGTGAGTTTGGAGAATAGCCTTCTGGGAGTGCTTGTTAAAATACAGGCTCCCAGTCTCCCCATCTTCTAGAGATCCTGAGTCAGGAAGTCTAGGGAGGAATCCAGGAATTTATATTTTGACAAACTCTCCTCTCCTTTTGCCTTCACATAACTCAGATGCATATGTTTGGTGTACATGTTGGATCAAGAAGTGTGGCTTCTCCAAGACCATCCATTTGAAAGTTCTGCAGTGGCAGGAGTGTTCATTGTCTGTGCTAATACTGTAGCCAAGAGTCACCTTGTGGCTACCAAACACCTGATACATGGCGAGTGTGGGAGGAGAATTGCTTCATTTGGTTTAATTTTAATTATTTGACATTTAAGTGGCCACATGTGGCCAGTGGCCCCCATATTGGACAGAACAGCTCCAGTCCATCATTCTGCATATTTGAATTCTGAAGAGCAGGTACAAACTGAAAAATTCACCATTCATACAAGACCTACTATACCAGTTTCCTCCCACTCCCCCTGATTTCCCAGCGAATAAAATACTGCAAACTCCTGGGGGTTGCCCCATGTAGTCACTTAAGCTCTTCCATCCTCTACTCCTGAGGTCTACACGCATGGAGGGTCAGAGCAATCCAATCCCTTAGGTACTTGCTATGTGGGGGTGAGGGGGAAGCCTTTTAGATGAGACATAGTCTTGGTCCCTGAGCACCAGGTCGTTCCCTTCCCAATACAGGAGAAGATAAATACACAAGTGACCCAAAACCAGATGGCACAGTGATCAATGCTCTGAACAAGCCCTGGGGTTGTAACAGAAAACACTGACAGAAGCATGGGGCCAGGAGTCTAGCCCCCTGCTGGTTCGTGTTGTAAGCACTTGGACAGGAGCCCTGCTTTCTCCTCGATGGGATGAACCAGACACTTATCAGGCAATGGTGCCCAATTCATGGAGAGAACTCAAACTAAATTCCCTCCTTGAAGTGTCCAAGGCAGACCGCTTACTGTCTCTGCCATGTTGAGATGGGTCCCACCTATACAGTCACACCAGCCTAAGTGACTGTCCTCACCTGTTCCCCACAAGCCTGTCAAAACTGGGTGACCTATGGAGAGAGAGTGTCCTCTCGAAGTCCCAGGGCCTCGCCCAGCAGCTGATGCTGGTGGTGACACAACCAGGATAGACTAAGATGAAAGAGCCTCATACTGACTGAAGTGAGGTTCCCTGCGTCTTCCTTAAGGCTGCCCGTCAGATGGACAGATGGTCCCGGAAAAGCAGAAACTGGTCTGATTCCTGATGGTGAAAGAATACAGGTGTTCTTCCTTTACAGGGATGTGAGAGGGACATACCCCGTGTGTATATATATATATATACACACACACATACATACATGTAAGTAAAGGAGAGGGGTATAAAAGCTATATAGGCTTCCCTGGTGGCTCAGACAGTAAAGAATCTGCCTGCTAATGCAGGAGACCTGGGTTCGATCCCTCAGTCCGGAAGATTCCGCGAAGAAAGAAATGGCAACCCGCTCCAGTATTCTTGCCTGAAGATTTCCATGGACAGAGGAGCCTGGTGGGCTACAGTCTATGGGGTCATAAAGAGTTGGACAGAACTGAGTGACTAACACTTTAACTTTCAGTAAAAGCCATATGGAGGGGAAAGAGGTCAAGGGTATGAGGAGGAACTGTGAACCCATGGGAGACTGAAGGGTGACTGCTGCTGCAGAAATGATTCAGGCCTTACAGTAAGTGGGGCCAGCCAGGTCTCATCAGGGAGGAGGCCTCCAGAGGTGGGCTGCCCACTGGCCAGAGGCACAGGGCTCCCTTTCCACAAGGGGAGGAAAGGGTAACCCATAGACCATGACTAGTCATCCCCTCCCTGCTCAAGCGCTTTTCCTAACTCACACCTGTCCCCCTGGGAAGGCAGCACCCAGGCTCATAACTGCAGGGCAAGAGCTGGGGAGAGGAGACGCCTGGCTCCAGCTGGCTAAGGTCTCGCTCTGCCAAGCTCCCAGGCTCCTGGAGTCTTTCAAGTCTCTGGCATTCAATTCTCCTTTCTTTTTATCAAGTGGCTTTACTTTGCCTCCAGAAAACAGGCATGGGTAGCAAGAGTTGTGTGCCTGATGCCAAGACTTTGGGCTCCCGAGTAGCCTGTACTGGGTCAAACTGCCTTTCCCTGCAGGGGAGAGAGAGGGCTTCCTACAGGAGAGCTCCCTAGAAGCCCTAGGCCTCCAAATGAAATGGCAGGAAAAGAAGGGGAAACTCTCAGCCTTCTCCCTTGTGAGAGCCCTGCTGCCTTGTGAGATTAAGAGATGAGAGCCCAAACATCTGGCTGAGATCTCCAGCTAAATACTCACTTGATCAACATCAGCTCAGTGTTAAGCCACTGTATTGGCTTGGCACCCCAGCTTAATACCTCCTGGCAACTAGGATCAAGAATTAACCCCTGGGACCTGTTCTCATCCTGAATCCTAAAAGCAATCTGTAGAATGATACAGAATGAAGAGATATTTTCCAAAAAAACAAAGATCCAACAGCAGAGGGGCGTCTCGTCTTTGGAATAAGACAGTAGTACCAATGTCTTTGAAGTCACCCTGAAAAACAAATCATGGTGGCCCTCTGAATGGCACGGTTTCACAGTACTGGGTTGGCCAAAATGTTTGTTTGGGTTTTTCATAAATTCTTACGGAAAAACCTGAATGAACTTTTTGGTCAACCCAGTATTTGAAACTTTAAGGTTATAAACTAAAGGGAAACTGGAAAAGGTAGAGTCACTTGAGAGGCAGTAAATACAGATGTAAGAAACAGAGGGGCCATGAGCAGACTTGGGCCCAATTCTATCCCTACCAGGAGCCTCAGGCATGCGGCATGCAGAGGAAGGCAGATCTTTGTAAAACGTGGAACATTCCAGATCTCCCTAAAGGGAAACCATTAGGAACCATCAATTCTTTCTGCAGTCACACCTGTTCTTTGGGAATTGTTTAGTCACGGGTGGGGAAACTGAGACCACCTTAAGAACAAACACCCAACAGGTGAATAAGTATGTAAAGAAGTTCCATCTGTTTGTCTGTCACTGCCAAGGGCCAAGTTTCTCTATGAAGAGCAAGGAACAATTTCCATGCAACAGCTCAAGAGATGCAACGTGTGTTTGCCCAAAGCCATGGCACAGCGACATGTGGCTCCTTTCTGATCTCACAGGCTACCAGCCATTTGGCGGGGTGTATACCTGGCTGGGAAGCCTCCCAGGAAACCACAGCTCCTGCAAATGACTCAATAGGTGGTTCGACTCCTCTGAGTCAGGACCAAGCCCATGGTCCCTGTGCCAAGGCTCCCTGTCATGGTTGAGATGCTCTGGGCTTGGCTGACATGAAATACTGAGGACCTCTGGTGTTCACCTACAGAAGGATGGACTCTCTGACAAGTGACCAGGATGGCAGCTGACATCATTCAGTGGGCCTTCTCTTGGAGAGTTGGGCTTTCTATATCAAGCCCAACTTGAGTTTTGATGGCTTTCTACATCAGGTGACCTTTTAATTTAAGAGCTCACTCTTGGGACTCCTCTGAAAGTCCAGTGGTTAAGACTCTGCACTTCAAATGCAGGTTGAGGGTTTGATCCTTAGTCTGGGAACTAAGATCCCACATGTCAAGTGGTGCAGCCTAAATAAGTAAATACACAGATAGATAAAAGTTTAATTTTCCTTCTAACCAAGGGCTTCCAGGTTGCCTCCTAAAGTCATGAACTGGTGGACACAAAATACCTAGTTCCAAGTTCCTAGGGTGAGGGAGAACCCTGAGCAAGACACTCTTGGAGGCCTCAAGTTCTCCCCAACTGAATTTAATCATCAGTTCAGTTGTTCTCCAGCACCATGATAATCACACCAATATCCAACTTAAACTTTCCAAAGGCTCTCCCACCAATGGAATCATGTCCAAACTTCCTGGCTTGGTATTCAAATTCCCATCTATCCTTCACATCTCCTCGTTCTCTATGAGTCTACCTGTAACTTGTTTTGGGAAAACTGGAACACTCACCCTTCTTTCAAGCAACTGCCCTTCCCATCCGTCATGCTGTGCAGGTCCCTTAACTTGAAATATCTCCTCTCTGCCTCCTGAAATTCTGCCCACCCTTCAAGGCTGAGTTCAAATGCCACTTCCTCCCCCCCACAGCTTTCCCCGTCATTTTTTGTGCAGCCCCTTTGATCTCACACCACACCGTGTTGGTACTTTCCTATCCACCCATAGCACCTAGTCCTGAACTGCCAGCCTTTGTATGAATGACTTGCATCTCCTCCTGGATGACATATGATCCTTAGGAAATGATGGTCGTGAGGAGGGAGGATATTATTGCTGTTGTTGAGTTGCTCAGTCATGTCCAACTCATTGTGACCCCATAGACTGTAGCCCACCAGGCTCCTGAGTCCATGGGATTTCCCAGGCAAGAATACTGGCATGGGTTGCCATTTCCTTCTCCAGGGGATATCTTCCCAACCGTGTTTCTTATGTCTCCTGCATGGCAGGTGGATTCTTTACCACTGAGCCACCTGGAAAGCCCAGGAGAGAGGATACCCTATTCCTATTTCCCATTATGCCCACGTTTAATCAGCAAATGAATGAATTTAGAAGATGCAGATGAGGGTTCTAAAATTATCTACAATGTGGGACTTTGTTCCATAGGTAGCCATACCCCCATAATAGAAGGCATACCCAGCCACGTGCTTTTCATACGGAAAAAGCAGAGAAGCCTTAGTGCGATCCATGCTATTGGCTTTGCAATGCCTTTGGGTGTGTGCACACAGACTCCTGGGAGCCAGAAGCCGCATCTGCTCTGAAATGGCCCAGAGCACCTGGACTCCCTCGTTTCTCAATATGATGAGAAGTACACTGGAGTCTTGGAGCTGACAGTCTTCCTGGAAAGACATACCTACTTCGCAGAGCCCCACTCCACCTCCACACCACATGGATCAACAAGGGTCACAGTGCCCTCCGGGCAGTGAGCCAGCTGGCGATCGGAGGCTTGGTTTTGCTGTGTTCCTGGGTGGCCTTGATCTGCGTTAACAAGGCTCCTGCTTCTGTGTGACCAGTTAACAAGGAGACTGGCCTGCCTAGTGCATGGAGACCCTCTCCAAAGCTGTACATGTGGTCCAGGGGCATCCAAATTTGTGTGTGGTGGAGGCAGGTAAGGGAAAGAAGAGTTTCTAAAGCTCTCCTTTCCACTTGCCCTCAAAACACCAATGTTCCCAAACTTTAGCAAGAGTCAGAGTCACTGGGTGGGTGTTGCTAAAAATAGGCTGCTGGACCAAAACTCTAGAACCTCTCATTCAGTAGCTGAGGACTGGTGCCTGGGACTCTGCATTTCTAACCAGTTCCTAGGTGATGCTGACATTCAAGGTGCAGGAACCACGCTTTGAGAACCATTCCTCTAGGCCCAGAAAGGCAAGTGACAGCTATCGGAGGTTGGGCTAGAGTTATATGACAGTCTGTCTGCCAATGAGGGAGATGTGGGTTTGATCCCTGGGTTGGGAAGATTCCCCTGGAGAAGGAAATGGCAACCCACTCCAGTCAGTATTCTTGCCTGGGAAATCCCACGGACAGAGGAGCCTGGTGGGCTACAGACTGGGGTCGCAAAAGAGTTGGACACAAGTTAGTGACTAAACAACTCTGCTTCCAGGTTCTGGCCCATGAAGATGGGTCCCCTCTTTTGCCACAGAAACCATCTTTTGGAAGCCCACACCTGCTGAGACCATTGGCTTCACTGCCTCTTCCTTATAAATAAAACTCCAACTTCCCAGCCAAGCTTTTACTGACAAAGCGCTAACTGTGTGCCAGGCACTGTTCTACACCCTTTGCCCATATTAACTCATTTAATCCACATAATTCTATGCAGTAGGTACTATTATTATTCCCATTTTAGAAATAATGAATCCCACAGTGAGCCCTCAGGAAATATTTTCTGAATGAATGGATAAAGGGACACGCATAAGCATTGACACCATGTACTACAGGAGGCTGTTTCCATGCCAAGGGAAGCCAGCAGAAAGTGAAGAACTGGCTTGCCAACCAGTTATTTGTTCCTGCACTCCACCAAATAACCCGTTTGTCTGCCATTGGCTGGATATTCTGGCTTTGTGTAGACATCTCCTGGCTGGGAGGAAAGCCAGAGTTAATCCCTCACAAAGCGTTGTTTAATAATAACCAGAAACAGGAGAAGAGCAGAAAGGAACACGATGATCCCACACAATCTGAGGAAAATGGACCTTTCAGGCCCCCAGTGCCACCCTGTCAGCAAAGGCCCCTGGTGGGTCCTGAGGTTTCTTAATTTTTATTACAAAAATAGAACATGAATATGTCTCTCCTGATTATCACCACCAAGTGCACCGGCAAAAACATCCACAGATGCATATTACTCTAATGCAGCACTAATGCCTGCATCGGAACAGAAAACCAGGTCATCTTTGAAAGTCTATAAATGGACAGCCCTCTCTGTCTATTACTTATTTATGTTTCCCGCCTTTTGCTCAACCAGCCTTCAGGCCCAAACAGAGAAAAAACACTATACATAAAGCTACCAGTATAGATAAATAAAACATCAGACTCACACTGGTAGCTTCAGCCCTCACTGCCTTGGAGGGGGTGGCCTTCAGCAGCTAAATATTATACAAATGACCAGCAAAATGCAATCCTATGAGAGGAGGCAGGTCATTCCTAAGGTATGTCTTCTTCCCCAAGGATATTCAGCTTTGACTTTCTGGACAACATTCTTGTTGGCTGTGGATGGAAGACGATGATTGCAAAGTGAGTCTGAATCCAAATCTCCTTGAGTTGAACGAACTGAGCTTGATGTTGAATTCATTACCAGCTGAAGTTTCTGGATCCCCTCCAAAGCTTGCCCCACTGACCTTCCCTGCAGTCACCCAGCCTCAGAGTACACCAGGGTTAACACAGCCATGGGGAAGTCCATACATGAGAGAAGTCATCAGAGTCTCCATGTGAAGTCCCAGCAGAAAGACACCTATGCGTGTTTCAAGCCTAATGGATGTCCCTGTGGGATCTCTGGCACTGGAGGAAGACCTTCTGGGGAAAGGAAAATGCATCTCTGGGAGCAACATCATGTGCCTTGCCTCTGGCTTCTCCCAACAGCCCTCCCTGAGCTGGAACAAACTGGGTTTTACTCTCATCCCATTCTCAGGGTAGTCTGGTGTGATGAGCAGCACAGAGGTACATTTCCAGAGACATCCTGGGTGAAGAAGCAGAGGGCATTCTTATAGAGGCATTGAGCCTCCACCACTTCAGAAGTGAGAACGTTTGCCTCAGCATCTTCCAGGTCACCCTCGCTACCATCAAGCATCTCAAATACAGGTCACAGTTGCTCTATCCAGCCCCAAGAGCAACTGTGTGGAGGAGCTGATACGGACTGCTTTGCCCTCAACCAAGTGGTGGTAGCAGTCAAGAAACAAGCCCTTGTCTTCATTATGTCCTCTTTTTCTAGTGCAGAGAATTAACCACCTCTTAGCTAGGTAGAAAAATTGGGCTGGTGAAATGTATGAGACAGGCATTTTGATGGGGCAGGAGAAGATGGGCGGAATTCCCAGATGCCAAGGACTTTATTTCTGAAACCACTCAAGTGACATCACTTTAACAAACAGAAAGCACTGGGTGGAGCGGAGGCATGATTATCAGATAAAAGGAGTGTTAGACCTTACATTCTGTGATGGGAGGGGCGTATGTCTTTTATTTTTCTGATTGTAATTGTAAGCATTTACCTACTACTGTGTTCCAGGCAGCGTATGGAGTGTTTTTTGTTGAATTATGGATATGGAAACTGAGGCACACCCATGGCAAGTGGCCAAGCTGGGATGAAAACCCAAGATCTGACACCAAAACTGACTGCCCCCTTCTGCTACAAAGCCTTTGGCTGAGCTCAGAAGCTCACCAGGCCCAGGTGTAGGCATTCTCTGATGGTCGGCACAGAGCTTGAACACGGGAGATGCTCGAGAGTATTTTCTCTCCAGGTGATTCTCACTGTTCATTTCATAAAGCTTTTATCTTGGGGAGAAAGGACTCACCCTCATCCAGTTGGAGAGCCAAGTTCTTCCAAGCTAGAGGAAATCCTGCCTCATTAAAGCCATGTGTTACCAGGCAGTACAGGAAAAGCTTATCACAGATTTCCTGAAACTGGGTGTGACTAGTTGGTTCAAAGCCTTAATAGCAGTTTTCTACACTTAAAAATGTATGACTGGTCTTTAGAGCCTCTTCTTAGGGGTGATTCCTTCAATTACCTGAACTTCAACCTGGGTCTTCGGAACATAATCGAGTCTGGTAGCACCACAGACAGCAAGGAGCAGCAGAGAAATTCCTGAACCAGAGAAGTGTGAACTAGGACACCCGGGCTCAAGTCTCAGTCTCCCCCACCACTCCCAACCAGTATCACTATCTTCATGACCTGGAGCTAGTCAGGAAATCACTCTGACCATCCATCTGTGCTATTTATTATCAGCAAAGTAGAGATGATAGCTATAATTGATATAAATCCACAAATCTCAAGAAGTTTATAATCAGACTCAATGAAGATACTATATGTGAAAACATAAGAGCAAAAATAATAATAGCAGTGATGATAACTAACATTTCCTGATCTCCTCTTATGTGCCAAAATCTCCAATTAAGTAGACACTGATATCTCCATTGCTGGTGAGGAAGAAGGTGAGGCTTAGAAGAAAAGAACTGGCAGAAGTGAAATAAGAACCCAGGTTTTTCTAACCCATGCATTTTCAGCAGGGTTGAAAAATTGGTTCTTAAGGGCAAAAAAAAAAATCTTATTTTTCAATGTATTCAGCACAGATATACATACAACATGTAAAGAAAAATACTGTGTATCTGTAGTACTAACATTCCATGGGGAAGGCAATTAGGAAAAACAGTCTCTAAAGAGGCTCCTTGGGAGGCAATAATGAAGAAAAATTTGAGAAATACTTGTCTAATTTAACTATATCATGCCACCTCCCATAACTAATAAAGATTATTATTACTATGCTATTAGGCTCCTATAATGGAAGCTCAGATGCTAGGTTCAAACATGGTCCTAGAGAAGGCGGTGGCCATTGTGGATGGTCCAGCTTAGAGGTTGCTTGCAAAGAATTAAAAAACCTTCATATTTAAATTCCAAAGGGTAAATCTTCTGCCATTCAAGAGAAAGTTAATGTATCCCATCTTTCCTCCTCAATGGTACCTATTTAGATCAATTTACACAGACCAAAAGAGGGAATAATTCACTGTAACACTAAATATTTGGATTGGCCAAAAACTTCCTTTGGTTTTTAAGTTAAAAAAAAAAATTGTTTTCATTTTTACCAAGAACTTTATTGAACAACATATTCACCATTTTGTTCCACAACCTTCTGTCATTTTTGAAGCAATTTCATAAATCCACCTTCCCAAATCTTTTTATCTTTCTGAGTAAAGAATTGTTTCAGGTGCCTTTTACAGATTTCCAGGAAACTGAAGTATTTTTTTCCATTAAGAGAATTTTATAAAGACTGAAATAAATGGAAATCCAAAGGGGCAGTGTGTGGTGAATATGGCGGAGGAATCAGAACTTCCCAGCCAGGCTGTAATAGTTTTTGCCTGGGCATCAGAGAAACATGTAGTCTTGTGTTACCCTGATGGAAGATAATGCGTGGTCTGTTGATTAATTTCAGACACTTTTTGTCAAGTGCTGCCTTCAGTTGGTCTAATTGGGAGCAGTACTTGTTGGAATTAATCATTTGGTTTTCTGGAAGGAGCTCATAATAAAGAACTACTTTCCAATGCCACCATATATACATCATCTTCTTTGGATGAAGATTGGCTTTGGTGTGGTTGGTGGTGGCTCATTTCACTTACCCCATAGTCTCTTTTGTTTCACATTATTGTACAATATCCACTTTTCATTACCTGCATGATTAATTTTAAAATGGGAACTTTTCCTTATGTTTAGCTTAACTTATGCAGAACCCAAACATCAAAGCGATTAACATAACCAAGCTGGTGCAAATGATTCTCAGTGCTTGTTTAGGATACTTTGAGTATGTCAGCTATCTCCTGCATGGTATAACATTGATTGATTTCAATTAATGTCTAAACTTAATCAGTATCAACTCCAACTGGTTTACTTGACCATGTAACATCATCCAGCAATAAATTTCCAGTATGAAACTCTGCAAACCACTTTTGTCACATTCAGTCAGTTACAGCACCTTCTCCATACACCACACACATTTTTTTTTTCATTCAGTTGCATTTTTACCTTTCTGGCATTAATAAAGTATAGTATGCCCAAAATGTTGCTTTTATCTTCCACCTTCAATATTTAAATGGCTACACAAAAGTTTACCAGTTTTGATGTTTCCTTTAAAATGCATGCTGATATGACAACTATCAGAATACAACTTAACAAAATTGTTTTGAATGACAATAAAGACTTAAAGTGAAGAAAGTAGGGAAAACCACTAGACCATTCAGGTATGACCTAAATCAAACCCCTTATGATTATACAGTGGAAGTGAGAAATAGATTTAAGGGCCTAGATCTGATAGATAGAGTGCCTGATGAAGTATGGAATGAGGTTTGTGACATTGTACAGGAGACAGGGATCAAGACCATCCCCATGGAAAAGAAATGCAAAAAAGCGAAATGGCTGTCTGGGGAGGCCTTACAAATAGCTGTGAAAGGAAGAGAGGCAAAAAGCAAAGGAGAAAAGGAAAGATATAACCATCTGAATGCAAAGTTCCAGAGAATAGCCAGAAGAGATAAGAAAGCCTTCTTCAGTGATCAGTGCAAAGAAATAGAGGAAAACAACAGAATAGGAAAGACTGGAGATCTCTTCAAGAAAATTAGAGATACCAAGGGAACATTTCATGGAAAGATGGGCTCGATAAAGGACAGAAAGGGTATGGACCTAACAGAAGCAGAAGATAGTAAGAAGAGGTGGCAAGAATACACAGAAGAACTGTACAAAAAAGATCTTCACGACCAAGATAATCACGCTGGTGTGATCACTCATCTAGAGTCAGACATCCTGGAATGTGAAGTCAAGTGGGCCTTAGGAAGCATCACTACGAACAAAGCTAGTGGAGGTGATGAAATTCCAGTTGAGCTATTTCAAATCCTGAAAGATGATGGTGTGAAAATGCTTTACTCAATATGCCAGCAAATTTGGAAAACTCAGCAGTGGCCACAGAACTGGAAAAGGTCAGTTTTCATTCCAATCCCAAAGAAAGGTAATGCCAAAGAATGCTCAAACTACTGCACAATTGCACTCATCTCACATGCTAGCAAGGTAATGCTCAAAATTCTCCAAGCCAGGCTTCAGCAATACGTGAACCATGAAATTCCAGATGTTCAAGCTGGTTTTAGAAAAGGCAGAGGAACCAGAGATCAAATTGCCAACATCTGCTGGATCATTGAAAAAGCAAGAGAGTTTCAGAAAAACATCTATTTCTTCCTTATTGACTATGCCAAAGCCTTTGACTGTGTGGATCACAATAAACTGTGGGAAATTCTTCAAGAGATGGGAATACCAGACCACCTGACCTGCCTCTTGAGAAATCTGTATGCAGATCAGGAAGCAACAGTTAGAACAGGACATGGAACAACAGACTGGTTCCAAATAGGAAAAGGAGTATGTCAAGGCTGTATATTGTCACCCTGCTTATTTAACTTATATGCAGAGTACATCATGAGAAACACTGGGCTGGAAGAAATACAAGCTGGAATCAAGATTGCCAGGAGAAATATCAATAACCTCAGATATACAGATGACACCACCCTTATGGCAGAAAGAGGAACTAAAAAGCCTTTTGATGAAAGTGAAAGTGGAGAGTGAAAAAGTTGGCTTAAAGCTTAACATTCAGAAAACGAAGATCATGGCATCCAGTCCCATCACTTCATGGGAAATAGATGGGGAAACAGTGGAAACAGTGTCAGACTTTATTTTTTGGGGCTCCAAAGTCACTGCAGATGGTGACTACAGCCATGAAATTAAAAGACGCTTACTCTGTGGAAGAAAAGTTATGACCAACCTAGATAGCACATTCAAAAGCAGAGACGTTACTTTGCTGACTAAGGTCCGTCTAGTCAAGGCTATGATTTTTCCTGTGGTCACGTATGGATGTGAGAGTTGGACTGTGAAGAAGGCTGAGCACCGAAGAATTGATGCTTTTGAACTGTGGTGTTGGAGAAGACTCTTGAGAGTCCCTTGGACTGCAAGGAGATCCAACCAGTCCATCCTAAAGGAGATCAGTCCTGGGTGTTCATTGGAAGGACTGATGTTGAAGCTGAAACTCCAATATTTTGGCCGCCTGATGTGAAGAGCTGACTCATTTGAAAAGACCCTGATGCTGGGAAAGATTGAGGGCAGGAGGAGAAGGGGACGACAGAGGATGAGATGGTTGGGTGGCACCACTGACTCAATGGACATGGGTTTGGGTAGACTCTGGGAGTTGGGAATGGACAGGGAGGCGTGGTGTGCTGCGGTTCATGGGGTCGCACAGTGTCAGACACGACTGAGCGACTGAACTGAACTGAGTGAGTGAACTGAACTGATGTATAAATTCCTACCTGTATCTGTAGATTAAGAGAAAATGAACTGGTCCATCCCCTGATCATTAAACACACGAAGCTTACTCATGCGACATGCTCTCAGCAACATGTAAAAGTCCAGTCACTGTCAATGGCGAATCAAGTGTCTCTGAGTTAACCTACTATATTCTGCTCTCCTCCTTTCCGACGTCCTGCCTAGGCATCCCAGCTGCCGATGATACCCATCATTGGTCTCCCCATACTCACTTCCCACCTTTCCCCTGACCTGGTATTCCACTCACAGATTCACTGATTTCATTCATTTGATTGTATCCAACAAACAGTGACCCTATACTCACAATGAAAACAAGCACTCTCTGGACAAGGCAGTCCTGCTTCTCTCTAGTATGAGGGGCCCAACCATCTGGGCCAGCATGACCCCAATTCCCCACTGGACAGGGGTGCAAGAAAGGAGGGATTTGCAACAATCAGAGATTTCAGTTTGTACAAACTGCCTTTGAGGTGCTCTTCTGACTGCAGCCTGGCAGGAGTGCACGTGCTCACTTGTAATGCTGGGCCAGGCTGGTCCTGGGGTAGCTGTGATAATCAATCCAGTTGCCACAGTGGCTGTAAGTGTTCATTTACCACTCTGCGACCTGGAGCAATAATATATTATGCTTTTCACCAGCGGGAGCCGTGCCAGCTGCAGCACGGGGCGGCCGTGTCGGCCATCAGTCACCTCTCTCCTTCACAACCTTTTGTTCCCTGCTCATTACTGTGAATTATAACAGGGGGACAGCACATTTTTCAGAAGAGTCTCTTCTGTTAGGTCTAAGCACTAACTCATCCTGGGTTGTTCCAAGTCGGCTACACCAGCCTGGGACAGAATCGCCCACTGGTCTTCCCACTTTCCCCTCCCTGAGCACTTAGAATGGGTGAAAAACAAAGTGTGTGCATTTTTCTACAAGGCAAGATAAAAACCCACTCAACTCTATCTACTATAAATATTGAATACCACATTTTGTTGCACTCTGACATGTCCCCAAAGGCCTGTCACGATGGTAAATTGCTTTATAGCTCACTAAATAGGCCATCGTGTCAATTTTGGGCCTTGGCACTGGTGCTTTGAGATGAGTAGAAGATCGCTTCCCAAGTGGCAAATTGGAGCATCAGAGGCAACACCTCCACCCCATCAGCATTTTTTGAAAATCTTTGACTGTGATAGTAAAGGCAATCAATCTAAGATCATAAAAATTAGAAACTGGGTCAAGTATTAAGTGACTAGGAGAAGTCAAGAATAAAACTGTTGACAAAGATTATTCTGCCTAGCCCCCAACTGGAAGCAACCCAAATGGCCATCAACTGGTGAAGAAAAGAACCAATTGTATACCTTATATCCTATATGAGATGGAATACCATTCTAGCAATCAAAAGAAATGAAATATAAATGCACATAATGACATGGATGAGTCTCAGAAACATTATTCTAAGAGAAAGAAATTGAATACAAAAGACTATTCTATAGGACTTCATTTCCAAGAAATTCTAGAAAAAAAAAAAAACAAAAAACCGTAGTGAGAGAAGGCAGATCTGTGGTTGCCAGTGGCCATGGGTAGGGAGAGGGATTTAAGAGAAAGTGGGCCCAAGGTAGCTTTTTTAGGCTAAGAGTACTGTTCTCTATACTGATTTTGGTGGAAGTTACAAGATTAAACACAATTATAGAAACTCATCAAATCGCACACTTCAAATTGGTGAATTATATTGTGTATAAATAGGACCTTAATAAATGGAAATATGGCAAAACAAAACCCACAAGCAAACATTGCTGAATAAGAGAAAAGGCACTGACTTTTCTTCCTATGTGACAGAAGCCCAACAAGAGAGAAGTGATATTTGATGAGGGATTAATATCCAAAATAAACAGCTCATTCAACTTAAAAAAAAAATCCAATTAAGAAATGGGCAGAAGACCTGAAGAGACATTTTTTTTTCCCCAGAGAAGACATACAGATGGCCAATAGGTACACGAAAAAGTTTTCAACATCACTAAATCATCAGAGAAATGCAAATCAAAACCACAGTGAGATATCACCTCACACCGATCAGAATGTCCATCACTGAAAAGAACACAAATAACAAATGGCAAAAGGGTGTTCAAAAAGGGAATCCTAGTACACCGTTGGTGAAAATGTAAATTGGTGCAGCCACTGGAGAAAATATTGTAGAGGTGCCTCAGAAAAACTAAAAATAGAACTACCGTATGATCCAAGAATTTCACCCTTGGCTATATATCTGGAGAAAACAAAATCTCTAATTCAGAAAATGCACCCCAATGTTCACAGCAGCATTATTTACAATGGCCAAGACACAGATACAACTAAGTGTCCATCAGCAGAATAATGGATAAAAAGATGTGGTACATATACATGATGGAATGTCAATCAGCCATAAAAAAAGTCTGAAAATTTTCAGTTTGCAAAAATATGAATAGACCTAGAGTATTATGCTGAGTGAAATGTCAGACAAATGAAGACAAACACTGTATGTTATCACTTACATATGGAATCTAAAAAATAAAATGAATGAATTTAATAGAGACTCACAGATATAGAGAACAAACCAATGGTTACTAGTGGGGAGAAGGAAGCAGGGAGAGACAAGGTAGGAAAAGGCATTAAGAAGTACTATAAGTATGTATAAAATAAATACGCAACAAGGACAGCAAAGGGATACAGCCAATATTTTATAATACCTTTAAAATGAGTATAAGAGTGAAAATGAAAGTCACTCAGTCGTGTCCGACTTTTTGCAACCTCATGGACCATACAGTCCATGGGATTCTCCAGGCCAGAATACTGGAGTGGGTAGCCTTTCCCTTCACCATGGGGTCTTCCCAACCCAGAAATCAAATCCACGTTTCCCACATTGCAGGCAGATTTTTTACCAGCTGAACCACGAGGGAAGCCGTAAAAGGAGTATAATCTATAAAAATATTAAATCATTACATGTACATCTGAAACTAATATAACATTGTAAATCAACTATACTTCAAATAAAAGCAAGAAGCAAGCATTGGTATTGTATAGGAAAGTGAGTTATACTTATTAGGCAGAAATGAATAAGCCAAACTTGTGGGCCTGAACACTGTAAAGAACAACCACTTCATAATCTCTACTGTATGGTGATAAACTACATAGACCACCACTGTGACAGCAAAGTTTGGTAAGTTTCAGCTCAACTTCTGGTTAATTCAAGCTGGGTCTGAAAGACACTAAACAGAAACAGATTCACAGACTTAGAGAACAAACTTATGATTGCCAGCGGGGAAGGAGGGGGGGAAGGGATAGTTAGGGAGTTTGGGATGGACATATACACACTGCCATATTTTAAATGGATAACCAACAAGGAATGGGTGAATTTAACTCGGATGACCATTATATCTACTACTGTGGGCAAGAATCCCTTAGAAGAAATGCAGTAGCCATTATAGTCAACAAAAGAGTCTGAAATGCAATACTTGGATGCAGTCTCAAAAATGGCAGAATGATCTTTGTTCGTTTTCAAGGCAAACCATTCAACATCATGGTAATCCAAGTCTATTCCCCAACCAGTAATGCTGAAGAAGCTGATGTTGAAGAGTTCTATGAAGACCTACAAGACCTTCTAGAACTAACACCCCCAAAAGATGCTCCTTTTATTATAGGGGACTGGAATGCAAAAGTAGGAAGTCAAGAAATACCTGGAGTAGTAGGCAAATTTGGCCTTAGAGTACAGAATGAAGCAGGGCAAAGGCTAACAGAGTATTGCCAAGACAACACACTGGTCATAGCAAACACCCTCTTCCAACAACACAAGACTCTACACATGGACATCACCAGGTGGTCAATACCAAAATCTGATTGATTATATTCTTTGCAGCCAGAGATGGAGTTCTATAACAGTCAGTGAAAATAAGACTGGGAGCTGACTGTGGCACAGACCATGAACTCCTTATTGCCAAATTCAGACTTAAATTGAAGAAAGTAAGGAAAACCACTAGATCATTCAGGTATGACCTAAATCAAATCCCTTATGATTATACAGTGGAATTGACAAATAGATTCAAGGGATTAGATCTGATAGAGTACCCAAAGAACTAAGGACAGAGGTTCATGACACTGTATAGGAAGCAGAGATCAAGACCATCCCCAAGGAAAAGAAGTGCAAAAAGGCAAAATGGTTGTCTGAGGAGGCCTTACAAATAGCTGTGAATAGAAGAAAAGCAAAAGGCAAAGGAGAAAAGGAAAGATATAACCATTTGAATGCAGAGTTCCAAAGAATAGCAAGGAGAGATAAGAAAGCCTTCTTCAGTGATCAGTGCAAAGAAATAGAGGAAAACAACAGAATAGGAAAGACTGGAGATCTCTTCAAGAAAATTAGAGATACCAAGGGAACATTTCATGCAAAGATGGGCTCGATAAAGGACAGAAGGGTATGGACCTAACAGAAGCAGAAGATATAAAGAAGAGGTGGCAAGAACACAGAAGAACTATAAAAAAGTTCTTCATGACCCAGATAATCATGATGGTGTGATCACCAACCCAGAGCCAGACATCCTGGAATGTGAAGTCAAGTGGGCCTTAGAAAGCATCACTACAAACAAAGCTAGTGGAGGTGATGAAATTCCAGTTGAGCTATTTCAAATCCTAAAAGATGATGCTGTGAAAGTGCTGCACTCAATATGCCAGCAAATTTGAAAAGTCAGCAGTAGCCACAGGACTGGAAAAGGTCAGTTTTTATTCCAATGCCAAAGAATGCTCAAACTACTGCACAGTTGCACTCATCTCACACACTAGTAAAGTAACGCTCAATATTCTCCAAGCCAGGATTCAACAGTATGTGAACTGTGAACTTCCAGATGTTCAAGCTGGATTTAGAAAAGGCGGAGGAACCAGAGAACAAATTGCCTACATCTGTTGGGTCATCAAAAAAGCAAGAGAGTTCCAGAAAAAAACATCTACTTCTGCTGTATTGACTATGCCAAAGTCTTTGACTGTGTGGACCACAACAAACTCTGGAAAATTCTTAAAGAGATGGGAATACCAGATGACCTGACTTGCCTCTTGAGAAATCTGTATTCAGGTTAGGGAGCAACAGTTAGAACTGGACATGGAACAACAGACTATTCCAAATAGGAAAGGAGTATGTCAAGGCTGTATATTGTCACCCTGCTTATTTAACTTATATGCAGAGTACATCAGAGAAACCCTGGGCTGGATGAAGCACAAGCTGGAATCAAGATTGCCAGGAGAAATATCAATGTATATGACACAACCCTTATGGCAGAAATAAAAGAAGAACCAAAGAGCATCTTGATGAAAGTGAAAGAGGAGAGTAAAAATGTTGGCTTAAAACTCAGCATTCAGAAAACTAAGATCACTGCATCTGGTCCCATCACTTCATGGCAAATAGATGGGGAAACAGTGGAAACAGTGTCAGACTTTAATTTTGGGGGCTCCAAAATCACTGCAGATGGTGACTGCAGCCATGAAATTAAAAGACACTTGCTCCTTGGAAGAAAAGTTATGACCAACCTAGACAGCATATTAAACAGCAGATACATTATTTTGCCAAGAAAGGTCCATCTAGTCAAGGCTATGGTTTTTCCAGTAGTCATGTATGGATGTGTGAGTTGGATTATAAAGAAAGCTGAGCACTGAAGAATTGATGCTTTTGAACTGTGGTGTTGGAGAAGACTCTTGAGAGTGGATCAAGGAGATCCAACTAGTCCATTCTAAAGGAAATCAGTCCTGAATATTCATTGGAAAGGCTGATGCTGAAGCTGAAACTCCAATACTTTGGCCACCTGATGGGAAGAACTGACTCACTGGAAAAAAACCTGATGCTGGGAAAGATTGAAGGCAGGAGGAGAGGGGGACGACAGAGGATGAGATGGTTGGATGGCATCACCAAGTCAATGGGCTTGAGTTTGAGTAAACTCTGGGAGTTGGTGATAGACAGGGAGGTCTGGCGTGTTGCAATTTATGGGGTCACGAAGAGCTGGACACAACTGAGTGACTGAACTGAACTAACAAGGACCTACTACTGTATAGCATAGGGAACTCTGTTCAATGTTATTTGGCAGCCTGGATAGAATGGGAATTTGGTGGAGAATGGATACATGTATATGCATGGCTGTATCCCTTTGATGTCCACCTGAAAATACCACAACATTGTTAATCAGCTATATTTCAATATAAAATAAAATGTTAAAAACCAATAAAAGGCACTAAAATGATGGAGTGATTAATAACCAGTGGTTGTGGTTTAATCTTCCTGGACCTCAGGTTCCTTGTCTTCAAAAATGACGATTTGGATATAAAGGCATTAAAACTTGAAAATGGTAGAGTTGTGTCATCTAGCTCTTGGAATCTGCCCCTCCTTGCCCCTCAACTAAATCTGGCTGGTTTCAATGTGGGTATTTTGCAGAATAGAGTAGAGCGCCTGCAGTACATGAAGGGATGATTACCAGTGCCTCAGTCCATAGTGGGCCCTAAAAATGAGACACTCCCAGTCTCCCTTCCCCCCTGTGGCAAGATTCTATTATGTTCTCACCAAGAGGGGTTCGTGGAAGATCTCCAGTGACTTATCTCCCTTATTTTTAGTTCCTGGGTGAGTGCTTACTTTGCAATCTTCTAGGTCTCAAGACAAGGAATTTTTTTTTAATCTCACTTTTTATGCAATTATGAGTCATTAAGCACATTAGCCTCAGAAACCCAAGCTCCCCCTCTTAGCACTTTTTCATGTCTTCAAAGATTCTGCAGGTAAGGAAGGGCTTTAAATATTTGCCCTTGAAGAGAAAAGACATGAGAATCTGATTGCAGTTATTTCTACGAAAATGGTTTTGAAAAGCAGAGCTTTTACAAAGTTCATTCCTGATCTTCATCCACCAGTTCAGGGAGCAGCAAATCTCCTTTGTTGTAAAACTTGCTAAGTTTTCAAGCAAGCCCTCCTTTCTATAGAGTTGACTGAAACTTAATCCATAATATCTTAAGAAGTTTCTTCTTAATTTTCTGAAAATGTTGTTCCCCTCCCCTTAATAGATCTGGCCACAAACTAACATATTAGCAAAAGCCATAGATAACTGTAAAAGTAATCTGTTCCTATTGTTTTAGTTGCTAAGTTGAGTCCGTCTCTTTTGCAATCCTTTGGACTGTGACCCACCAGGCTCCTCTGCCCATGGGATTTTTCAGGCAAGAATGCCATACCTTTTGCCTTCAGAGGCATTATGTCATTTAATCTTTACAACAAACCTACAATGCAGTTATTACTCTCCACATTTCCTTCTCCAGGGTATCGTTCCTGACTCAGGGATCAAACCTGTGTCTCCTGCATTGCAAGTGGATTCTTTATCATCTGAGCCACCTGGGAAGCGCCCCCTCCCCCATTAATGTTCGATACTCTAAATACAGTAGATAGTTCAAACCATACAACTAATGTAGACACTGAGTCCTAGTGAGTTCATGTCCCAAGTTAAAAGCAACTCAGTTTGTAAGCAGCAAAGTTTACACAGATGTCAGACCAAATCCCAAGTCAGTGCTCTTCTCTGCTTATTTTCAAAATTGAGAACCAAGATTCTGTTTACATGTCTATTCACAAGTCTCATTGTGTGTATTAAGCAAGATATTCTGCAATTATCTGTCCATGGATAAAAAGGTGTGTGTTTAGGTTTCTCCTGTCTTGCACTTTACTTCCCATTAACCATGTAGCCTCAGGCATGCGTTCCTGTGGGCATCCATTCATGAGTGACCTGTAATCAGTTCATAAGATGATTGCTTAAAAGAAATTTCCTGTTATCAATGATGCTTGAAGCCCAGCTACTGTGTGACTGTTATGTGCATATATCTACCAACATTCTGTTTTCTCAAACAAGGCTAGTGATATCATGGAGCCCACAAAGCTCTCTTGGAGTTGAAACAGCAGCTCACTGAAGGTCAAATTTATTAGATCCTCCTTTTTAACCTTGCAGGATGGTTGAAGAACAACTTCCTATTTTTACCATGCACTCTCTTCTGCAATTCCTTCACCTACACCAAGAAACTTGAGACAGGGTACTGTATCCATCTTTGCTGGCATCAAGTTCAAGTCTATGTCCAAGTTGCTATGCATCTTCTTAGTTTGAGACTGGTTAGTAGTTCAGAGAGGTGATTTTGCAATGATGTTGTAGGGAAACCCAGGCAGCCAAGTTCTGCAGGATACTTTAAAAGTGGACTGCCAGGCTTAGAGTTTCATTTTTCACTTTTTTTTTCTATTTTTCACCCGTTAAATTAACATAAGAACTTCATTTGTGAGTCTATTCTATCTTATTCTGGCTCTCGCAGTCACTCTTCCGAGATGCTCACGCTCTTCGCTGTAATCAAGGTCACACTTAAAAGAGGATTTTATTTGATTGGAGTTCTGGGATGGTAATGTTTTCAGTGTAAAGGTTCAGCTACTGTTTTAGAGGACTGGACTTATATGAGGGCAAGACTGAGGGTCTCGATTTAGAGAATGAACCTATGATTGTCGGGGGAAAGGGATAGCTAGGGAGTTGGGGATGGACATATACACACTGCTATATTCAAGATGGATAACCAATAAGGTCTTACTGCATAGCACATCGAACTTTGCTCAATGCTGTGTGGTAGCCTGGATGGGAAGGGAGCTTGGGGGAGGGGGATACATGTACACGTATGGCTGAGCCCCTTCGCTGTTCACCTGAGACTATGACATTGTTAATCAGTTATACCCCAATACAAAATAAAAAAGACTGAGAGTCTCAGGCCAGGGAGGACCTGCATGAGTCCTCTTCTCCAAGTAGGATATCTTTTGACCGCAGCTGGCCATCTAGGGGGCCAGGCAAGAGGGTCTGTAACATAAGGATAAATACAACACCCCTGTTAGCTAAACAAACCATAAACAGTGGCCTTTGCCACGTTCTGTCAGCTGACCATCACTGTGAAGGCAAAACCACACAAACTCACACAAGGTCATCCAACCATGAGAGAAATCCTATAAACTGAAGAACTGCAACATGGGCTGAATATGAGAAGCACCTGGGGAGCTTTAAAAACTCCTGAAGCCCAGCCTACCCCACTCCTGGACCCTGGGAGTCTGACTTAACTGGGCCACAATGGTGCTTAGGGCGCAGTGTGGTCCTCATGTGCATCTCGCTCTAGAGCGCCTGCTCGAAACCTAGCCAGTGTGAGCGAACCTGGCACTAGGAACTGGCACAAACTCCGTAATGGACATGGTCACATAAAGAAGAATCCCCAGTGTGTGAATGGTAAGCAGCAGCAGCCCCAAGTCCTCAGTGCTTCTTCCTGTAGTCCCAGAGGGCAGGAAACCCTTTCCCGTGATTGCTTCTGAAGGAGCCTTGATACACGTCAGCAACAAGAGTGACAGTTAAAACTGAACACCAGGCCTGTGGCCCAGGATGCCACAGGACTGGCAGAGTCTAAATTCCCGCCAACAGTGACCTGAGTTCAGCAGCAGGCAGAGGATACAGTCATATCAGAGTGTCTACAGGGTCCAAAGCGAGAAGATGTAATAGGTGCTAGAGATGAGCAAAACCAAGAGGACTTAACAAGAACAAAAGCCAACAGCTCACTTTGTTTTTAGAATGGAACAAGCCAGGAGCTGCTTGCCTTAAGAGCAGAGGGTGGGGGGAGGGGGCCTATGCCTGAATATTCCCAGCAAATTCAGACATTTGGGGTTGGAATGGACAGACAGTCTATAAAAGATCATTTCTCTCCCCATTCTCTCTGAAGATCTGAACTCATGATCTTATCAACCACTGATGTCATGGCAGGTGGGGGCGGTGGGCAGGAGCTCTCATGTCTCTTTTGTAAGGGAAATACCTGGATTCCAAGGTTCCTGCTGAAAGGAGCTAGGTGCTGCCAGGCTGACATGGGGACAGAGCAGAACGCAGGCTTCTTGCAAGCAGGTGGGTGGTACTAAGTGGCCAGCCTAGGCACCTGGCTCACACCCAGGAGGCAGAGCTTGCCTGAGGTCTTGCAGGGGGAGACACCGCTGTTACACTGTGGCTGCTACAGACAAGAAAGTGAGGGGAAGGAGGAAGCTCTCCAGGCTACCGCTCTACATCTGCCCGAAGCAGAGCTTGTTAGAAGGAATAAGGCTTCTCAACGATAGCAGAAAGGATCCTTTCTCCAAACTCCTTCCATTCACCAATGTCCCCGCATGCAAAAAAGACAGTCTATTAAGAAGCGGTATTAGAAATAAAGGAATAGAGTCACAACTATGTTTCGGAGAAGGGAAAATAATTGGTTCAGGCAAGGGGCAACACCTTGGCAAAACCAAGACAGCTCACATCAGGGTATATGCTTGTCTATTATAGAACAAATGGTAATATCTGAAATAATGAGATCACCCACACTTTTGGGAAAGCCTAGGACCATCTACATTCACCCAACTGGCCTGAAAAGCCAGAAGCAAACCAGGCTCTCAACTCAACTCTCAACCCATGAGATGCAGCGGGTCTGCTACTTGCCCTTTCCCCAGGTAATGTTGGTCATGAGTTCTCCGGGAAGCTGGGCACTCTGAAGGTCAGGGATGTGGCAGGGCTCCCACCTCCAGCCCCCAGGTTTACCCTAAGCTTCAGGTAAGTCTGGACTCTCCCACACTATGACATTCAGTGTGAGGTCTGCACAAGTGGGACCAAGGAGCCTCCAGGAAGAAGATGCATTCTAAGGAGAGAGTGAATCAAAGTGCATCTATCTGAGTCGGAGAACGGGCCAGGGTCTGAGGGAGGGGTGACTCTGAGTGGACCACAGCATCACTGGCTCCAACTCTCCTGTGCTTCAGGAGAGAACGGCCACAACTGCATGAGTGAGGAAAAACAAAATGAAACAAAAATGCGCAAAGACCACGCACAGGCAGGGCCTCTCGGGACAAGGGCATTCTGGCTGCTTTGCTGCATTCACCTCAGCAGAGGGAGCTGGTACCTAAGTGAGGGTATTGGGGGGGCTGCAGCGCTGATGGCACCTTGAACAGACAGGACACAGGGTCTCGGGAACTCTGGGGCAGCTTTCTGTGGGCACTGGAAGTGTCATCAATGTGCTCAGCAGGGAGCAGCTACACGTCCCCCTGGCCACTCCTGGGCATCTCTGGCAGTAGATGATGCTTTCCTTGGACATCAACTAATCTGCTGTTTTTACTATCAGTAGATTCAGAAGCTGTCACCACTGAAAGACCACGAGGAACACGAAGGCAGCCAAGATGACTAGGTCACCTGAGATATATCCTGAGACTCCCAAACTACTTAAAAGATCATTTAGGAAGGGGAGGGATTAAAGTTCTTTCCAGAATGGGTGGGAACACAATTATGGGAACACAATGATTTGGTGACCCTATTTTTTATTCCCAGGCAAACACGACCCGAGAAATACAAGAGACAGGAGTTAAAGAAGGAAAAGAAAACAGAATGGAAAGTTTTCTCTTTTTCTGGTGATGCAAATGCAAGGCATCATCTATCACATAAGAGACGTGAGTTTGATCCCTGGGTCGGGAAGATTTCCTGAAGGAGGACATGGCAACCCACTCCAGTGTTCTTTTCTGCAGAATCCCATAGACAGAGGGGCCTGGCGGGCTATAGTCCATAGGATCGCAAAGAGTCAGACAGAACTGAAGCAACCTAGCACACATCTATTCCAAAGAAACAAAATCTTTTTTTTCCCCTCTTTCTCTCCCTCCAAGATGCCAGCATTTATAAATGAGTTATAGGACTCACTTCTGGAAGGAAAAACGATCTCCATGGTTCATTTCCTCAGTCACTTAACAAAGAGTAAGTAAAAAGAGATGAAGCTCCCAGCTAGTGCCAGCCTCCGACAGAGATAAATAAGAACAACAACAACACAACACTTAATTCATGCCAGACATTTTAACACATGCAGCTGCATTTTTTCCTTATGACCCCACTGTGACAAGCATTGTTTATTCCTATTTTAAAGCTGGGAAAACTGAGGAATAGAGAAGTTAAGTGGCTTCACCAAGATCATACAAACATCAGGGGGCCAGAACCAGGTCACATACTTGGACTTTCCAATTCTAGCTCCAGATTTTTGCCATCCGCCACCCCCTAAGTAACCCCCATGTGGAGTACAAAAATATGGCCCTACTCCAAGCTTTTGGTGAGACATGAGACAAAGCAGAAATAGGGGCAGAGGTAGAGATCAAACATAGGGATACCAGGAGGGAAAACAGAGTGTAGGATGAACTGGAGATTGAGACTGACATATATACAATACCGATACTATGTATACAATAGATAACTAATGAGAATTTACTGTTTAGCACAGGGAACCTACCCAATAAGAACTTCCCTGGTGGCTCAGTGGTGAATACGCCCGTCAATGCAGGAGATGTGGGTTTGATTCCTGGGTCAAGAAAATCCCCTGAAGGAGGAAAATAGCAATCCACTCCAGTATTCTTGCCTGGAGAATCCCATGAACAGAGTAGCCTGGTGGGCTACAGTCCACGGGGTCACAAAGAATTGGACATGACTGAGTGAGTACAAGCAGTGAATGAGGAGAAGAAATAGGAATATTCTTTCTAAGATGAGCCGAGTGATGGCATACAGCATGATGGTGGTGGCCAGTCACTCATTCTCTCCTTTATAGACAGCTCCAAAGCAACTAGCGTGCGCCAGGCCCTCTGCCTTGTCCAGGAGCACACATTCACCTAAACCATGGTTTCTCCCTCCAAAAAGCTCACAGCCTGAACCCCACGTGATTCCCAGGCCAGCCAAATTGTCTCTCCTATCCACAATGAAAATGTTGTCAGTTCCCAGTCCAAATCTTGCTTGGCTTCTCAAGTCAGGCTGCTTATCAGCACTGCCTCACAGAGATAAAACCTCTCAGCACACCCGTGGTGGATTCATGTCACTATATGGCAAAACCAATACAGAACGTAAAGTAAAATAAAAAATAAATAAATAAATAAATTTTTTAAAAAAAAAAAAAAACCTCTCAGCATAGAGCTAAAGGGGAAAAACTCAACCTGCAAAAATAAACTGCCCAAACAGCATTTCCTCACAGCTTCACTTCAGCACCTGGTATCACTACACTATAGGGCTTCCTAGGTGGCTCAGTGGTAAAGAATCTGCCTGCCAATGCAGGACACACAGGTTCAATCCCTGTGTTGGGAAGGTCCTCTGGAGGAGGAAATGGCAATCCACTCCAGTATTCTTGTCTGGAGGATTCCATGGACAGAGGAGCCTGGCAGGCTACAGTCCATGGGGTCACAAAGAGTTGGACAAGATTTAGCAGCTAGAAAACAATAATCATCCCACTCAGGAGGATGCCACATAGCTCGCAACCTGATCACTAGAGCAGCTGTTCTGAATGAGAACATGGGACATCAATGCAGAGATGGCTCCACTTCTGTTCTCATTGCTGAGACCTCGTCTGAACCCTGGAGTTGGAGTCTCCCTGCGGGACACTGGGGACAGGTGAAGGGGATGCTTTGTAATTCTCTCCTCGGTACTTGGAGTCTGGCTGCAGACCCCCACGTTGGGGTGTTAGAAAAGGCATTGACACACTCCTACAAATCACCAGCATTACATTTTCCACTCTGCAGCCTCCTTACATCTTTATCTGCACTTGGTTTCTAAGTGAAGTCAACTGATAAAGCTTCAATTTCATACCATCTGTTATGTGTCACAAACACTGGTTTTGCAAAAGGGATGAAAAAAATCTTTTAAGGCTACGGAAACTTTCTGAATAGTTTCAAGCTCTGCAGGCTAGAGGTTAAATCTTAGAGAGTCTCTGGATATACTCAAAGGGAAACTTTCCATAAATGTGAGGGCAGGACTCCCATCCTCCTTAGATGTGGATGGTGAAGGCTTTTGTTCGGTTGAAGTATGTTTTGGGAGGAAGGTTCTGATTTGGTCCCCAGTAGATCTGGTATCCATCACCTATGGGCTTATATGGGGTTTCTGCTGGATTTAACAAGAATGAAAAGAGCCTGCAGCCAAAAACTTCAAGGGGAAATCCTATTCCACCCGCACATGGCGGGAGAAACATCACTTTTTCTTGAACACATTCTATGAGCCCAGGCAGAACTAATTATTTCTCTGGAGTCCCTCAAACACTGTGTCAGTGTTAATCAGCTCTCATCACACTCTGAGCTGAACAGTGAGCTCCTTGAGGACAGGGCCACCCTTTTTCTCACCACCCATCCAGGAACTGGCAGAGTTTAATTCAAGGTAGTTATGAAAGAAAACTGGGTATTTTTCTCTAGTTATTTCTTGTGTTGACATTTATGTGGGTTTTCTGTTTCTCTAAAGATGATTTCATTTACATGTATTATTTCAGATTACTGAAATTTCAGATGAAGAACCATGAGCATTGTATTATTTTACATGTAAAACCTTCAGCATATGATGGCTACAAAGTAGGTGCTTAATACATATTAACTGTTAGTTGTACTATTTTGTTGTTGTTGTTCAGCCACTAAGTTGTGTCCAACTCTTTGCAACCCCATGGACTGGAGAATGCCATGCTTCCCTGTCCTTCACCATCTTCTGGGATTTGCTCAAACTCACGTCCATGAGATGCCATCCAACCATCTCATCCACTGTCGTCCCCTTCTCTTCCTGCCTTCAATCTTTCCCAGCATTAGCATCTGTTCCAATGAGTCAGCTCTTCACATCAGGTGGCCAAAGTATTGGAGTTTTGATATATAGAACATATATATCATGCAAATGTTTTCAAAAAGATGCTAAATGTTTTCAGGAATTCAACAGTAAACACAAATTCAGATGTGTACAGTATAAAGAAATTTATGAACTGTTTTTTATAAAGTTTCAACTGCTGCGTTTTGCTGGTGAAGAAATGGAGGCTCAGGCAGTGTTAAGTTTGTCAAGGCCATAGAGCAGGATGGAACCAAAGGAATAATCAGAGGCAGCAAAGCAGTCTGACTTCCAATCCTGACGTCCCAAAGCCTCTTCGGTTCTTCTCTGCAGCATTCTAATATGTTTTTAGTTATCCATTTTTGTTTATTCCACTGAGTAAAGGACAGCTTACCTATGTACGCTCTCTGGAGGGGCCAGATGATGTCTGAAATTGCAATAATGGTAGGCAAGCTTTTAAGCGGGATGGTGTATTATTGAAAACAGAAAATCATAAACAACGTTGTAATCGCTGGCACAATTTTAAACAAGATTGCTTTACCTAGTTTTGTTTTTGTTTCTGTTAGATAATTTCACCAGCAGGTTTGTAACAAAAAGAAGCAGAGAAAGTAGTGTCTCTCCCTAGAAATTTAATAGCATTATGTGCAGGGATGAATAGAAGTATTTCTCTCATTTTGATCAGGCCTTGCCCACAGTATGAACTCGATAAATGCTTATTCAATCGAATTACTATTACAATAGCTTGTTGCTTTTTTCCACTGGGCAATAATAACTTTCATTTGTATGATGCTTTCCCGCTTACAAAGCATATTTTTCATGTATTACCATTTTATTCTCACAGCAATTCCAAAAGGTAGATATTAATTTCTTCCTTTTACAAATCAAGAAGGTAAGTTAGATCATTTGCTCAAGGTCATGACTGTTCACAAGGTGTTGATTTGTTAGGACACAATGACGATTTAGGGGGAAAAGGGTCGCTAAGAGTTGGACACGGCTGAGCGACTTGACTTTCACTTTTCACTTTCACCCATTGGAGAAGGAAATGGCAGCCCACTCCAGTACTCTTGCCTGGAGAATCCCAGGAATGGGGGAGCCTGGTTGGCTTCCATCTATGGGATCGCACAGAGTTGGACACGACTGAAGTGACTTAGCAGCAGAGGAAACAGTATGGCAAAGTGATTAAGACTTTGGGCTTTGGGGGCTTTCCTGGTGCCTCAAGTGGTAAAGAATCCACCTGCCAATGCCAGGGGCACGGGTTCAATCCCTGGTCTGGGATGATGCCACATGCCGTGGAACAGGTAAGACTATGCACCACAACCACTGAACCTGCACTCTAGAGCCTCAGAACCACAACTGCTGAAGCCCGCACACCCAAGAGCCTGTGCTCTGCAACAAGAGAAGCCACAGCAACGAGAAGCCCATGCTCTGAAACTAGAGAGTAGTCCCAGTTTGCTGCAACTACAGAAAAGCAAAGAAGACTGGAGTAGTCCCAGCTCGCTCCAACTACAGAAAAGCAAAGAAGACTGGAGTAGTCCCAGCTCGCTCCAACTACAGAAAAGCAAAGAAGACAGAACACAGGCAAAAGTAAATCTTTTAAAAAAGAAACAAAGAAGAAGAAAAAAAAAAAGAAACAAAGAAAAGAGTTTGGCCTTTGAACTCCAACTGCTTCAGTTTATTTACTTAAAAAAAGTTTTGTGGTAGAATATACAAAACAATATTTAATATTTTACCTATATTTAAGTAAACAGTTCAGTGGCATTAAGTACACTGCTGTGCAACCATCACCACTACCCAGCATCCCCAACTGAGAGCCTGTATCCAGCAAGTTATAACTACCAGCCTACTTTCAAAGACATGTGTTCAATATCATCACATCTAGTCTGCTACAAATAGTAGAGGAGGTTGTGAGTTAGGGGGCTTCCCAGGTGGTGTGAGTGATAAAGAACTCGTTTGCCAGTGCAGGAGATGAAAAGGATATGGGTTCAATTCCTGGGTTGGGAAGATCCCCTGAAGGAGGGCATGGCAACCTGCTCCTGTATTCTTATCTGGAGAACCCCATGGACAGAGGGGCCTGGTGGGCTACAGTCCACTGGAGTGCACGCACACACGCATACACACACACTGTGGGTTAGGGGTGGAGTCTATGGCTCAAGCCTCTGAAGGCCTGGGTGTGAGTCCTGGTTCTGCCCTCTATCATTGACAAGATATGAGAAGTTCTCTCATCTTTGGGGTAGCCTTCTGCTATGAAACGGGACAGTAACTCTAGTCCTATCACAATCACAGTGTTGCTATATGAAGTCAAGTGACATTTGAAGGGAAGGTACTACACAGTCTATCAGGCGTTATGCAAATACATTCATTCATTCATTCACAGCTTGTGGCAGCATGTCTGCTGAGTGCCAAGCTCCGTGCTGAACACTGGTGATCTAAAAACCCTAAGGGTGCAGAGGAGACAGACATCTAAAATGACAAAGGATTACACTAGGATATGAATTCAAGTAAGGTATTATTACAATGTACTGATGGCTGAAGTAGACACCTTGGGGACTCCAAGATCACTTTAACAATGTGAAGGCAGCCTGCAATCTTGTTGGAGAGGAAAGATTAACATTCTCATAACACTCTCACTTAGGAACTTTTCAAAGAAAGGTGGGTGAAGACACCACAGTGCCTGTTACCTTTCTTCCAGGAAGAGGGAAGAAGCTCTAGGAGGCAGAGGACCTCTGTACCTAGAGTCCCATCAGCTCTATAACACCATGTGATTCCTCAGCTCTTTCTCCTATCAGTGCAGTGATGTCCCAGGATTTGTTGTAGTTCAAGTAGACACTTATGGAAGATCTTCTATGTGCTAGCCTTTGTGTCTGCTAAATAGAGATGGAAAAGACAATTTGCTCAGACCCCAAGGGGACTGCAGTTCAGTGGGGCAGGCACACTCAGATATTAATTATTCTAGAATAAGGTACTCATGGATGACATACAGGTAAGCAAAGAGCTCAGTGTTAAAATGGTGAAAAGGCCCCTTGGCCCAAACGGAGGAGAGAAAACTTCCTGGAGGAGGTGACATCTTAGTTTATAAAGTTAGGTAGACGGAAAGAAAATGATGAGGGGGGCACTGGTAGGACAGAAAAAGGAAGAATGCAAACAAAAGGTAAAAACTATTCTTCAAAAGAAAACCACTTAGCCCAGTGAACTGCTGCATTTTTTCTCTCAAATATAAATACTTAGTCTCAAAATATAATCACATTATGTCACCTACTTTTCATGGTTTGTCTTATAAGGAGCTTTGTAAACATAACTAATAGTCAAAATTATCTGTGAGGTATGTTTGATATCAGAATCATCTTCTTTTATTTTCCTGAACCAGAAGGGAAGAATTAGTGATCCACTATGATTCAATGTCTCCTTTGAAAACATTCATCTGCTTTATTTCTCCAACTGCATAAATAAATTATTCAGAAACCTGACTATGGGAGCATACAAATCTAAAATCTGAGCTAGAATATTGGTGGTCAAAGGTTCCTCTCTCATTATAGAAGATGTTTGATATAAATATTAATTTTCTGAAAGTGGTGATGGCAGAGATTTCACACAAAGAATGTTCATACTGGATTAAACATTAGACTCAAATTACCTGAGCCTTCACATGTATGGAGAATCAAATTCCATTTCATTCTGACAAGAAGCGGCCCTGGGGAGTCATTCTGGATTTAGCAGGCTAATGTGGTCCACGGCCTCTTTACCAAAATATATGACTGTCGAAAATATTACTGTGGCCTAATTGCCTTGGCAAGAGGTGGGGAAAGAAGGAAGTGGGATTTTAAAATAACCCACATGATATAAATTTTGCCCCAATATACAACTATTTATTAATTGCCTAGTATATGCTTAGCATGACACAGATGCTCATTCAATGATACCTTAGAGTACTTACTCTTCCCAAACCCACCCCATCCCCCCCCCCAGAGAAAACTGAACCACAGAGGAATAAACATCTTATTCAAGGTCACATAACTAGGATTTTGTAATGGTTGTTGTGAGAGTAAATGAGATAAAACGTACGTTAAATGCTTAGTATGGTGATGGATAACTAAGCAATAATGTTGGCCACTGTCATCATTAAGAAAATCTAACTTAGCTTATGTCCACAAATATGTATCCCTTGGAAAATGTATCATGTGGGAATAAGCTTCCTGATTGTTGGTCAGGGTATGACACAATGCTTGACGTCTGTTCGACAGGTTTACATAGCAACTTGGCTCAGGCACACTCTTGAGGGGTTGGCAAGACCCAAGACAGGGAACGACTCTCACTTTCTGGGTCATGTGGGCTAGATTCTCTCCCAACAAAACAAATTATCACAAGTTTTCAGACACTGCCAAAGTCTGCATATTGGCACATTTACTACACCTGTACCTGCTAAAAGATCCCATGGACACGTTCCAAAGCTAATTATGTGCCATATTTTGGAAACTTCAAACACCAGGATTACTAGCCTGCAGAGCACAGCCATCCCTATTGGGCACCGTTGTGCAGAAGGAATAGTAATCCAGTGTTCTTTCTCTTTCCCTTTATGTCTGTCGGACAGAGGACTCTATTAGCTATTCTGTGACTGTTTGTCTCTGTGTGACACACAGACAAACAGAATAGAAAAAACCCAAAGGGGTCAAAGAAAATATTTTTTAAAACCATTGTTTCCCTGAAACATTCAGACAATGGTAGTTAAAGTGGGTGGCTTAGGCTGCCTAATTTGAATTTTGGAACTCTGAAGGAGAGGCTTAAGAGATCTGGGCTTGAGTCTTACTTCGAGCAAAAACTTGATAGTGACTTTGCTTCCATTTCTTCATCTGTCAACAAAAAGTATTCCACAAAATCAGAGTGTCCAAAGTGCCACAGGACACAAATGCTGGGAGACATTTCTGGCGGACGTGACAAAAAGGGTTTCTTTACCAAAACACACACACACACAACAACACCACCACCCCATAAACAGGGCTAATATTTACGGCCCTTTCTACGAGGATCACAATGCTAAGGCCAGTACCAGCATCCAGTTGCTTCAGTCGCTTCTGACTCTTGGTGACCTCATGGATTGTAGCCTGCCAGTCTCCTCCGTTCTTGAGATTCTCCAGGCAAGAGTACTGGAGTGGGTTGCCATGCCCTCCTCCAGGGGATCTTCCCAACTCAGGGATGGAACCCAGGTCTCATGTCTCCTGCATTGGTAGGTGGGTTCTTTACCACTAGGGCAACCTGGGAAGCCCATCACAATGCTAATGGTAGTTTATTGAAGATTCTGAAATTCAGATGACCTGTTATTGTTCTTCAAGCCACCATGTCCAAATTTAGTGGACTGTGATACGTGATACCTTTAAACATCTTGGGAAACTGGTAGCACACATTTTTAGAAATATTGGATTAAATGCTCCTGGAGGTTCCCCGTGACACTGGACCCTGTGATCTTCGAGAGAAGGTTTCATTTTCGCCATGGAGGTTTATGGTAGAGACACATGATCTGTGTCTCTCTCAGTTCCTCTCCCATCCTGCACCTAAGACCCCAGCACTGCCCATGGCTCGGATTGGAAATGGGAGTCAGCGAGCTCGGCACAGGAGAAAAAGTACAATGCCTCTATACTCTCCAGCAGCCAACAGGGACTGTAAAATTGTCCTCTGAAGTCCCCAAACTACATGGAAGCAGGACTTTCTCTGGAATGAGGAAAACATTTCCTGAAACTAAGACTTGAGGTTTTAGATACTTCTTCCCAGCTGATGGATCCACCTGGTTTTATATCCCCTGCTCACTGCTACAGAGACTAGTTTTGGGACCCTCTCTCACTCCAAGACAATGATTCCATAGAGATGAGTAGATAGACTTTATCATAACATCATCAGCTTATTAATGAACATATTACTCTTATAAAATTCCCATGGCCAAGGGAGGCTCTGGAAGCAAAAGCGCTTTTCATTTTCATTTTCCCTGTCCTCCTGAAGCCAGCCTCAGTGCTGGGTGACTCTTGTTGGAAGCAGGGGCTAGAGATTATGTAGCACTTAAAGTATGTACTGATTTAAGTCACACATATAAGCACCTGATTAAAAATAAAGCACCATTCCAAAAATGGTCTGGTTGAAGGTTTGAGCCACTGGGACGTCTGACTAGAGGCCTGTCCAGGCGATCTAATGATGAGGGCAGGGACTGGAGATTTAAATGGCCAGGGAAGATAAACTGCTGACACACTAGCTTTCCCTTAAAACCCATTTCCACCCTGCCACACCCTGGCATGCACACACATGCACGCACACAGCATTTAAAAACACTTTCTCCTTTCCTATTGCACAAAGTGCTCACTCCTCTAGGTGACTCTGATGGTCCCCCAAAGGCTGGCTTCACCTGATTCCTTCTGCTTGAAATGCATTACCCTCATTCTCCACAGTTCTGCTCTTTGCTCTCAAACAAGCTTTATCTCACCATCATTATCACTGCAGTTAAGTCCCGTGCTTTCCGGGTGTTAATTCAGGCAATCCTCAAAGGCATCCTTTGAGACAGATACTATTGGGTTGGCCCCAAAGTTCGATTGAGTCTCTCCATAATATCTTATGTGAAAATCCCAGTGAACTTTTTGGCCAACCCAACATTATTATCATTTTTTCAGTTAGGGAAACTGAGGGATGAAGACAGCAAGTAACTTGCCTGAGGTCACACAGTTAGGCAGATGTATAGCTGGAATTGAAGACCAAGCCATCTTTCTCCAGTCATCACTCTTAAGTATCAGTTTATAGAGACTATGCCTATCTTGTCATTTTCTCCAAATCTGACCAATCCTTTAAAATCAAGCACAGATCCCACCTCCTTCATGAAGCACACTCTCAGAGTTCAGTCTGCCTTCCTCCGATTTGCTACACTCTCATTCACCATCTCTAACTCCTGCTGTTGCCATGCTGAGCTGTGTGTGTGAATGGCTCCTGATCTGACCGTGAGTATCCTGAAGTCAGGAATCAGGCAAAGTATTAGGTCTACTTCTGCTATAAAGAAAAGCCCTGCACAGAATGCAGTGCAGGGTATATCACGCTCTAAAAGAAACCAGTTCACAGGTGAGTTCTGTGATGGCCTTTTTGAGGCACTAAACAACCACGTTCCATCTCCCCATTCCCGCAACATAGACATACCAGGTCCTGTGAGCCCACACCCACAAGCAAAGAAATTGAAGCTAACAAGGAGAAAATGTTTATCACTCAACGATATACATGACGGACACTTCAAAGTCAAGAGCCAATCCTCTAAAGCAAACACTCTGTGTCACCATGAAGCATCTGAGCTGCTACTTTAGATTTGGCCTAGGATATAAATGGGCAGGAGCCTCTTCCCTTTCTGAGATGCCTCTGGCTCTGAATGGTCCAAAGGCAAGGAGAAGGCAAGAGGGGGAAGAAGCCATTATGGTTTTAATGGTTTAATCCTCAGATATATGTTGTCAGCCTGGCCTACCTCCAGGAGCGCTGAGAACCGCCAGCTCAAGCCAACACAAGCTCCAGCTAAGTTGACAGGCAGGGTAACAAGACACAGATTGTATAACCTAAGGAAAGCGCAAAGCCCTCAGCAGGGTTGTGCTCCCTGGGGTCCCAGCCTGAAAGCAGTAAGTGATATAGGCACCACGTGGACCAGCTTAAACACACAAACATGGAAGGTCTGCACATAAGGATGGGGAAAGGTGCTGGAGCTAGAATTTTGTTTGGCACAGAGGACAGCCACAGATGTGTGGATTCTTTGGGGACCTGGAAAGTGGCCCCAGTCAGGACCTGGTACAGCTTTTTCTTTGATTGCGGCTGCAGCTGTGAAACAGGAGGGTATGAGTGGCTTGCTTTGAATTCTGAGAGCCTTTGCTTTTCTGGAAGTTTTTCAGTTGGGCTTTTCTTCTTTAATGCCTTCAATTATCACAGTTCAAATGATTATATTCCCAGCACCTCCACCCAATAGCCACAAAAGTTTGGCATTTCCTGTACCTGCATAAAAAATGGCCTGGCAGTAGCCTGGCTTTTCAGCGCCCCCCCCCTTTTTTTTCCATCTGATGTAGGCTTTAATTTATTTCCCCCACCCCCTCTCTCTAACTGCTAGAGAAACAAGAGATTACTGCAGATGGATGGAAATATTTTTTCTGCTTCAGCATTTGCTGTCAGAACCAAGTACTGGGAAGGTTCTCAGATGGTGTCTCCGGCAGCATGGAAATTCCCAAACCCATCTTAAATTATAATCACCTGGTCTCCAAAGAAACAGATCAAAGAAGGCAGCCTATTTTGAGAGCAGTCCCTTGACAGGGCCCTTGGAGGATTTTTTTTTTTTAATTTGTTTTTGGCTGTGCTAGGTCTTCATGGCTTTTTCTACTTGCAGTGAGTGGGGGGTATTCTCTGGTGGTGCAAGGGCTTCTCATTATTGTGGCCTCTCTAGTTGTAGAGCGTGGGCTCTAGGGCACACAAGCCCAGTAGCTGCAGCACACACACAGGCTTAGTTGCTCCTTGACATGTGGGATCTTCCTGGAGCAGGGATCGAACCTGTGTCCCCTGCATTGGCAGGTGGACTCTTAACCACCGGACCACCAGGGAAATCCAGCCCTTGGAGTTCTCTTTGAGGCTCTCCCACTATTGGACTTTATCTTAGCCATTTGAGTTGTCCTCAACACACTAGTACCATTTCTTGTACATCATGGAATGAACACTCAGCAGCCTTAACATGTCCAACTGTCCAAACAGGGCTGTTGCTGTTCACTGATATTCACAGCTACCAGGAAGCCTGTACTCTAACACTTATTAGAAGGGTGACTTATTAGAAGGGTCTCTGTCTGGAGGTGCTTGCAATCAAATAGAGAAAATATAAAACTTGCTCAGAAGAACTGGAAGCAAGAGATAAAGGCCAAATAAGTGGTAGAAAGTAAGTGTGAATTCAGAAGAAATGAAATAGAGAAGATGAGGAAGATGGTATGGAGGTAATGCCATCTGTGGTCATGAAAAAGAGATAGGGTTTTGAAAGCTAGGGAGACAGTATTCTTGGTATGAATAAATGCATCTAACAGCTGCCATACGTTCCACCACCACAACACCTAGAAATAGCCATTGTACTATATGCCATATACTCAGATGCCATACATATACCATCTCATTTCACTTCCAAATTTGTAAGGTGGATGTTACTATCTCTATTTAAACTTGGAAGAAATGGAAGCTTTCAGAGGGTAATAGGTAATAGAAGAGCCAATAAAAGTGATCAGCTCTGATTCTAAAGCCTGTGCTCTTTTTGCCCTAATGCACAGCAGTTAGAAGGTCTACTCTGCTTGTCTGACATGGGGCATGAGAGCTTCAGAGTGGAGGTGAGGGGTGTGGGGTAGGAGGCACTGTTCATTCTGCAAGAGTAGCAGTGATAAGGGCAGTGGGAGCAAATGGCTGAAAGGGGCCAAGTTAGGGGACTTCCCCTGTGGGAAGACTCCATGCTTCCAATGGTCAGGGAACTAAGATCCCATATGCTGCAGGGCACAGCCAAAAATAAAATAATTAAAAAAGAAAAAAAGATCAAGTTGGGAGGGAAACTCAAGAAGTTTCCATCAATTTCCCATAGATGTAAAGTTATTAATTGTTTCTGGCTGGTGGTGAACAGGAAATTGGCTTCCTCTGCTTTTCAGCCCCTTGGCCTCCTGGCGGTGGTCAACTGGTGAAGAAGAGGTTCCATTTACTTTTAAGCTTCCCCTCCTACCCCTCTTCTCCCTGCTCAGCTCACTGTGCTCCTGGTGCTTCCCTCAGCTTCATCCAAAACCCCTTCTGAGCATCTTAATGAAAGAGTTCTTCTGAACACTACAGAACTCAGCAGGAATGGCCCAGTTAGCTCTGCCAGCACATTCTGGGAGGTTCTGATGGGCGGGTGTGGACCTCAGTCCTGGTTACCACTAAGAAGCTCAGACACATATGTGTCTCAGCTGCTAGGGGATGGGGATCCTTTCCCAACCCTGCTGCTAGGATATTCAAGGGGAGGTTCATCAGTGGGTGGTTTAAAATCAAAGATTTATATCAGAAACTTCCCTGCTGGTCCAGTGGTTAAGCCTCCAATGCAGGAGGCATGGATTCAATCCCTGATCAAGGAACTAAGATCACTCATGCCACTTGGCATGGCATATATATATCTATATATCTATATCTATATATATCTATATATAAAATTATTCCTCACTCCTGACTTGAGGGAATGGAAAGACAAGAAAAGCAAAGTGAATTTAGCACCTCTTATTTGCTGGCAACATTATACCCTCATATTTTCACACATAGAAACTTCTTAGAGCCCCATGGGGTGGGAATGATCCCATTTAATAGACTGGGAAACGCTGCCCATAAAATCCTAGTAACGAGTCCTGGTTACAAAGCTTGTAAGTGGTACCATCTAGTTTCAGATAGAAGTCTATCAGGTTCCCAGCCGACATGGCCTTCCTACACTGCTAAAGCCCTTCTTGAGCTCATATGGATTGTTTTTGGCAACTGTGGCATTAATGCGTCCTCCTGGGCAAGAAGAGGTACAGCCTCTAGCTGAGGAAGACTGGCCTGCTTTCTTCTGGGAGCAGGGATCGCAGCTTGAGTCCCACTGGCACTGATCCCAGGACGCAGGTTTAGTAGCTGGAAGGGAGGGTGGGGGCCTGTGTGTGCAAAAGGCCCTGGGAGTTTCCTGAGGGAACGAGCCTTGACAGCCACAGTGCTAAGGGCCAGGGCCAGGGCCAGGGCCCGAGGGGCAAGACGTCATTCAGAACTTTCATCTAGCTCCATTCCCTGTGGCCTCAAATGTGAGCCCTGAGTCCTGAAACTAGAATAAAAGAGCTAAGAAAAACTGCTGGGGCCTGAGGAGTGAAAGGAAGGCAGGGGCGCCTTTTGGCAAACAGGGTCAGTGCAGCCAGCAGGAGTTGGAGTGTGGGGTCCCGCTGGCACAGAATGAAATGGCCTGAGTAGTTTGCCGGGCCAGTTTCTAAGTGAACCAGGAGAAACGAGGGGGGACATTGGTCTCTGTCGCCACGCACTGCAGCCCTAGAGGCAAAAGGTAGTGAAGGTGCTGTTGTGGGCGAACAGGAAAATGGCTGCCTGGGAGGACTAGCTTTGGAAACACACCTGAGTCACCTCTGGGTGAAGCACTTACAAGAGGGTGGGGGAGCAGGGCAAGGTCTTGTTGGAGACTCTTGGGAACCATAAGTTAAGCAGATTTAAACCATCTTAATTATGCTGCAAGTTTGTTCTTCAGACCAAAGAAAGAAAGCTTCTCTTCCTCCTTCTCTCCTTGTAGCAAACATTTGAGCACCAGCTAGGAACTGGGCATAGACCAGACTCTAGAGATACTGAAAGAGCTAAGGGAGGGTCCCTGTAAGTGAGTGAGTGCCATCTGGGGGGACTCAGTGAAGTAATTAGCAAATGTAACACAGGAGGGCTAGTGGTGATGGGATGGTCATGTTGGCATCCACCCCTGTCAGAACAGAACAACTCCTTGCACCTTTGCATGGGACTTCCTGGCGACCAGTGGGAGGGCAGTTCAAGACATGAACGAAGATGAGCTCTGTTATTATTCAGTGAGAGACAATGGACTTCTCAGCTAGTGCTAAAGGTAAGCAGAACCTTTCACATGGATGCCTGAAAGACCTCCATGAAGTCAGCTTTCCAGGCCAGCAGGACTGACACAGGGACCTCTTGTAACTGCACCGATTTCTGTGTCCTTTGAGCATCAGCGCAGTACCATGCTCACCACAAGTATTTGCAGCGTTTGACTTTCCATCTTTGAGCACATGCTCCACCCTTCCTTCCCAGCTTTAATTTTCAACACCCTGTCATACAACATCCCAACAACAGAAAAAAGAATGGCAGCATACCACCCTCTTCTCAGTTGTACTGCTTCTCTCACCACCGAGCATGTGTCTTGATGTTGTCCTGAGTGGTCGGGCACAAATCCAAATGCAGAATCAGCAATGGTCTCTGCCCACTGGGCTTAAACTCTTAAGTCTGAGCATTAAGGAAACATCTAAGTGCGTAATCACAAGAGACAAAGCCAGTCTTATTCGGCAAGAACTGAACGTGTCTGAAAGAAAGAAGGAGCGAGCCTAACACAAAGCCATTTCCCTTTGTTGTAAAACAAGACAATTCAATAAACATGACATCAGGGGAAGGTGCCCTCTGGAGAAGGCAGAAGCCTCTTTCACATTGATGATGTTATCAGGATGCAAGGAGAGTTGCATCTTGATTTCTCCTTTTTTTCTGTTTGCAAGAGCTTTTTATTTTTTTTCAAGAACTGATTTCTCTTTTTATCCTCCTGAAACATTATCCTCACTTCTTACTAAAAACCTTATTTGTTGCCACTTGAGCAGGCTGGTCCATTCCTTGTCCACATTTTAGCAGTTAATATATTTGTACTAGTTTGTTAGAGCTGCTGTAACAAAGTACTGCAGATTGGGCAGTTGAACAATAAATATTTACTATCTAGAGGCTAGAAGAACTATCTGCTATCAAGGTGTTGGCAGCGTTGGTTCTGCCTGAGAGCTGTGAAGTATGAAACTGTTCCAGGCCTCTCTCCTTGGCTTGCAGATGGCCGTCTTCTCTGTTTCCACGTTGTCTTCCTGCTATGTTATCCGTGTCTACATTTCTTCTTGTAAGGATACCTGTCATGCTGGATGAGAGCCCATTCTAATCATCGCTTTTTAACTTCAGTACTTCTTTAAAGACCCTGTCTCCAAGTAATATCTCATTCTGAAATACTGGGGATCATTTCAACATATGGAATTTTTGGGGTGGGGAGGTAACACAATTTGACCCATAACAATCTTCTGTAGAGATGGCTTTCTGATGGGTTTCTGGAAGACAGTATTTAGTTCCTCAGTTAGTTTGCAAATTCTACCAACATCATTCATTTCCACTTTCACAAAACTTAACAGTGAGTTAACAAAAATTATAAGCTCCAGGAAAACCACAATTTGAAAAGATACATGCTCCCCAGTGTTCAATGCAGCACTGTTTACAACAGCTTAGACAAGGAAGCAACCTAAATATCATCAGCAGATGCCTGGATGAAGATGAGGTACATATCTACATGGACTATTACTCAGCCATACAAAGAATGAAATGACGGCTTTTGCATCATCATGGAAGGACCTAGAGATTATCGTACTAAGTGAAGTCAGAGAAAGACAAATATCATATGATATCACTTACCAGTGGAGTCTAAAAAATTATACAAATTAACTTATTTACAAGACAGAAGCAGACTCACAGACGTAGAAAACAAATATGGTTACTAAAGGGAAAAGGTGGGAGGGAAGAGAGAAACTAGGAGTCTGGGGTTAAGATACACACACAACTATATATAAAATAGATGATCAACAGGGACCTACTGTATAGCACGGGAAACTCTACTCAGTGCTCTGTAATACCCTATATGGTAAAAGAATCCAGAAAAAAAAAAGATGTATGTATATGTATAACTGAATTTGGACTTCCCTGGTGGCTTAGTGGTAAAGAATTCACCTGCAATGCAGGGGATGTAGGTTCGATTCCTGGGTTGGGAAGATCCCCTGCAGAAGGAAATGGTTACCCACACCAGCATTCTTGCTCGGAAATCCCATAGACAGAAGAGACTGGCATGCTATAATCCATGGGGTAGCAAAATAGTTGGATACAACTTAGCAACTGAACAACATAACTGAATCACTTTGCTATACCCCTGAAACACGACACTATAAAATCAACTACACTCCAATACAAAATAAAAATTAAACAAGAAATTTGTAAGTTTCATGAGAGAAAAGATTGTGCCTGTCTCATTAACCACTATTTACCCCTAGAACAGTATCTGCCACACAATAGGAATGTATTAAATACGAGACAAATGAATAAAAGGACCAGAAAGTTCCACACTGGGAATTACATTCCTCTGACCTCCCTGAAACTCATCTTGCCTTTATGAAACAACTTTAATGTTGGTTTTTGGTATAAGAGGAAATACTTCTGTATGGTTGTTAAGCCTGAAAACTTGTAAATATGTTGCCTCAGCAATGGAAATAAACACATGGTAGCACTCCATCAGGCAGGCAAGAATACGCTTTGAATGTGAGTGAATAACATTCTGATTATATAGTTCACCAAGGAAGTCAGCTCAGCTTAGCACCAATTTTCACTGCATCAAGGTCAAACTGGGCACTTAGAACTAAGGTCTGTCCTCTCAGCCACCATGATGCTCTACAGGCCCATATATCCCAGGTCATATCTTCAGAGTATTCCACTCACTTTTCTGCCATCTCAGCAGAATTATTCTGGAAATACTTTAAAGCAATGGATGACACAAAATGACCTCCCATGAGTCCAATTTCGGCCACCTACAAATGCAGATGGATCCCAATCCGTAGCAGGAATTCAAGTGAAGAATCAGCCCCATCATTACTTAAGGTCCTTGCTACATGGGTATATTTTCAGTAGATTTTTCAAAATAACATATAATTATTGATATAAATATGCATATGTTTTCTGCATGGACAGATGCAGCTATATTTATATGCATGTATTTGTAAATACATGTTTTAATGTATCATGTGTTCATTGCAGCTTCTACTTCATTACCCCCATTCCAAAATTTCGCATCAAGAGAGCCAAGGGAATTGGGACTCAGCATCCACAAGATGTGAAACCACCAAATGGAGCTAGAAGAGGCAGCGGCAGTTACAACAAAGGAGGACCCAAGTCCCTGGTTATGTTGATCACTGTGACATGCTCCCAGCTCCATCCATGTGATGGATGGGTCTGTAATTTGTTGTTGCTGTTATTCTGGCACACATTTGCAGAAACAAACTCGTTCACGGTTCCCCTGCTGAAAGCTCAACCATCCGAGTGCCACAGGAAACAGACTTTGGCATTTTAGCTGCTCACAGACTGGGTCATCCATAAAAGTTTAATTTTCTAAAAATATTCAGTGAGGTGCTTTTCCTGAATGAGACGGTTTCTGGCTCATGAACGTATTTATTCGAGTAAATAGAAGGAAGATCGGTAAGTCAGGAATCTAATCAGCTATCATGCAGTCCATCTGGTTTAATTAGCGAGTCCAGCAGCTCACAGGCACCTTTTTAGTAAAAGCCTTCATTACCAGCTCCCTTAAAGGCAGAGGTGCTTCTGAATGTGGTTTCAAATGCTTGCCTTATTCCCTGCCTCCATAGAGCCCCTTATCAAATTCCCATCACTGAACAACTTGAGACACATCACAGCATGCTTCTAAAGGGCATGCCAATGGAAGTAAATGTGGCCTACGGGAACCCCATGAACCATCACGGCTGGTCCCTCCGTTTATTTGATCAGCATCAATTAACTAAGCATGCATTGGACCCTACTCTATGCCAGGGACTGTGTGAATGAGGCTTGGACCAGCTCTGGTGGGGGTGACAAGTGTGTCAACAGATGATTTCTAATTGCACACTAGAATAGTGAGGTAGCCCCGGCATGGGAACTGATGAAGGTCTGACCTGACTCCGGACAGATAACTGGCAGCAAGTATGCAAAGGAGAGTGAGGAAGATTCCTAACCAACAGTTCTTAAACTTAACCATGAACCAAATCCACCTGGAGAGCTTGTTCAGGTATAGACAGCTGGGCCCTACCCTTGGGTTTTTTAATTTAGGAGGTCTGGAGTGGGATCAAACAGTCTGTGTTTCTAACAAGCTTCCCACTGACTCTAATTCTGTCAGTTCAGGAACTGTACTTTGGGAAAGACCAGCAGTTCTCAGCCTGGGTTCACAGTGGAACCACCAGGAATTTCAACAACTACTGAACGCTTGGGTCTCCTCCCTAGAGAGTGTCCTAATCGGTTTGGTATCCAAATTGGACATCAGGGATTTTGAGCATTTGTATTTTAAGAATTTCAAACTTACAGAAAAGTTACAATTACGGTACAAACAGCTTTTTTTTAACTGAACAATTTGGAAAGAATTATTGATTTGGTGTCCCATCTTCCCTTCTTTAGAGTATGTATTTTCTTCCAAACAAGAACACTCTCCTACATACTTACAAATCAATATTCAAAACAAAACAAAACAAAACACGGATATATTATGATTATTCAAGCTTTGCCAAATGTTCAAAATAAATGTTTTAATATTTATTTCTTTGGCTGCCCCAGGGCCTGAGTGGCAGCATGAGGGATCTTTTGTTGCAGGGCACATACTATGTAGTTGTGGCATCCCAGCTCCAGATCAGGAATTGAACCAGTGTCCCTGCACTGCAAGGGGAATTCCTAACCACTGGAACATCAGGAAAGTTCCCCACCCCCCAAATTTTTAATTGCAAAAGAATCTAGTTCAGATTACACATTGTCTTTAGTTGTCATGTTTCTATTTAGTCGCCTTTATTCTGCCAAAGATTCCCAGTCTCTCCTGAACATTCACACCTTTGACACTTTTAAAGATGACAAGCCAGTTATTTTGTAGAAATATCACTTAGTTTTGGTTTGTCTGATGTTTTCTCATGATGGGACCCATTATACACCTTTGACAGGGCAATCACAGTCGTGTGTGTGCCTTTTTATTGTAACCTACAAGGCAGTACCTGGTTTCTCTTTGTCCCAGTATTGATAATGTTCACTTTCATCTCTTGCTTAAGGAGGTGACTACTAGGCTTCTCCTCTGTAAATGTACTCATTTTCCTTTTGTAATTCATCAGTCCTTTGTAGGAAGGTGCTTTGAAATTATGCAAAAATCCTATTTATCATTAAACTTTTAATTTACTCATTAAGGTAATTTACATCAGCATGAACTCACGGTTTCTTATTTTGTTCAGTAGGTTATACTGTTCCTATCATTATTTGTTTGAGGCCAGTGGGAACCTTTTAATCTGGCTCTGATTCCTGGTCTTTCTAAATCTTGCCAGTCAGTTCTAACGGGCAGCCAAGGTTGAGAACTACTTCTGTAGATAGAGCAAAGTTTCATATTCAGAGGACTGAAGATAATGAGCACAGCTTCAGGGAACTGCAAGGTTTCAGCATGACTGGTGGGCAGGATGGAGATGGGGGTGGAGTGGGAAGAGATTTAGGGTTCACTTGGGCCCTATCATCATCATCCCATCATCATCCTTTCCAACAGTGAGATCCTAGGACTTCCCTGGCTGTCTAATGGTTAAGACTGTGTGCTTCCAATGCAGGTTTGAGCCTTGGTTGAGGAACTAGGATCCTGCACACTGTGCAGCGTGGGCAAAATAAATAAGAAAAATAGATTAAAGTCTCATTAAAACAACAATAAAAAAATCCAATGATGTCCTATCCCTCTGTGTACATGAGGCTGTAAGCCCATACATCATGGAAGTGCTGCCTTGCAGTTAAGAGCACAGACTTTAGGCAAAGGGGTTTGTGTTCCTACTCTGACACTTCTTAAGGATGCAACCTTGAGCTCATTACTTACTATGGATTGAATTGTCCCCACACTGACCCCAAATTCTTACGTTGAAGCCTTCACCTGCAGGGTAGCAGTATTTAGACAGGGCGCCTCCAAGGAAGTAAAGTTAAATGCAGTCCCAGGAGTGGGACCCTGCCCCTAGGAGACAGTATCCTTACAGGAAGAGATACCAGACCTTGCTGTCTCCCACCTGCCCACCCCCAACCATGCTCCTGCACAGAAAGAAAGCCATGTGAGCATTCAGCAAGATGACTGCCAGCTGTGAGCCACAGAAGACTCAGAATGAAATCTACCCTGATGGTATCTTGATCTTGGATGCTATACCCCCCGAAATGTGAGAAATAAATTCCTGTTAAGTCACCCATTCTATGGTGTTTTGTTTTGGTAGCCCCAGCAAACTTATCTGACCTAAGTCTGTTTCCCACTTAAAAAAAAAAAAAAAATTAATGGTCCTACCTGCTGGAGGTCTGATGAGGTCTAAATAAGAAGAAAACATCAAGTACTTAGCACAGTACTGCCTTTGAGTTATTTCTATTCCTTGACTCAACCTCAGCCACACCTGGCAAATTCCCACTCCCCTGCCTTTGTCTACAATCAGGTCAGCCCCACAAACACTGTCTGAGCAGGCCCCTACTGTGCGCCAGCACTGTACTATGCCCAGCGATACAGAATACAACAAAGCACGGCCTCAGGTCCAAATCCAAGAATGAAAGGCTGCCCACTGCTGCCCTAGGTCAGGAGTTGTTTCAAATTCCATCTATAGTAAAGGGTCTGATTCACTATGGTTTGAAACCTGTCTCAAGGCTTTGGCCTAATGAGAAAGAGAGTAAATCATATGATGAGACAATCTTCCATACACTCCCTCAGTTTTCTTATATTCTTATGGTTACAAAGTCCTCCCCCAGCTTACTAGTAACTATTTCAAGGCCTGCTAACTAATAGAGGTCTTTTTTTTTTTCCCCCTTGCCTGTTAAAGAGATTTTTATTCCCTCTGTGTGTTGGTCTGAGATACGAGATAATGACACTGTAAAGTGAAAGCAACTTTAAACCAACTATCAAAAGTAGAAACGCCTTGCTGTGCTCCACTGACATTCAGATGGGAGGACAGAAAAATTCCTGAGCCGCAAGCAAACATGGCTTACAGCAAGTGACTCATGTTAGAAAAACCATGGTTATAACTTTTTACCTCCTCTGGGGGTATAAACAAAGAAGTAACTTTCAATTTTTTTTTTTTTTTTAGTTGAACTAAGTTAAGATGAAGGAGTCAAAATAAAGTTTGATGAGATAAAACTCTATTTAGAGTGCAAAATTTTGCCCGAATTTCATATTTAAGCATTAAAAGGAAGTAACGCATTAGACTGTCTAGCTTTGGCTCAGGTTATTTTCACGCAAGGCTGCTCTTCCGATCTCTAATACTCCATGTGTATCTCTCTTACCATTGATTCCTGATTTCCTCCAGGATTGAGAGACTTTTGAGTATAAACCCTATTTAGTTCTATCCTTACAAAAGGGATCTCTCTTACCATTGATTCCCGATTTCCTCCAGGATTGAGAGACTTTTGAGTATAAACCCTATTTAGTTCTGTCCTTACAAAAGGGATCCCTGTTGGTGCCTCCCAGGGCCCAGCATGAAGCAGGTCTGTGCTTCCCCCTCCTGACTTTGTGAGCCCTAACTTCAGTGGGAGGCTGGACACATTGCCAGGGGCAGCGGACATCCACCATTCAGCCTGGGGCTGGGACACACTGGGCTTTCCGTTTTCTGCTGGAAATCCCTACTCTCTATGCTTTTTCTCAGTATCTTTGTGATTCTTTTCTCCGTTCCATTGCAATTCTTCAGTTTTCTCTCCTCTTTTATCATTCTTGACCTCAGAACTAGCTTTTCTATTTATAGTCAGCAAGCTCCCTCTTCTTCCTTCTTTAAAGCATTTCTGCAAACCTCTGAAACCTCTTCCACAAATATGAACAGTAGATTAAAGACCCTGAAGAGTCTTTCACCAAGGAGTCACATTCTCCTTTCTTGCAGCCTTAGGTAAGAATTTTCAGGAGAGACCTGTATGCTATTTCAGTTCATAGATAAGACTTGCTCACATTGGGCCAGCAAGGAGGCTTGGAGCTCTTGGCATTGCCTCTCCCACCACTGGGCAGCCTGTGCCACGGCAGTGGTTTACAAACTGGGTTCTCTGGAATCTGAAGCCTCCTTGATGGTACCCTCTAGGCCAAGAATGAGAAGTAGAAGGGCAGGAGAGAAGAGTGGATGGGGATCATGCCGCCTATTCATGCTTCAAACACAGATGCTCTGCTTTTATCTGCCTCAAAAATTAGTTATTTTTTTTTTTTAAGATTCCATTGGAAATAAAAATAGTTTCACTGCTAAAATATTTTGCAAGCCACTGGAAGAGTGGGAAAGCATACAGCCAGATAGGTTGGTTGAATGGTGGCACATATTTCCTTTAAAAGTAGATGGAATTTGCCTGTTGGAAATAGCCAAAGATCACTTGGAGTCAAAACTGGTGAAAAGATATGTGAGCACAAGGAATAAAAAAGCAGATTGTGGCCATGATATGAAAATACTGTACATGTGGGCAGTGCACGAAGTATCCCTCTAGGAGAAAGAATCCTAACCAAGCAAGTGTGACACTGTTGGAACAAGTACGTAAACTGACCCAGTAAGGTAACAGTGTTGTTTAGAATGCATTCACTTACATAAATTTTCCTATTGGCCATGAGTATGGCTGTGTGTGTGTATATTTAGTCTCACTGCTTTAAAATCACAGTTCAGGATTTCTCTAGATAGTCTTTGGGGAAAGAAGGCCAGAGTGTTTAGTCTGGGTTCAAATGCTACTCCAAGAGTTATGAGTTGTATGACTTCAGAAAAATCATTTAACCTCTCTCAACCCAGTTTCCTCATCTGTAAAGCAAAAATAGTATCACTCAATTTACGAGGGTTTTTTGTGGAGGTGTAAATGTGGTAAAACACGTTAATGCCTCAGCAGCCTAGGGCCAGGCACAAGGTAAGTTCTCTTAATATTTGTTGTTCTTGCCATTATTGTTATTATGGTCATGATCATTATCCTCTGACCTGAGGATTCTCTACCATATCTAACCAGCTTTCTCAAGAATCCTCATCTTTCTTTAGATAATAGATGAGGCCCTGTTTTCATAGATTAAAAAGAATTAAAAATGGAGGCAGCTTTGCTAAAATCATCACATGACTCATAGGAAATCTGGGATTAGAACTCAAAAGTAGAGGCAGTTTGAGCAGCTGGGCAAGGGGAGGACATAAATTAAAGCCCTACCCACCTCGTCTCAGTGGGTGGAGATGTTAAAGAGCCATCAGGAAGGTTCTGGAAAGGAATGTGGAAGATGACAAAACATGAGAGAATTCTAGAATCACAGGTTTACTGAATGTCAAAGGGAGATCTGTGAGAGCCCTCCCTCCAGTCCATACAATAGTATGGCCCAGAGAGGTTAAGTTACTTGCCTAAGGTGACACAGCTCATTGGTAGAAGAGCAGGATAAAAGCTGCTACCTCCAGTTTCTGGGGCCACTGACTTTTCCCGGCCACCTGCCCAGTTTTACTCAGAGTGGTGTCTCTGTGAACTGCCACTGTCTATAAGGGATGAGCGGCAGAGGGTGGGCAGCCTTAGCCTGCTGCTCTGAAAATGCTCTGATTTTTCAAGTGTGCAGCCTCAAAGCACAGCCTGCAGTTCTTCTGTCTCACCTTCTACTAAAAAATGTTCACTCTGAAACTTGTAACAGCAGTGACCTCTGACAGACCGGCACATCCCAGCTGTTAACATTCTTCTGCTTACAACAGAAGTTGCCCTTAAGACCCTTGTAGCCAGGCCTGGAGAGGGGGTGACCCTGTCAGGGCCAGGCCTCAGGAAGAACAGAGAGCAAAGTCACCTTGGCTCTGAGGGACTGGGAACCACTGGCCACTCAGTCCAGCTTCCTGCCTCCTCTCCATCCTGTACCTGTGCCTTACAGATATGAGATGCTGCCTCTGGCCAATCCAGAGAGAGACCCTTTTGTGTGGAATCGATCTCAGCAATCAGCAACAGGAGCTATTGTACAGGGGATTTACTCCACCCATCCCTACCTGCAGGACCCTGCATTTCACACTTCTTTTCATTGATTTCCTTTAGCTAACAGGCTGCTCCTTGAGTCACAGAACTAAATGACCCAGATGAAGATCCCTTTGGAGAAAGAGTGTGGACAGCCTGGGAGAATGATGCCCATGGCCTGATCCCCCACAGAAAGAGCATCAGGTCCCCATGACTCACTTCGGAAACCTCTAATGAGCTTGGGTTTCATATCCTTTCAGGCTGTTAGGGAACTATGGTGGGAAGTGTGCCAATAGGATCCATACCTGAAAACCCCAGAGGAGCTTTCTCACCAGCTCCGCTTTGCCAGCTCAGGTGGATCAACCTGCTTCACCTCTCGAGTTCCTTGTCTATAAACTAAGGAAAAGGTCTGCCTTATCCATCTCTCACCACCCCCTCCCCATTTTAGGTTGCACTGGGTTTTTGTTGTGGCACATGGGATCCCAGTCCCCTGACCAGGGACTGAACCTGTGTCTCCTGGATTCTTAACCACTGGACCACGAGACAAGTCTCAAACCTGTCTTCTTTACATGGCCACCAGGAGACTGGGGGCAGAAGGCTATGTCCTACTAAGGGAGGTGTTACTGCCCCCCTGGGGAGCAGGGAAGTTATTCACTCTGTGCTTTACCTTTGTGGTTTCTGAGTTATCAAGACCCTTGAGAGTCAAAATATGTGAGAAACACAGCCTACTAAAGACCTCATTTGGAGAAGGAAATGGCAACCCACTCCAGTATTCTTGCCTACAGAATCCTGTGGACAGAGGAGCCTGGTGGGCTGCTGTCCATAGGGTCGCACAGAGTCAGACACAACTCAAGCGACTTAGCATGCATGCATGCAAAGACCTCATTTACTCCACACGCACTGAGCCTGGTCTCTGTCCCAGGTTCTGTGCAAGGACACAAGTGGGAGGAAATCACAAACCAGGCCTCCAAGGATCCTTGGATTAACAGCAGCATTATGTGACTTAAATGGAATGTCTCATCATATGGACAACCTCTCCTCTTAGACCAGGGCTGAGGGGACCAAGGCACCAGGAACATTTTACTGGAGGAAGGGAATTGCCAGGATTCAGCCTGTGGATAAGGGCAGGTGGCTCCCCTCGGCATCAGGAAGAGGACAGGAAAGGCCGACCTGTCGGAGCCAGGTCCGGGTGCTGGTGTGAGGCTGGGCTGGCTGAATGGGTATTGGGCCTAGAGAGTGCAGGCCAGAGAGGTGGGCCAGGGCCTGCAGACAGCCCGGAATCCGCCTGTGGGGGAGAGTGTGGGGAGAGAGAAACCAGCGGGATTTCCACAAGGGGAGTGTCACTCTGTGGGGAGAGGGGAGGCAGGAAGGGGACAGGGCAGGGTGAGTACATACCGCCTGTGGCTGCCCCTTGGAAGCTGCTACCCTGACCTGGGCAAGGAGCAATGAGGCCTCGACAGTGCAACCCATCACGGCACAGAGTAGCAAAGACAGGAGGACATTAAGTCAGGTCAGGAAAGAGGAAATGAGCAAACCAAGCAGTGGGTTCCTGTTCGTACATCACCTGGCCTGCCAAGTCTCTTCCCAGGCTAAGTTTTGCCATGGTCACAGCATCTTCCTGGGCTTGTCAATAAACCTTCTTTTTTTTTTTTTTTAGTAGTTTATTTATTTAGCTGTACCAGATCTTAGCTGTGGCATGTGGGATCTAGTTCCCTGACCAGGGATCAAACTTGGGTCCCCTGCATTGGGAGCATAGAGTCTTAGCCACCGGACTACCAGGAAGTCCCTTTCAATACATTCTTACAGAACTTCCCAAAGGAACCCATTTCCAGTTCGCCATACTCAAATGACAACTCAGAAAAGCTGGTCCCACAACTCACTATGAAAACCACTGAAACAAACATGTGGGACCACATTCTGGATATGAGGAGTATATGGAACATGGGTCACTGGTGATGAAACATCTCTGCAGCCAGGCTAAGCTGGTTTCTGGGGCAAACTTACTCTCATCTAGGAAGCAGGGAGGAGAATGCCTATGTCTAAAAACTCAGAGGATTAAAAAAGGGAATGGTTGTAAGTAACAAAGACAGTGCCAGGCAGGGTGCCAAATATGTGGCCTCCAACATAGTTCCCTGATGGTTACATGGCTGGCATGTGTCCCCTCTTAATTCCCAGTTTCTGCCACCACTGATAAACACACACACAAACTTATTTCACCTCCTACTTTGTCAACAGTTGGGGCCTACAGTCTGAGAGGTTTTCTGGGGTGGGACCTTTTCAGAGGCCTCTGACTCCCACAATACCCGCCCCTTCTCCACCCCTGAGCAGGGGTTAGCTGGGGTGATGGGATCAGTTGGAAGGATTCATGTAATCCCTTCCTTCTTTAAGGTACCTTCTGATCACTGAGCAATTAATCCACCACCCAGCCCAGGGAGGCCAGAGCGGATTGCCATTCCACTAATGAGGTTGCTGAGCTGTGGCTCTAATCTGGGATGGGCCAGGTGGGAGCCTGGCAGTCGCATGGAGGGGGAAGGTGGGGGATGGGCAGGGAGATTAGCATCCTCAGCTACCTGACTCCCAGGACAGCAAAATCCCCTTAAGGACTCAGTGCCTTAGACCCTCTGGATCTTCACCCAACACTTCTGCAAATTCTTCTCCTTTTAAGAATCCAACTCTCCACCCTAGTAAAATGGAAGCTGAAAAGATAGAGATAAATTCCTACTCCAGTAGGAGGGCTATCAAATGGAAAAACCTTGACCATTTCTGAGCCTCAGTTTCCTCATTTATAAAATGAGGGAGTCAGATAAAATAATCCCAAAGAGTCTCCAGACAAATGCAGATCAGCATAGAGTTAAATGAAGACAGATTTTTCATACCCAACCATTCTGCTTGTGTCTGAGCAGCCCAGGTCCACATCTACAGGCACACTTCAAATTTGCCAATTTGATCTGCCCACATGGATGCACCACACAGCTGATGATGGAGAGAGAAACGTTAGCAAAGCAGCCCAGGCGAAGGCCAAAGACCCATTTAGATGTAGAACAAGAAAAGAGGTGAGACTCTCGACAGGCACACTGCAGCCCTTAGAAGACCCCCACTCTTCCAGGAATCCATGAAATCCTGGCCCCAGTAAGGTGGGATTACAAGGGGCTCCACGGAAGCCAGTAATTCTTGCTGCTGGGGAGAGGAAGCCACACAGGTCAGCACCACCACCTGCTGCAAAAGCAGCAACAGCAGCACAGTTATTACCTTGGAAGCAATCTTCCCTTCCACTCCAAGTGTTTTTTGAGTATCCAGCCTATGCCTGGAAGTAAACGTCACCTCTGCTTAGAAGGCCATGTATCCAGCTTGCTCAGGACAGTGTGGTCTATGCCTGTTCTACAAACATCCCTTATGGACAATAACTAGGGTGATTACAGGCTCCACTGAGTTGTTTTCAAAGTTTGTTAGAAGAAAGGAAAAGAGGGTATAGAACCATTGATGATTAAACTCGAAGACTATTTTCCAAAATCAGAAAGACTGTAAGTTTTTGCCCATAGACGTTATATATTTAGTTCAAGGAATAGATGGGGAAGGGACATTAAATACAATTTAGTATTATAAGGTTATAAGCAAGAATGGTATTCCATAGCCTTTTCTAAAAACAAATGTCAGTTGCCAGCATAACAAAGCACCCTGTATTTAACAGTATTGTGTTAAAACCAAGTGTTTATTCATACTCATTTAAAATATTTTCCAATGAAAAGAAAGGTTTTCCTGTTTTTTAAAGAGAAAATCTAGCTTTAAACAATTGAACATCTGGAGTATAATACTAAAAAATAGAGGTTGAAAACAGTTCTAAACAGATTTTTATTTTTAAAAACAAGTAATGATAATAATAGCAATTCATTGATATTACTGATAGTATTACTAATTATTTTAATTATTTTTAAGAATTTGAGTTATCACCATCCTCATTTTTATAATTACTACTAACAATTATCTACTCACAAATCTTACTGGAGAAATATGTACTGTGTAAGGTTTGTCCACAGGTAATTTACACAATGCAGAATGTAACACATGCAAAAATAATAAGATATTGCATGTAATAACCAGTGCTAGTCATACAAAGTATAGCTCATGGTTCAGAGCAGATCTATAAGCTTGTTGCTACCAGTTCGAGAAGAGATAAATATAGAACTTGGGAGAATTGTTTAGAAACTTACAACATTTTGAGAATGTGATAGATCCCTTCAAAAATGAAAAGTGTTGATTAAGGAATTTGGTAATAATAAATCTGGTTTTTATATTTTACATGTCTTTTTATTTCATTTTTCTGGCAATTCATTTTTATAGTGTAATTTTTTGAGTCATAAATGCAGGAGATAACTTTAATAAGGGCCCAAAATGTAAACCAAAATTTTGTTAAATAAAATTCCTATGTCTACACTAAGAGTCCGAGAAGGATTTTAAAACCTCAAACACAAGAGGTTGTCACTGGGGAGAAAACTGAGGCCAAATTGTACATGAGTGTATAAAGCCACATTTATAAATAGTTCAGGGCCCAACATAAGTGTTTTAGGTAGCAATTGGGGAGTTAAAAAAAAAAAAAGTAATGCTCTCCAATAAATTAGAGGAAGGGAGAAACAAATCCTTCACTATAGAAAGCTTAAGAAATACTAATTTAGACAATCTATATTACTTCGTTTGGGTGACATCTGCTATATAGTACATAACACTGTATAGCAAATATATATCGCAAATGTACTGTATAGTACATAGTGTACGTAAATAGTACACTGGAATAACAGAGTGGAGGAATTCTGTTCATGTTGGAGGAACAGAGTGATCACTGTGGACTAGAGTGGTCTGAGCAGCATTTATGGAGCAAGCAGGACTTTAAATTGTAACAAATTATAGGTGAAGAATAGGAGAAAATCCCAGGATTGAGTTGCCTAAAATTGGGAAATAAAAGGCCTATAAATTCTCCTAAGGTTTTGCATCTCTCTTTTCTTACTATAGGCACCCTTTTCCATTATGATGACTAAGATCAGGAAGTGGATTAAAATCTTTTCATTTCCTCCTTGGCTTTGAAGTTCCTTAAAGAAGGGATTTAGAATATAAATAGTGTGATGGGTAGAATCTTTGAGGGAAGGAGAAAACATAAATTAAATGTCTTCTCATTTTCAAAATTAAATAGAAGAGCTTGCTCCTGCCTAAAAGAAAGAAAAACTAAATTAAAATGTTTGGCACTGAAAGTTATCAGAATATTTGATCAAATTAAGAAAAACTAAACCTGTCTTAAACTTCAGTACCTTTATTTTCAAAAGTCATACTTCTATTTGAAAACGTATAAAGACAGTGTTTGGGCTCATGTATGAAAAATTAATCTTGTGCTAAAAGCTAGACAAGGGGCTCAGCCTGATATGTTTTCTTAAATCAAGGAGTTATTCAAAATCAAGAATTTACATAAAACTAAATTAAAACCTCTATAGCACATGAAGCCTATGGGAACAGGACTGTACCATGGCTAAGCCAAATCAAGTCACTTAAACTCAGAGATGAAGAGTTGCAGTCCATGAGAAGCTAAGACTTCCTGGGGGGCCCAGTGTAAGACGGATGTAGGCAGGATGGGACACAGGACCCTGGATTGGGACTTAAAGGCCCTGAGATCACCAAATTTCTAACCCATGACACTTCCTTGTGTAGGCTTCTCTCACTAAAACTAGACATTGCAAATCATCCGTTTCCAGCTACTTGCCTTTTCACATTCCTGAACAATTTAAGGTCTTCTCACCAACTAGTCAGGGCTGATGACAAGAAGCTGGCAATTGTCAATGGATAATGGAACTTCAGACCTGGGATCACCAGGTGGCAAAACAAGGCTCTTAGTGGGAGGGTGAAGTCTTCTGTTCAGGTTCACTTTGCCCAGCAATACGTAAACCTTGAGCCTTCAAAACGCTCTGAAAGTGCTTAGATCATAAAGTCCATCATACCTTGTGATTATTATTGATGTATATTTGTCTCTAAACAAAGGACAGCTTTTTCCAAGCTACTGGCACAAGGGTCTGGTTAAGGTATAAGCCCACACCAATTTCCATTTTTTCCCTGAAATATTGGCTCTGTCTCCATTTAGGGGACATAGAGAAGTACCTAAAGTCACTGGGACTTTCATTTAGCACAATCCTCAGACTGGGGATTGAAGCACTTCGGTTCAGGTTACTTCTGATGTTTAGAAAGGTCAAATGTTTCTTTAGCAGAAGTTAAACAAGGCTCTTTATGTAAAGACTATAATCACATGAAACGGATGGGATGATGCTGGCAACATGCTGTAGTCAGCTGGGGAAATTGGTGCTCAGAACACATTATAAGACTGAAGACTTGAGGTTGCAAGTCCTCATTCTTTCCTCCCACTCCACATGGATTTTATCTTTACTGTTGGGTGATGTCATTCTCCTCTCCAGGCCTTTATCCTGGCTGTTCCTCCTTGCCTGAGGATGGTCTTTCCCATCATTGTTACCCAAGATATACTCGCAATCTATACAAGTGTGTTCATTCTTCCAGGTTCAACTCAAGCTCTGCCTCTTCTACAAAGGTTTCTTTATAAAACACTACTGGGTGGTAAGAAAACCATGGGTTTTGAGGTTGGCCAGGTCAGAAGTGGGCAAATTACTTAATCTGAGTGATAGACTCATAACTATAAAATTTTGGATCATTGTGAGGTGCAAGGATTTGAGGTACTATTCCAGCCATCTATTTGGCTGATAGTCTTTTCTCATGACTACCCAAACACAACAATCAGAGCCAGAGCCTTCACACTTATACAATGGTGCAATAGTTAAGCAGTTTTGGCCTTAGCTCCCTAAGAATCCTTGAGGGCCATGACAGCATCAAATCAGAGAGTCCGTTATGCTGAGTATCCACTTAATGGGATGCTTGCTTTTGATAGGTACCAAACTGTTTTCACCTTGCTTACTTAACTCATACATAGAATACATCATTTGAAATGCTGGACTGGATGAAGCACAAGCTGGAATCAAGATTTCTGGGAGAAATATCAATAACCTCAGGTATGTAGATGACACCACCCTTATGGCAGAAAGCAAAGAAGAACTAAAGAGCCTCTTGATGAAAGTGAAAGAGAAGAGTGAAAAAGTTGGCTTTAAACTCAACATTCAGAAAACTAAGATCATGGCATCCAATCCCATCACTTCATGGCAAATAGATGGGGAAAAAATGGAAACAGTGATTTTATTTTGGTGGGCTCCAAAATCACTGCAGATGGTGATTGCAGCCATGAAATTAAAAGACACTTGCTCCTTGGAAGAAAACCTATGACAAACCTAGACAGCATATTAAAAAGCAGAGACATTACTTTGGCAACAAGGTCCATCTAGTCAAAGCTATGGTTTTTCCAGTAGTCATGTGTGGATGTGAGAGTTGGACTATAAAGAAAGCTGAGCACTGAAGAACTGATGCTTTTGAACTGTGGTGTTGGAGAAGACTCTTGAGAGACCCTTGGACTGCAAGGAGATCCAACCAGTCCATCCTAAAGGAAATCAGTCCTGAATATTCATTGGAAGGACTGATGCTGAAGCTCCAATACGTTAGCTACCTGATGAGAAGAACTGACTCATTGGAAAAGACCCTGATGCTTGGAAAGACTGAAGGCAGGAGGAGAAGGGCATAACAGAGGATGAGATGGTTGGATGACATCACCAACTCAATGGACATGAGTTTGAGCAATCTCTGGGAGTTGGTGATGGACAGGGAAGCCTGGAGTGCTGCAGTCCACGGGGTTTCAAAGAGTCAGACATGATTGAGTAACTGAACTGAACTGAACTGAACTGGACTGCTTTCATTTAATTCTCCAAATAGTCCTGAAAAGAAGAGATTTTTACCCCTTGTTTACAGATGAGGAAACAGGCCCAGAGTCACTGATTACCTTTTGGAGGTCATGCAGCTAGTAGTGAGCCTCTCTGGCCTTGCACTCAAGTCCTCTTTAATCATAGCAGGTGTTTTCCATACAGTAGATGCTCAAGTATGAATTCTGAATGACTGATTAGCTGGAGTGCATTCAATCCCCTAGCCCAGTGACATTCTTCTCTTCATGGCATCTTTACTTGCTGTCCTCCTTGCTGTTGAGAAGTGCATACCCACTCCAGCTATATTTTCACTCCTTCCACTGCATGGAACATCAGCATAATGCTGTACAATGCTAAAGACTCAGGCAGTTAGCAAACCACACTTCATGAGGCAACTAACTGAGAAGAGCAAGATCAAGGTTGCAGGCAGAACCCCTAAGCAGGTCTGGTGGGGTCAAAACAGTGCTTAGGAGAGAGCAGATACTGATGGCAAATGATAGATCACCTATTTCTAGAATCAGATGGAAATATTAATTTCCCTTGGGGTGGAAAAACCAGGAGCGAACATACCTGCCATCAGTCACAGCATGTTAATAGCAGGGGAGTTACATTTGATGCTTCTGGAAACAGACCCACAACCTCATGGGTCAAAAGGCAATTACCTTCATACGGCTCAGGAAATGCCTATTTTTCGATAAGTAAGTGTACTGTTTGGGGATTTTTGTTGTTCTGTTGTTCTGCCTCTGTTGGAAAGAATATATAAAAGTCATAGCCAAAGGCAGAACACTTGCCTCGCTGACAAACAGCCTATCGACCATGGCAAATCCTGTTGCTAAACTATTAGAACTATGAGTCTGCTTCTTTGGCAAATGCCTGCCTGAGATGAAGTGTTCAACACCGCAGTTGTCTGCATCCTTCCCCATCTCTCTATGGGCTGGGGCTTAAAGGCCACCTGAAACACTCTAGACAAGGAACACAATGTGTTTTAATAGACACAACATGGTAAAGGGCTGGCCTCTACTGACCTACTCCAGGCGCACAGACCGGGATTCGCACCCCTCCCTCATCATTCCTACTTTCTCTCTGCTGAAAATACTATTATCTCACCCTTCTTTTCCACCAAAGAATGAATCACCACCCAGAAAGAGGGAGGGATGGACAACAATAAAGGCAGAATAAAGAACAGGGTATGTTTTGAGTGCTTATGTACACATGTCACCCTACTTAAATTCTAATAACCTACAGAGTGAGAGGTATCGTTATGGTGTTATTTTTAGAGGTGCAATCCACACAGCATACAATTAAGCACTTTACAGTGTACAACTCAGCGACATTTCGTATACTCACAATGTTGGGCAACCATCCCTCTCTCTAGTTTTAAAATATTTTCATCACTCCTTAAAAATACTCCAAGCATCTTAGGCAATCATTGCCACTCTTCTTTCTCATCACTAATCTGATTTCTATTTTTATGGACTGGTCTATCCTGGAAATTCATAAGAAACAAATCATATCATTTGTGAACTTATGGGTATGGCTTCTTTCTTTGGTGGAGTGTTTGAGGTTAATTCAAGTTGCAGCATGTAATTCATTCTTTTATGTTGCATAATTTTCCATTGTGTGTGTATGTATTTATATGTGTGTGTGTGTACATGTATATTATCGGGAGCTTCTCAGGTGGCACAGTGGTAAAGAATCCAGCTGCCAATGCAAGAGCCAAGGGGGTGTGGGTTCGATCCCTGGGTCAGGAAGATTCTCTGGAGGAGGAAATGGCAACCCACTCCAGTATCCTTGCCTGAAAAATTCCACAGAGGATCCCACTGGGCTACAGTCTATGAGATCGCAAAGGGTCAGACACGACTGAGCGAATGAGCATATATTATGTCATATTAATTATATATTATACATAGTAAGTTACACATTTGTTATCCATTTATCAGATGATAGATTGACATTTAGATTGTTTCAACTTTTCGACTACTATAAATGATGCTGCCATAAACATTCACAGATAATACTGCAGGAGGACATATGTTTTTGTTTATCTTGCGTGTAGATCTAGGAGCAGAACTGTTGCTGAGGCCACTATAAGATGGTGAGACTGAGTCTGAGAGAAAAGAGGTACCCTGCCCAGGGGTGCCCTACCTCGTTCAACTTGTTATTGGTGAAACCAGGACCGGGATCCAGGTCTACCTGGTTGTCAACTCTCTAGTCCATCCACTAAAGCTAGGGTTTCTTGGGCTAAAAATTTACTGAAGAGTTATTTTGTAGACTGTGACTAACTTTTAACCTCAACTCAAAACACCCTGAGGTCATATGATTAATAACACTAATTTGAACTCATGGAACTAGTAGTTTCATTCAGTTCCTGCTGAGATCTGAGCTTTTTGTTTCCTAGGCAAATCAATAGCAACATACTTTATCTTATTAGATCAAATATAACTTTTATTTTAAAAAGCTACCATTATACCCTAATGCAGCCTTTATGTACTCAGAGGCCTTAATGAGATAATAAATAAAATCTTAATTTGACAATTAATAGTACAAAAGTATTAAGATAGTTTGGAATTAGGAAGCCTTGCATGTGATTTTTATTTTTATTAGCCATTGTTTTAAGGTATAATTACACTTGTCTCACATTATGACTGGGCAGGAACTCAGTCATTAAGAGGTAGAAAATGAGTAAAATTTCTACTCTGGTGCTGTTTGCAGTAAATTGAGGAAAGAATAAAAAACAAAATACAATGTAGAGTTGTATACAGTGTCAAGAAATAGAGTAACTCCTTCAAAGCCTGTTACTCCTGGATAAGAAAAGGCTGATCAAACAGTAAACGCATTTATCCTGACCATTTATGAGAAAAACTTGTCATAGATTTTGGGTTCTCTGAATGAAGCAACAAATAGTTTAAAATATGTGTAATAATAACTGTTGTTTAGTCACTAAGTCATGTCTGACTCTTTTGCAACCCCATGAACTATAGCCTGTCAGACTCCTCTGTCCATGAGATTTCCCAGGCAAGAATACTGAAGTGGGTTGCCATTTCCTTCTCCAGGGGATCTTCCCAAGCTAGGGATTGAAACTGGGTCTCCTGCATTGCAGGTGAATTCTTTACCACTGAGTCACCAGGGAAGCATGTATGCAATTACAAGGGTATACCCTCCGATGTGTGAACATACAGCACCTGCACCTGAACACCCACCAAGAGCACAAGCAAGTCTCCTAGGCTTCTCGCAAAGCAAAAACTTCTAACTTGGACCATTATTTTAACAGGCACCAGTTCAACACTTGAGACTACCAAGCACTAGATGTTGTACAGGAGTTAAAGTAAATGGAATCTCAAAATACAACACAGGCAGAAATCAATTATAAACCTTAGATCTACTTAGCTAAAGTGAGGTTATCCAGGAGATGGTGAAAGACAGGGAAGCCTGGCATGCTGAAGTCCTTAGGGTCACAAAAAGTCAGACAGGACTGAGCAACTGAACAACAACAAAAAAGGGAGTTCATTTCAGTTCAGTTGCTCAGTCCTGTCTGACTCTTTGTGACCCCATGGACTGCAGCACACTAGGCCTCCCTGTCCATCACCAGCTCCCGGAGTTTACTCAAACTCAAGTCCATTGAGTCGGTGATGTCATCCAACCATCTCATCTTCTGTTGTCCCCTTCTCCTCCTGCCTTCAATCTTTCCCAGCATCACGGTCTTTTCCAATGAGTCAGTTCTTCTCATCAGGCGGCCAAAGTATTGGAGTTTCAGCTTCAGCATCAGTCCTTCCAATGAATATTCAGGACTGATTTCCTTTAGAATGGACTGGTTGGATCTTCTTGCAGTCCAAGGGTCTTTCAAGAGTCTTCTCCAACACCACAGTTCAAAAGCATCAGTTCTTCAGTGCTCAGCTTTCTTTATAGTCCAACTCTCACATCCATACATGACTACTGGAAAAACCATAGCTTTGACTAGATGGACCTTGTTGCCAAAGTAATGTCTCTGTTTTTTAATATGCTGTCTAGGTTGGTCATATCTTTTCTTCCAAGGAGCAAGTGTCTTTTAATTTTATGGCTGCAGTCACCATCTGCAGTGATTTTTGAGCCCCCCAACATAAAGTCTCTCACTGTTTCCATTTTTTCCCCATCTATTTGCCATGAAGTGATGGGATTGGATGCCATGATCTTAGTTTTCTGAATGTTGAGCTTTAAGCCAACTTTTTCACTTTCCTCTTTCACTTTCATCAAGAGGCTCTTTAGTTCTTCTTTGCTTTCTGCCATAAGCGTGGTGTCATCTGCATATCTGAGGTTATAGATATTACTCCCAGCAATCGTGATTCCAGCTTGTGCTTCATCTAGCCCGGGGTTTCTCATGACGTACTCTGCATATAAATTAAATAAGCAGGGTGACAATATACAGCCTTGACATACTCCTTTCCCGATTTGGAACCAATCTGTTATTCCATGTCCAGTTCTGTGTCTTCAAATCCCAGGTCATCCTTATCTATATATTAACTAAAACAACAAACGACTGTTTCTTTCAGATTAGGAAAAACAAATTTTTTTCACTTTCATTTTTTCAGTAACTATTGGATACTTACTGCAAAAATAAAACATTTAAAAACAAATGTAGACCCTGTTGAGAAGACAGCAATAATACCTAGGAGAAAATAAATAATCATCTCATTCTTCTTCCTATAAGCAAGTGGGAAGAGAGCCAAACTTCCTGTATCAAGTTGACTTCTAGACAGACAAAAACCAAAGAGCAAAATATAACAACATTAAAGCAAGTAGGACTATTTGTTGAATGAATGAATGAATAAACGAAGGAAAGAAACACTAGAGACAGAACCAAGAAGTAGGTAGAACTTATTTGGAAACTAGAGCCTGGGTGAGGGGAGTCTCAATGTGGGTCATCAGGGAAGTGATGGGCGTGGATTAGTGACGATAACAGAGGACATTTCAGGTCATTTTAGTCATGCAAAGATTAAACTGACAGGCAATATACACTAAAAAAATTCTAAAAGTTTTAAGAATTTTGTGTCCAATAATATTAAACCTAAGAGTTTTTCCTAATAAAAATGACTCAAAAGATGAAAACAAGATTAGAAGTATTAATAGTACTGTTTTAAAAATAGAAGTCCCAGTGTTATTTAAAATGATAAAAAGGTAGAAACAAATAAGAACTGAAATACATTACTAATAAATATTAAACGTTTAATATTAGTAAATTATTGATAAATTGTCTAACATTACAAAATTAGAGAATTACGATAAGTGAATAAATGAAATTAAGTCCTTGGAGAGGCACATGTGAACCAGTGTTAAGCTAAAAAGGTCATATACCAATCTGCTACTGCTGCTGCTAAGTTACTTCAGTCGTGTCCGACTCTGTGCGACCCCATAGACCCCATTCTAGGCAAGAATCCCAGGGACAGGGGAGCCTGGTGGGCTGCTGTCTATGCTTCTAAATTTTACTAAGAAGCACAAGAGTTTCAAACAGAGAAGAAAAATGGACTCCTGCTAGAGGAAATGGCACAGAGAAAGCCCATGGGTTTGGAATGATGGTGAAGAGAGTTTGAAAATGAGCTTTGTCTTGAGACAGCATTCTAATCAATGGTAGGACTTAGGCCATACTCATTTCTGCTTAAGAACTGAGCTAGGGATGAAGTTAACCTAAAACTTCCACAGAGATGCTAACTGCAGTCCTTAGGCCTTTTGTTGTGGGCAGGGCTATGAGCATCTCAGCTTCTAGGAAGAAGATACCACAGTCCTTGTGGTTTGGGGACTTACCATTTCATGTACCTCCTCATGCAAGGAAATGCAGTAACTACTCGGCAGGGAGGTGGGGTGGATGAGGTGGAGAATAAACTAAATTCACAGACTGATTCCAAATGCCTGCAAGCAGAGGCACTACCACCAGAAGGTTTTTATTTGAAATCACTAATTCCAGAACAAACTGGTTAAGAATTTGCAAGATGGTGCTGATTTCTTGCAAGATTTCTCTTTAGCTGAAAAATTTACTGTCTCATCCCCAAGCTCGGGAGCTTACACAGACCAAACTTTGCAGATATAATTCTAAACTGGGGAAATAAACAGAATTTTCCAGAACAATCAAGATACCTGAGTAGCCATCTTTTTGCAATATCCTCTTATAAAGTCACTCCCACTGTTCCTCTCCTCCTGCCCAACAATCCATCTGTCGCTCAGGGTGAATAAACCATAACAGTAGATATGGATTCCCATGAATGTCCAGGAAAAAACACATTAGACATTCATGGAAAAGACTACATTTGCTCTGGCAGATTTAAAACCACTGTAACATTTTTGGCCCCAAGGGTGTTGGATGAGCCACGTCCCATGTGTTAGTAGTTCATCTAAATGTTCCCACATAGTTCAGCATTTAAGTAAAATATTTGTTTCCATAAGAAAAATAAAAAGGGAAGGTGGTATTCACACAGCTGTTTAATGTATACCCAACCCAATTTAAACACACACACACACACACAAAACTTTCAGTTTGAAATAATTTTAGATCTACAGAAGAATTGCAAAAATAGCTTAATTGTCTCTTGGTATCCATAGAGGATTCATTGCAGAAGGCCCTATGGATACGAAACTCCCCAGACTCTCAAGTCCTTTAGATAAAATGGAATAGCACAGGTGGCCATCTATATCCATAGGTTCCACATCCACAGATTTGGACTTGAGTCTATGGAGGTGGAAGCCTTGGATAAGGAGGATCCACTGTACAGAGAAATCCCATAAACCCTTCACCCAGCTCACCCTAGTGTTAACCTCATGTATAACCATACTACGTTTCTCAAAATTAAGAAATCAATATTAGTATATTACTATTAGCTAAGCCTCAGACTTCATTCACATTTTGCTAGTTTTTCCATTAACGTCTTTTTTTTTCTTTCCAGAATCCCACATTGAATTTAGTCATCCATGCCTTTTTTTCATTTTTTTTTTCCCTCAATCTTTGACAGTCGCTCAATTGTTGTTTTTCATGACTTTGATACTTTTGATGAGTCTCTCAATTTGGGTGTGTCTGATGGTTTCTAATGATTAAATTGAGGTTATAAAGCTTGAAGAATAATAGCTCAAGGGGCTAAGTGCCTTTCTAATCACGACTTATCAGGGAACACAATATTAACATGATTTACCAGTGGTAAAGTTAACCTTGGTCACTTGAGATGGGGTCTGTCAAATTTCTACACAACCTAACTTTACGTTCAGATACAGTCATCAGATTTAGCAAATAAAAACACAGGACATAAAATGGGACATATGTACACTAAAAATTTCAAAGAAGGCAATGGCACCCCACTCCAGTACTCTTGCCTGGAAAATCCCATGGATGGAGGAGCCTGGTAGGCTGCCGTCGATGGGGTCGCACAGAGTCGGACACGACTGAAGCAACTTAGCATACTAAAAATTTATTTATTTTTAGTTCAAATTTAACTGGGCATCTTAGATTTTATCTGGCATCCCCACATTTAGAAATAAATTCCCAATAAAAATCATAAATGTTTACTAAGCCCCTCACCTTACCATAGAACTCTCCTTACCCTAATTTCTAGACATCCCTTGCCCCAAAGACTACAGTATAGGTAAGAATTCAATTGAATTCTTAAACCAGTAACCCTCAAAATCTAATATCCACCAGACTCCCTTAGCAGGTTGGGTCCTATCACCAGAGTTTCTGATTTAAGGAGTCTGGCGGGAAGCTCTAGAATTTGCATTTCTAACAAGTTCCAAGAGATGATGACCATCCAGGGATCATAGTTTAAGAAGCACGGACACTGGCATGGAGGGGAATCTAGGTACCTGCATTTCCTCCATTTTCCAGAGGATTAAAGATCTCCATAACCTGTGCATTAAAAGTCTGCCACTCCAACTCACATAGGGTGGGTCCTAACTGACACAACACACTTTCAACTTATGAATAACTCATATAAAAGAATAGGAACAGGAACTTCCCTGGTGGTCCGGTGGTTAAGACTCTGTGCTCCCAATGCAGGGGGCCTGGGTTCGATCCCTGGTCAGGGAACTAAGATGTTGTGTGTTGTAATAGCACAGCCTGAATTTGAAAATTTTTTTTAGAAAACATACTTAAAAATAAATTAAAATTTTAAGTTCTAATTTTTTTTCAAGAATAGGAACAAAGATGGTTAGAAAACCTTTGTCCTCCAGTTAGAGAGTAGGATTCAGTCTAGATCTTGTTGGGGAATTACAGTGGGATGACTCCTCTCTCCTGCAGCCTCTACTGTTGAGAAGGTTCAAGTTTATTCCCATGAGCACCTACCCACCTGTTGTCAAACTTCATCTCACAATGAGAGCCCACAGCACCATGGAACTTGTCAGAGAACCACCCCCATAGGTTGTGGAGATGCAGGTAAACAATTTCTGTTTAGAAATCAGAATGCCCTGTTTCACAGAAAGAAATACTAGAGATGGTAAGCACGTCAAAAATCAGTCTGGACTATAAGAAAGTTTACTTTGGGCTGGTTTGGGTACTTATCTGATACTTAAAATACTGTTTCACTGCCTTGGAGAAGGAGATGGCAACCCACTCCAGTGTTCTTGCCTGGAGAATCCCAGGGACGGGGGAGCCTGGTGGGCTGCTGTCTATGGGGTCGCACAGAGTTGGACATGACTGAAGTGACTTAGCAGCAGCAGCAGCAGCAGGGTACATGGGGGAGAAGGCAATGGCACCCCACACCAGTACTCTTGCCTGGAAAATCCCATGGATGGAGGAGCCTAGTGAGCTGCAGTCCATGGGGTCGCTGAGAGTTGGACATGACTCAGTGACTTCACTTTCACTTTTCACTTTCATGCATTGGAGAAGGAAATGGCAACCCACTCCAGTGTTCTTGCCTGGAGAATCCCAGGGACAGTGGAGCCTGGTGGGCTGCTGTCTATGGGACTGCACAAGAGTCGGACACGACTGAAGTGACTTAGCAGCAGCAGCAGCAGTGCTTATAGAAGGCTCTCTTGGACTCAAAACCTCCAAGTGCTTCAGCAGAAAACAAGTGGTCCATAGACTGAAGGTATCTCACCCACCAACACCCTCTTCATTAGTCACCAGAATATTCTGAAATGGAAGGAATGGGCACACTCTTCTATATAACTTACCTGTCTTTGGCACTGGATATCTAACAATGTAGATAGAAGTTGGTTACCTACGGTTTCTCATTGCTAAGCTCAGCTGTTCCTTGAATAAGTGGTAAGTGTTAAGTTTTCTAACTTGAGAGAGCACACTGCAGGTCTTTGAAAAATAGCTCATTTGTGCATTCTTCTAGCATCTCACCAGGCACACCATACACAGAATCTCATTAATCTTCACCAAATTATTGTGAGGAAGGTATTAATGATACCCTTTCAAAGACTGGCTAAGTAACTTACAAAGCAAGTTACAAACCTGGGATCTAGCTTCAATGTTTTAGACATGCCTTTACAATCAATACCGCATTTAATTTTCAATCAGCCCAATCCAAGCTTGTCCAAGAGACATAACTTCATTCTCTTAAACCATCAAGTAGAGTACTTGGTATTCTTTAACTACACATCTATAAACAATTCTACTAGAAGGTTGGTTATAAAGACAACTTGGGGGGGTGGT